>NC_052357.1:19595962-19633894 GCF_009727055.1 Benincasa hispida | reverse complement strand
CTTGACATTGCTCTTTACCTGTTCCCCCTAGGTTGCGTGGGAGTTCTATTGAACTCGATAGGGCCTCTTGCGGTCTGTTCTTTAGCTCGCTCGCAATCTGGCCCATCTGTAATTCCAAGTTGCAGATGGACGTCGCCTGATTTCGAAGCACAGTTTTGTTCTTCTCGATATACTGCTTCAACAGACATTCCAAGGAGGAACATTGCGGCAGTTGCGAACTACTGGCTTGATTGCTCGTCTGACCGTTATTTCATGGGAAGAATCCAGGTGGCCGTTCTTTTTACGCCACAGATTGAAATTTTTGCTGTTGATTCTTCCATGCAAAGTTGGAGTGGTTTCTACACCGGGGTTGTAGGTATTAGAGAATGGATTATTTTTCACAAAATAAATAGACTGTGGGTTCTGTGAGCATTCTTCCATTGCATGTCCTTCACCGCAAGTCACACACGTTGTGGCAGTCTTATTAATTGCGTTTACTTGCCCACTATGTGGTGTTGGGCTGTTGATAGCAATTCCCTGAATTAGGTTCATCATTGTGGTCATCTGACTTTGAAGTGATGTGATAGCACCATTGTTTGCATCATTATCCTTTATTCTCAATCTCTAATCACCCTCTTTTCAGTCCTCGTGATTTTTAGAGATGTGATCCAGGATGTTCTTAGTCTCATCATACGTTTTGTCTAGAAGACTACTAGTGGCTGCCGCATTGGCAACGATCTACGAAGCGGGAATTAAAGCGTGATAAAAGATCTCCATTTGGAGGCAGTCTGGTAATCCGTTGTGTGGACAGTCTCTTACAACCTCTTAAACCTCGCCCAGGCATCGTTGAGCGATTCGTCCATGTCTTGTTCAAAATTGGTTATTAATTTCCGTCTTCTGACGTTCTATGTGGGTGGGAAATATTTCTTTATAAACTTCTCTACGACTTGTTCCCAAGAAGTGACCTCTTCCGGCTCGAGGGAATACACCCATTTTCATGCCTGATCACATAGAGAAAATGGAAACAAAGTTAGTCGAACTTCTTCGGTAGAGATGTTTGGGAACATAAAAGTGTTGCAGATTTCTATGAAGCTTCAGAGGTGAGCGTGCGGGTCCTCGCCATACCTTCCTCTGAACTGTCCTGCAGTCTAGATCATCTGCAGCATCACTGGCTTCATTTCAAATCGTGATCCATCAAGGGCAGGCCTCATGATTCTTGGAGAGAAATCGTAGAGGTTTGGCGATGCATAGTCCCGAATGGTTCTATTACGATCGTTTGCCAGTAGGATTGGATTCGCCATGACGTTGTTTTCGTTTGGTGCTCCATTTCTAGGCTACTCCGCCATATCGTCTTTATCTGGTTGTTGTTGGCGGCTGTTTCTTAGTCTTTGTCAGAACGTCCTCTCAATCTCCAGGTCATATTTGCCAGATATTGAGAGCTATAAAGAAATCAGAAAAATTACTGTTAGCACACTGAATTGCCGAAGTCCCCGACAACGGCGCCAACAACTTGATGCGTTATTTTATGTGATGAAATTATGGAATGGAATGCGGTGATGGAAATGCATTGAGCAACAAGTTTTCTCAGCGGAATCCAAGTATAAACCCCACTGAGTTTCCTGATAAGTCCAGGGTCGAACTCAGGGACTAGGGAAAATAGTATGCGGTGGTAATTTTCAAGAAGACTTTGCGGTAACCAAGAAATCAAATAGTTGTTTTGGGTTATTGTATACAGTAATAAAATAAACGAATACGGTGGAGTTACAAAAAGAGTTGATTATACGGAAGATGCGATGAGTATGTGGTGAACGGGTTGAGAAGGGGTTCGGCTAACACTTCCTAGGATGCATTCATGTTATGCGATGATGCAACACACATACAATAGAAAATCATCTCTCGACGCTAATGCTACGGCTTCTATGCTAGAACGCATGCGATATATGCAATGAGTCTATAGGAACTACACATAAGCCTCTATTCTTATTTATGCGATGACAAAATGACACATACACAAATAAGGCGACCACATAATATCATAACCTATCTCTAGGGTGCATGTGATGTAGGTTGGCAAACAGAGCTTATCTCTAAGTCCCTATCTCTTGCTTATGCAGATCTAATCTTGCTCTCTCCAGTCTAGATTCTAACCTAGCTCTCTCAAGTCTTAGGTTCTTTCTTTAGAATCTCTCTCGAGGAGCTCTAAAGGAGTGTTAGGCACAGCATAAAACAAGATAATCGCATGCAATGAAGGTCCTAGGTCATGTTAGCCTAGTTTTTCTCAACCCATTCAATAAATTTAGCTACTCATGAGTGCTTTTAAGAGAGTGAATAGATGTAGATAAAGAAGTTCCATTGTATAGATATAGAGTTAAAATACAAAATAACAATGCAAGATGAGAATAAAGAGCCTGGTAGCAATCTCTTGCTTCCCAAGGCTTTTCATTGTCTTTTCTACTGTGTTCAAAAGATAGTCTCGCTCTCGCGAGAGTCGGCTCGCTCTCTGCTTTTCCACGCCTCCAGGTTCTCTCTCGAGTTGCCCTGAGCGATCTTCCGACGTCTCTTCCCTTCTCTCGCTCCGCCCTCTAAATAAAAAGAAAAACTATGAACAAGGCTATTCTATCTAAGGAAAAATTCTCTAACTGTCCGAACTCACTTCTGAAGTTTGCCTTCGATATTTATAGAGCTTCGGGGTAAAAGGCGTCTTCTCTCTTATGATTGCACTGATGGGATGGCTTTAATTACTTGTCTGATGCGTTGAATATCTGTCACCGAAAAGCTGAGTGTACTTGCTATCGTTAGCGGCTTGTCAACTTAATTCGGACTCGACCGTCATTAGCTTTATGTCCCATCATGATTAATTATGCTTTTCACCTAGATGCACCCACCAAGTTGCGTCGGCTCTATGTGGTAATCCATCTTGAGCAGATGTTTGCGAGCACAAATCACCACAAAGCCTTGTGCTAACGTTGCGTTCGACCGTTGCTTTCTTGTGATCTCACTTTTCGCTTTGTGTCAACGCATATTCTACACAAAAATACAAAAGTTAACTGTTTTTATGAGATGAACGCATGCGACCGCAATGTTACAAACTTAATGCTTTTTGGACGCAATCTTATATATTTTATCAACGCAAACCTGCATTGTTTAATAACTTAGCACTATAATAATGTGCATTTCTGCTCATTATCAATGCTCACACTCAAATGTCTCTACCCGAACGATTTAGGATTACATCGTTTATAACACTTTACAACTATTATAACAATTACAAAGTTGGCCGCATCTATAGTGTTCCCAAACTAAGGTACCCAACCTTATTCTTATACTTATAGACCATTTTAGTTATTACTCGAACTTGATCCACTTTTATGCCTTCCATATAAAGTCCAAGTATTCATGTTATAGCCAGGGGCCTTAGTTTATTGGATTTAGGTTTAAAGGTTCAATTCACATATTCAATAAACCTCAATAACATTTTCATTGTAAATAGAATATGTTTAATATTTATAAACCACAAGTTTCAAGACATACAACCCAACAAGAAGAAAATTCTCTACCAGTATGTGAGCCATGCCTTGAAGGAAAAATGACTAAGAGGTCATTTATTGGAAAAGATCACAGAGCCAAAGAGCCCTTAGAACTTATACATTCGGACCTCCGTGGTCCTATAAATGTTAAGGCAAGAGGAGGGTTTGAATACTTCATCACCTTCATTGATGATTATTGAATATTTCATCATCTTCATTGATGATTATTCAAGGTATGGGTACGTTTATTTAATGCAACATAAATCTAAAGCTCTTGAAAAGTTCAAGGAGTACAAGGTTGATGTTGAAAATGCATTAAGTAAAACGATAAAAACATTTCAATCTGATTGAGGTGGAGAGTATATGGATTTAAAATTCCAAGGTTGTTTGATAGAACATGGAATTGTATCCCAACTCTCAGCACCTGGTACACCTTAATAGAATGAAGTATCAGAAAGGAGAAATTAAACTCTGTTGGACATGGTTCGATTTATGATGAGTCACGCTTCCTTATCTAACTCATTTTGGGGTTATACAGTACAAGCTGTAGCCTATATTTTGAATTGTGTTCCATCCAAAAGTGTTACTGGAACACCTTTGAAGTTATGAAATGTAGTTTGCGTTCTTTTAGGTGCTTGAGGCTAATCCTAAGACGTTGGAACCTCGTTCAAAATTGTGCATGTTTGTAGGTCACCCCAAAGGAAAGTGAGGTAGTTACTTCTATGATCCTAAAGATAATAAAGTGTTTGTATCGAGAAATGTTACTTTTTTAGAAGAGAACCATATTAGGAGCATAAACCATGCAGTAGGATAGTATTAACTGAACTTTCATCGAAACTACTGAAGCTTCAACAAGAGTTGTTGAAGAGCCAAGTACATCGACAAAATTTTTTTTATGTTAGTTCATTTAGTAGTGCACATCCACCTCAACTATTGAGGGAGCCTCAACGTAATGAGAGGGTTGCAAACCTGCTTATACATTATATAGGTTTAACAAAAAGCCTAGCTGTCATATCTGATGACGACATTAAGGGTCCATTGTCTTACAAGAAGGCAATGGAGAATGTTAACAAATATGAATGGATCAAAGCTATGGATCTCGAAATCGAGTCTAAGTTCTTCAATTCGGTTTAGGATCTTATAGATCAACCTAGCCGGATAAAACCTATAGGTTACAAATGGATATACAAGAGGAAACAAGGTGTTGATGGGAAGGTGCAAACCTTCAAGTCTAAGCTTGTGGCAAAGGGTTATACACAAGTTGAGGGAGTCGACTATGGGGAGACTTTCTCACCTGTTACCATGTTGAAGTCTATTTGGATACTCCTATCCATTTTCATATTATGACTATGAGATTTAGCAAATGGATGTAAAGACTGCCTTTTTGGGTGACAATCTTGAGGAGACAATCTATATGCAGCAAAATGAAAGGTTCATAACCCGAAGGTCAAGAGCAAAATGTTTGCAAGCTTAATCAGTCCATTTATTGATTGAAAAAAGCTTCTCAATCTTGGAATATAAGATTTGATACTATGATCAAATCTTATGACTTTGATCAAAATGTTGATGATGTTGGGATTGGTGTCCTAATTCATCCAGAGTCTCGTTTTTTTTTTTAAAGATACTCATTGTTTAATGAATAAAATAAGTGTTATTTAATTCTGGCATTTACTCATATCCAATAAAAAAAGCTCCTTGGTTATCTTATGTAAACTTAAGCATGTATATGTGATATACAAGTGGATCATGCCTTAAGTGATAACCTAAATAGGCCTGTAGTATAAGGATTAAGGTGGAATACCTGATCCTGGTGACACTACGGATACGACCCACTTTGTAGAGGTTTGCAAGAATTGTAAACTACTATAGATGGTAGATCCTAACCATTCATATGGAGACGTGCGAGCGGAGGTGTTCTATACAAAGAGTTTGTATAATACTTGGACCACGAGATGACTAGACTCTGTATATAACGCCGTTGATACTAGAGATTTGCATCTCACCTAAACGACCATAGGTGACACGACCTCAATCCTGAGTGTTTTGGGAACTTCTGCTTTTGAGAGCGGTCCTTTGATTAGTATAGGTGAGAATGGCCAGATTGCCAACTCAACATGCCTATCTTTTTGGGGACTTGTCTGATCTGGGAGCTGAGAACTCAATCCACAAAATGCAATTCACTTCTTTCCCGAAGCAGGGATAAGTAGAGAGATTGCTCCTTTAAGGGCTGATTCTGGGGCTTGAACATAGTGGCCACAACTTCTCTTTGGAAGAGAAGACTCAGTCATAGTAGAACTATGACTTATGTTCATTAGAAGGATCAGTGGTACTTAAGGAGACAGATGTAACTATAGGGGCATAATGGTTATTGGCCCAACTGTACTTACGAGCGATCTGTGAAGGGTTGTCGCACTACTAATTGGTTAAGATGGACACATAATATATCTGTGGTAAGGAGAGTTCAGTTGTCGGTCTTTAATAGAGTGCCTGACAGTTAACGGATGGTGGATCCCATGACTAAAGAGTTTAGTCAGTTATTCATATATCGTTGGAACTTCGAGCTACAAGTCTATAAGGTCCTCTTGGTAGCTCAATGGATTCAGTTGAGGATTAGTTCTTGGTGTTGATTTGAAATGTTCAAATTGACAAGAGGTATTTTGATTATATATGATATAATCGGTATGGTATATAAGATACATGTAGTGGAAGATTAATGTAAATGAGATTTACATTAAGTACCATAGAATAGAAAAAGAACTATGGTTTATATGTTTTATGGAATTAAATAATAAAACCAGATTGTAAATATAATATGATAAGTTGGTTATCATCTACATTTATAATAATATTAATTATTGGATAATTAATTCTTTTTCTCTAATAACCAATTAAGTGAGTGGTTATTGGTGGTTCATGGTAACCGTGAGTTAAAAGAAAAATTGTTTTCCTAATTTTAGTAAGTTTTTACAAAAGACAAAATTATTTTGAGATTTCTCACGCAAAAAGAATCTCACGGGCGCTTGTCAAGTAAATACCGATTTACTAAGCGATAGTGTGTTTTAGTAAACGATTGTGTAGTGTTTTGTAGGCGTAGACACTGAGCTAAACAATCGCTTAGCTTTTGCTAGACGATCGCCTAGTTTTAGCTAAACGATTGGGCATCAACCTATGCGATAGGCTTCTGTCTTCTCCCACTTGCCCAATCATGTACATGATTGTTCATTCTTTCTTCGTCTGCCTCAAACCAAGTCCGAACAGAGCCCATCCTTTGGATTCTCACACCAAGAATACCAAGGTAACCTTCTTGGTGGTGTCATACTTAACTCGACACCGTCGAGGTTCTATGGAGGTCGTTCATCTTGCTGAAGTGTTCGTGACCGAGGCAATCGTAGAGGTCGAGTGCAAAGTGTCCGTGCAATGTTGCGGTTGTGTTGTTCGAGCGTTCGAGGTTGCTATATTCGAGCGTTCATGAGCAAGAAGCGTGGAGATGAGTAGACAAACGTTCGTAGCGTTTATCCTTGTTGATTTTAGTAGTTTCATGCTGTAATTTCGATATTGATTGTATAACCGCATGTTTCTGTATGGCTGTAATTTGTAATGTTCATTCATAATTGTAATTTGGAATGATCTTTTTTCCGCTGCTCATGGAAATCTCGATTTCGATTTCCTTCAGATGAGCCTTGTATTTACAAGAAGATGATCAATAATTCAGCAGCTTTTCTAGAGTGTACGTAGATGATATCCTATTCATGGAAAATGATGTAGGTTTACTGACTGAAATTAAACATTGGCTGGTTACCCAATTCCAAATGAAAGATTTGGGAGAGGCGTAGTTTGTTCTGCGTATTCAAATCTTTCGTGATCGAAAGAATAAAATGTTGGCCTTGTCTTAAGCATCATGCATCGACAAGATGCTTGTCAAGTATTCAATGCACAACTCCAAAAGAGGTTTGCTACCTTTCAGACATGAAGTTTCTTTGTCTAAGGAATAGTGTTCTAGGACACCTCAAGAAGTTGAAGAGATGAGACGAATCTTCTATGCATCAGTTGTTGGTAGATTGATGTATGCGATGTTATGTACTAGACCTGACATCTACTATGCAATAGGGATAGTCAGTAGATATTAGCTGAATCCAGGATTAGATAACTAGACTGCCATTAAACCTATCCTCAAGTATCTTCGAAGAATGAGGGACTACATGTTCATGTATAGGTCTAGGGATTTGATCCTTACAGGATAGATAAACTCTTATTTTCAAACTGATAGGGATTCTCTAGGAAATCCACTTCAAGATCAGTGCTTACTCTTAAAGAAGGGATTGTAGTCTGGAAAAGCACCAAGCAAAGGTGCAATGTTGACTCCATAATAGAGGCAGAGTATGTAGCAGCTTATGAAGCTACCAAAAAGACCATTTGGCTCAGGAAGTTCTTGACTGATCTGGAAGTAGTTCTAGATATGTCAAAGCCTAACACCTTTTATTGTGATAATAGTGGTGTTGTGGCTAATTCCAGGGAGCCTAGGAGTCACAAGTGCGAAAAGCACAACGAGAGGAAGTATCAACTGATACAGGATATTATGCATCGAGGGGATATGATCGTCATGTAGATAGCTTCGTGGCACAACGTTGTTGATCCATTTACGAAGGTCCTCACGACTAGGTGTTTGAGGGTCACCTGTAGAGTATGGGTCTACGGGATATGGCACATTTAGTCTAGAGAAAGTGGGAGATTTTGTACTTGGCGTGTATTGTATGCCCTAGTTTCTTATTTTGTGTACTTTTATATTAGTTTTGACTTTTATGATGTGCACCCCACTAAGTTTAGGACAAGTGGAAGATTGTTAGGGTTAATGCTCTAAATCTCATGAGTCCCGTAGTCTGTAATTGTAATGTACAAACAAATTATTTATCTAATAAAATTAGAGGCATTTTATTTTACATTTAGTAGCATTAACTCATAAAACCAATCAATTAATATCCAATGTTATTTTGTATAACTAGACATGTATGTGGAGACATATAGATGGATCGTGTTTAAGTGATAACCTAAACGGTCTGTAGTAGATAGATAAGGTCGGGTACCTTATCCTTGTGACACTATGAATATGACTCACTTTGTAGTTGTTACAATTGTTATAAAGTGCTATAAAAGATCTGATTCTGATCATTCATGTGAAAACATGAGAGCAGGGGTATTCTATATAAAGTGTTTGTATAAGCCCGGACCATGAAATGAATAGTCTCACTATATAACACCGTTGAAAGAAAAGAATTACATTTCACCAGGATGACCATAGATGACTTAACCTGAATCCTGAGTGAGTTGTGAACTCCTACTTATAAAGGTGGTCCTTTGATCTGCATGGGGAGAGTGGCTAGTTTAGCCGACTCAATATGCCTACCATTTTACTGATTCTTCTGATTGGGGTAGGAACGCAGCTACACAAGAAAAAATTCACTCATTCTCTATAATTAGAGTAAGTAGAGAAATTGCTCCCTTATGGACTAGTTTTGGAGCTTGAACAGTGTGGCACTACACCCTCTCCTGGCTCAAGAGGGGTTTGGTCATAGTTGGATTGTGACTTATTATTCACTAGAGAGCTCAATAGTACTTAAGGAGTTAGATGTAACTACAGAGGCAAAAGGGTAATTTTGATCCATTTTTACTTACGAGTAATTTGTGAAGGGTCGATGTACTATTGATTGGTTATATCTAATTGGCATAAAAATATATTTGTAGTATGAATAGTGCAGCTATCGGTCTTTAGTAGAGTGACAAGAAGTTAATGTTTTGGGTAATTTAATTAAAGAATTCAATTAATTATCCAAATACTATTGGAGCTTCAATCTATAGGTTCATAAGGTCCCCTCGGTAGCTCAACTGGGATTATTGAGAATCAAATTATTTTTGGGTTAATTTAAAATTTTCAAATTAATTAAGGGAATTAATTTTTGTTTTAGTTTAATATTATTTGATTTTTGAATTAAAGGGAGGGAGTTATGAATAACTTCCGTCCCCTTTTTTCTCTCATAATCGTGGATGTGGGAGGTTGGACAGAAGAGATTCCCCCCAATCCATTCAACTTAGAGAAGAGATACAGTGTACCTCCCAATTTGAACTTTCTACAAGTTTTATCTCCTCTCAAGAATATTTCTCTCCCTTTCCTAAATAAATCACAGAGCCCACAACTCCTATGGTTTCTCACTTCAAAAGAGAATACCAAGGTTACGCTGTGGTGGTGTTTGATTTTTGTTCATGTGTTGCATAATTTTGGAGAGGAATTTTGTGAAGGTTTTAGTCTTCAAGGGTAAGTTATTCGAACCTAAATTCATATATTTTTGTATTTAAGCATGTTGTTAATTAAAATGCATATGGCTTATGTATTCTAAATTTTGTTATTTTCGTAAAATAAAAAAAAAATTGGGATCTAACCTGCTTCCGCTTGGGTTTCACAAACCTTCATGAATGTGTTATCCAACATTTAAAAAGGTCACTTTTGGGGACTTTCGATAAGTAATTAAGGCTCCAAATCTCTGTGGATGGTTAATTGAGTTGTATGTTTTGATCTAAATCCTCAAATTTTGCTTGTTTGGCAACATGTTTATTTTGAAGAATTGAGGATGTAGAAGGTTGATAACGAAATTTTTGGTAAAGATTTGCTAAGTTCGAGTTGCCCAATCAAGGTCGGGAGGTCACTTCGTACTAAAATCTTATGGGGTAAGTTCTTATCTTTTTGGATTACTTCACAATTTGGAATTAGCTCCTAAAGGTTAAAGCTGAGATTGGGTTTGATGATTGGTTATGGCCTAAAAGTGGATTTATGTTTTAGGTTTTAATTAAAAAAAAAATTGTGGAGATTATTGTTGTGCTTACATTTTCTGGCATAGATTGGGAGGTAAGTAATTACTATTGGTTCACCCTCGAACCCCAAGTTGATGTTAGATTGTGAATATGTTGGTTGTATAGTTTCATTGTGCTGGTAATAATTTGCTATGATTGAATGATTTTCTATGGTGGATTGATGTATGGACTGCCGAGGTGTTCTGAAAATCAATGAGTTATGTTACTATGATCATGATAGCATGTTTATGGTTTTGGTATGAAATCTGTATGTTGTATGTTGCATGATTAGACTGATGGTGATTGTAAGCACTCCTAACGGGTCATGTATTTTCACGTTGTGATCCTTCGAGTTCACTTCTTATGTTTATGTTTCAACGTCCCTATGGGATCACCACCTATGCTTATGATTGTGATCCTTCGGGATCACTATCTATGAAAGCATGCCTTTGGGTTCGCCTCTTATGCCTATGCCTATGTTATGAGATGTATACTTGTGTCTCGATGGGAAGACTAACAAGTTCACCTAGTGGGCTCAATGGTGGGTCACTTCCTCTTCATGTTTTTCAAATAAAGAAAATGAAAGGACGATAAATGACAAGAAGAATCTGTGATCGACCCTTTGGGACTTGACATTGCTACTACAGATATTTTCTCCAATTTTTATGTTTAGGTTAGAAGTCAAACATTCAAATTCTTTGTTTAGCTTGTTTATTTATTCATTCATTTATTTATTTTAAATTGGAGTTAGGGTATCCCAAACAACAAATTTATGTTTTTATTCTTTTGACGCATCGCTTAATAGAAGGTTTTTGTTACTTTTACTTAAGTTTGCAAAAAGTCCTATTTTCATGATACACATGCATGTAATAACGTCCTTATGGTATGTCTAGAAAGTTGGGTCGTTACAAAGTATTACCTTTTATTATATGCCACATTAGCATATTTTTAAAAGAAAATTACTTTGGTGCATATCGGGTAACATGTATATTCGTATATCCCACATAATTGTTCAATCATAATTTACCTTGTGATAAATTCTTCTTATTTATTTATAAAATATTTTAATTATTTTTTTTATGTGAATCATGACAAGGGATGCATAAAGATATGTACATATTGGAATGTATTACTTGTTTTTTAAGGCATGATGAGATCCACTAACATTAATATGGAGTCTCCAAATATTTATTAAGCCAAATTTATAGTATAAACGAAGGGAATATGGTACTCCTAGTAACTAGTACTACTACCTATTACAATTATTCATAATTTGACATGTCATTAAATGATACATAAATTTATTTTGTGGACCCACATTATTCTGAAATGTTACTACTATGACAAGCAATGAATGAAGGTTGAATGAACAATTCTCCATATCATATCAGTACTAAATTTATTTTATAGTATAAAATTTTTCCAGAAAGATTTCTAGTACTACAGAAGTATGAAAAATTTTCCATACTCTCTCCATTTGTTGTGTGCCATATCATCATGTTTTTAAAAAATAGGATGAAACCAATGAACATTAATGTGTAGTCCATAAATAATTATGAATACAAATTTATAATGTGAACAAAGAGAGTATGATACTTCTATAGTATTATGATGAACCAAAGATTTTCGAAGCCTCCAATCCGATCAAATAATGTTCCATTTCCTGCTCTAACTATGTAGTATTATTGTAGTAATGGGTTGATATCCACAAAGACTCTAACTCTGTAGTATTAGTGTAGCTTAAAATTCTTATTGTTTAGGTAATCGAAAGAGGAGGGTTTGATTGATTGTGAGTGCTCTAATTGTACAGAAGATGATTGAAAATTAAATTGCATGGAATTAAAGTTTGAAGACGATCGAACGAATTGAAATATCAATGAAACAAAGTATCTAGCCTGGATTGTGTTGAGATTTTTCCTAATTTGTTTATTAAATCATCGATTACACGCACGAAGTAACTTGTAATCTTGCATGTTTAAATTTAGCATATCATATTTAGAAAAATTAAAATCAAATTGATCTTTATTTCTACATGAAAAGCATCCTAGATATGCAAATAAATTAGAATTAAGTTATAGGGCCATTGCTAATATGGACGAAATAATTCATAAATGTCTAATGAAGTCAATTCCCATATAGGTCATTTAGATGAATGTTAATTGTTTGGAAATGCTAAAACAATTTAGAACCGTAACTTAACTCTTTGTCACCTAGCGATTTAAGGATCTAACGATTACATATTAAGTATTAATGTATGAAGATGAACTAAATCTGCTAGGCTAACTTATTAGATAAACATAAGCAAATGCAATCAGAAGAATAATCACAAGATGAAAAATCCTTAAACTATAAAATTACAGGCTAAGAAAATTGTTCACAGCCTCATGAGTTGACAAATCAAGAAATAAACCTCAAAATTCAAGCTAGATAATCGTATCTTAACCTAGAATCATACTTGAAATCACCTAATAATAATTGATAGAAATCTTAATTGAATAGGAAGATTGAAATACAGAAGAGAGGATTTCTATGTAATTTTGTGATTGAAAAGTGCAAGCATCTAGGGTTTTTCTTTTATAATATCGCGAAGGTGTCGGGACGCTACAAGAAAGTTGCCTCTCGAGTTGATGTGCAGTATCGCAACGTAGTGCAATGCTACCGTCGCATCACCTCCGTCTAACTTTGTAACGTTGTGACACTCCTTCAAATTTAGAAAACACTACTATCGAATTTGGGCGCCGCGACAAGCACCGTGTAGAGTCGTAGCACCAGCCCCTTTTTCTTCCTTTGTATGCTTCTTGTCACGGTTGACGTTTTACGTCTCCATATAAGTACATTTTAATTCATAATTGATTTTAAGGATTGATTAGTACTTGTACCATCAAGAAATAAACATTTGAAATACAAGAACGATCCCAAATTAGATGGAGATAATACATTTTCATTGCAATCATAAAATTTTCTAACTTGTATATTTGTTTGGGAAAATTTTTAGACTCCCAATGATGAAACTCCCTTTGTTCTCACTCATGAATATTCTTTTGCCGGTAGAATCTAAACTATTTTTAGAAACATACTAACACAAAGAAGTGGAGGTAGTTGTAGGAAATTTTCATGCTACCAAACTATTGAAAATTTTCCGTGATTAAATATTCTCATTTTTTAAAAATTAAAAAATATATATATAATTTTTACATTTTTAATTAAAAATGTATTTATTTACTTATTTTGAAAATGTAGTAATTCTTAATATAAAGAATGATTAAAAAAATCTTATTAGTTAGATATTAAATTTCAGTATCTAAATTTTGAACATAAATACTTCTCGAGATGTTTTTGTTTTCTACACGGCAAAGAGGTTTGTTTTTTTTTTTTCTTTCGAATACAATTAGAGGTAGAAAGATTTAAACCAGATTTCGTAGTTTCTAACATACTCGGATGTCAATGAGATTTAATTAAACCACAAACATGCCAAAGATATATATCCATTACACAAACACAATATACACACACTGTTGATTAAAAAAAAAAACAAACTGGAATCTACTTAAAAGAGAGTGAGATACCTTATTGTAATTCATCCAGCAAAAAGTAAAAAGGTAGAAACAATATTTACAAAAATGATATACATATAAGTTGAAGCAAGGTGGATTTTGAGTTATTTAGAGCCTGTTTTTGTAGGGTGGTTGATCTTCACAATCATGACCGTGCAAGGAGCCCGAAGGGCGCAATAATCACTCACACTCCCTAATAACGCCCTGCAATTCATTTCATCATCATCCATCAATGAATTTCACCTATACTATACTTCTATTTATTTATTTACCATAATTGTTCTGAATTATCCAATGTTCAAGTCAATGATGTGTTTCTCAAAAAACAAATTATAAAAGAATATTTAGATCGAGACCAAACTATTTTATACCTATGAATCTTTTCTTTATTTACAATAATATTGAAAAAAATTCAAAACTGCTGTGAATAAAGTATTTGGTGAAGAGAATTAGAAGACAACTAATATATTTTTGTTAATATTTAGTTTAATTGATAATTTAGATTAATTAGTGTTTAATTAATTATTTTCATATTTACTTGTAAGTCTATAAATAACCCATTTAGAGTTTGTAATAGGGAGCTTTTGTATATCCATTTTAAAATGAACTTTGTGTTCTCTCTAGAAAGTTCTCTCATATTTTAGTGATGGATTTCTCTTGCTACTAGTTGCATCAGTATTTAAGGAAAACAATCTTTAAATAAGTAAATAATTTTTATTATTAATATTAAAGAAATTATTTCTTGGAAAATATTTACGCAAAATTTTAGAACTACCAATGATCATTGTCTATCAATGTTCATCAATGTCGTCACTGATAGCTATCAGCCTCTATTCTTGATAGTTCTAAAATTTTGGTATATCTTATAAATGTTTTGGTTCATTTTTCTATATTTAAAAATAGCTCTTAATATTACGTACACATCAATAATATTTCATTAATAATTAAGAATGTTTCACCATTTAAATAAGTTGAGAATTCTTATTTAATAGTATCGTTTATTAATGATATAATGGAAAATGTTGATCATTTTATGTCAAGCCAACATAAGAACACATCAGAATGTTAGAAAAGACGGTATGTCGACCAAATTTGATACTTTTGCATAATATTATTATATCTCAATGATTGGTTAACAACATGAACATATTACATATAACTTGAAAATCTTATATTTTTAGTTATTAAAAAAGGAAAAATATCCATGTATACCGCTAAATTTTAGAAGAAGTTGTATCAATTAAAATTTTAGATTTGTGTTAATAACCAGAGATTTTGACGAATTTTGTATCCCTATTGTACTTAAAAAAATCGAAAAAAAAAAAAAAAAAACTAATAGCCATTAACGGATTAAATGTGTTTTAGAGAAAGTACCTTTTGATGGCTCCATGGCCACGGCTTCCTACCACGAGCACCGAAGCCCGATGCTTATTCGCCGCCTCGCACAGTACATACCTAGCATCTCCTTCTTCAACCTCAAATTCGACATCACAAACCTGCAAATCAATTCAATTCAACTCCATTGCTTTTTTACTCTCTTTTCTGTTTTCTACAGATTTTCCAAGTATTCTATACCATTTCTGTTTTCTCCATTAATGATTTACAATTCGGTCAGATTCGGGTATATCATTAACCACAATTCGAAATTCAAACGATTGAGGTAAGGTAAATCGAGAAATTCAAACTGGATCGTTACCGATTTTGCAGCACAAATTTCTCTGGCAATTTTGAGAGTTCTCGCAGCTTTCCTCTTCAAATCACCGTCCAAAGCTTGGTAGGTTTCGACCGATCCTGCAATTCCTGATTGTAGTTTCTGAGATCACTAATTGCCTCTCTAAGAACTCGATTATAGATTGTGGATGGATTTCTGTTTGAAAGTAATTAACAGAGGAGGAGGATCGATCTTACTTCCTGGTCCGGAGACGCCGACGAAGACATCGGGAGACGGTTTGACATGAACGACAACGAGCTTGAACGGATGTAATCGGACTGTTTGAGAGAAGAATTGGTCCAGTGTCCACTCCAGGGCGGCGATTGCGCATTCGCTGTCGTCGACTCCGATTACCATCACTGGCTTCGCTGCCACTGCCACTGCCGCTGCCGCCATCGCCGCCGTCGAAAGGATTCAGAACGCCGCCTGTGTATGGGAGTTGGTGAACTGGTGTAAAACGGGGGAGGAGGAGAAGGCGGCGTTTTTCTATGTTCGAGGCAATTTTGTCCACGTGGCAGGTCGTGTCAGCAATTTCTGTGCCATTAACACAATGTCACCCAGGTACTTCGACACCTTCGTAAACGTGGCTAAAATATTCCCAAAGGTACACTTGTCTGATGTAAATGGAGAAGAAAAATGACTTCTCATTAAGCTTCCTTATAGAATATTATACACAACAGAAATAACATAAATAATAAAACTGAATAACTAAATACTGTTATAACTAATATGCCCCCTCAAACTGAACTATACAAATCAGAAATTCCCAGCTTGGGTAATATGCTAAAAATCAGCAGATCCAGGAAGTGTCTTGGTGAAGACATGAGCAAGTTGTTGATGAGACCTCACAAGATGAAGCTTCAAATTATGAAATGACAATCAGGCTCAATATGTTTGGTTCATAGAAAATAGGATTTGTGACAAGATGAATGACAGCTTAATTGTCACAAAAGATAATAGTCGATTGAATAGCAGAAACGCACAAATCTTGAAGCAACGAAATGATCCAAACAATCTCACAAGCAATGGATGCAAGTGCCTTACTCAGCTTTAGCTGAAGAACGAGAAACCATATTTTGCAGTTTGGATTTTCATAAAACAAGTGAGTCACCAAGAAATATACAAAAATCTGAATTTGACTTTCTTGTATCAGGACATGATGTCCAATCAGAATCAACAAAAGTGCGCAACTGAAAATTCTTCGTAGGAGAAATCATAATACCTTGGCCTGGAGAAGACTTTAGATAACGCAATAAATAACGAGCAACTGTCAAATGTGACTTACATGGTCAGGCAATAAATTGACTCAACTTATTTACTGCAAACACAATATTAGGCCTCAAAATATTGAGATAAAAAAGTCGACCGATCAACCTCTTATAAGAAGAAGGATCAACTAACGCCGAGGTTTTTCCTTGTGTTAATGGATCTCCTGCAACAAACAAGTCTCGATCTATACAAAAACATGCTGCTTTTTCCATTCATTCCTTTCAGGATCCAATATCAGAATTCTTCAACTTGACAGTCGGATCCATCGGTACAACAACAAGCTTATCTCCCAAAAGATCAACATCTTCTTGTAAAGTATAATGTCTTTGAGAGATGGAATACCTTTCAATGAACGTTCAAGTTCAAGACCTAGAAAATACTTCAAAGGTCCTAAGCCTTTGAGTTTGAAACACTCATGTAACAAAACTTTAAGTTGATCAATCTGTTGAGAATTTGCATTAGTGATTACACATCTACATACATCAATAGTGCTATAAAAGTGTCACCCGAACAACAAACAAATAGAGAATAATAAGCTTTAGATTCCCTAAAACCAAGAGAAATCAAAGTGTCAAAGAATTTAGCAAACCGCTGCCATGAAGCCTATTTATTTCTTTAACTAGTAGACTAATTTTCCATTCTCTGAAGAGGAAACATGAGGCCTATAACAAAGAGGATCCATGTACACTTCTTCAAACAAATCACCATGCAGAAAAGCATTGTTCACATCCAATTGTAACAAAGGTCAATTATAAGAAACCGCCAATGTGAGAAGAACTCGAACTATTACAAGCTTAGCCACGGGAGAAAAAGTTCCTATAAAATATAACCCCTCTTCTGAGTATACTCCTTTGCAACGAGTCTTGTCTTATAACGTTCAATGGAACCATAAGCACGATGCTTGATCTTGTAAACTCATTTGCAACCAATGCTATATTTTATAGGAGGCAAACTAACAATATCCCGAGTATGGTTATCTTCCATAGCTTAAAGTTCAAGTTGCATAGCTTCTTTCCAATGATCAAAAGGTATGGCTTGGTGATAAAATTGGGACTCATAATGGGAAGAAATGGCTAAAGAAAAAGTTCGAAAAGTTGTTGATAAATGGTTATATGAAAGATAAGAAGAAATGGGATAACGGGTAGAAGAAGAAGGCAAGGAATGGTTGGAAGCAAGACTACAATGATAGTCTGGTAAGTATGAAGGTGGTCTAGCAACTCGAGTTGTTTTGTGAATAGGCTTAATGGTTTCAGGTGGGTTAACCTGACTATTTGTAGGCATGGTAGGATTATTGATAAGTTCATTTTGTTCTAAAATTGGTACATAAGGTATTGATGTTTATAGGGGAGCTGGTTGGATAGTGTTGGGAAAATATGCTTCTGGATAAGGAAAAATGGGGGTTGTTAAATGTGTTGAGTGTTAGGTTATATGTCCTAAAACTCACATTTTGTAAAATTAAACAATTCTATTTTCAATAAAGAAGTTATTAAGGTTCATTCAATAAAATTGTTATTGAATATGTAAATTGCACTTGTAAAAACTAAATCCAATAAATAAGTACTTGGACTTTATGTGGAGACATAAGAGTGGATCAAGTTCAAGTAGATACCTAAAAAGGTCTATAGTATATGGATAAGGTTGGGTACCTTATTTTAGAAACACTATCGGATGCGGCCCACTTTGTATTTAGTACAAACGATGTGATCCTGAATTGTTCATGTGGAGACATGCGAATGGAGTCATCCTATACAAAGAGTTTGTATAAGACCAGACCAAGAAATAAGTCACTCTTACTTGTTTACTATTTAAAAATAATTATTTAAAAGCGATGACCTTGATAACTTGACCTTAATCCTGAGCTAACGATAAATTTCTATTTATTCAGGATTATCTTTAGATTTGCACGAGTAAGGGTTGACTCAACAGTGTCGGCTCAATAAGTCTCTCATTTCAAGGGTAAGATAGGGTAGATAGTTGAGGACATAGGGTGCAAGATGGAATTTACTCCTACCCGCTTTTAGAGATGGTAGAGAGGTTTTTTTTTTCCTTAAGTGCTAACTCCGGGTCTTGAACCCAAGGAGCCACACCCTCTCATTGTCCCAAGAGGGACTTGATTTGATGATTGGATCACAAACCAATTGTTCATTAGAGGATTAATGGGACTTAAGGAACAAGATGTAATCTTAGGGGTAAAACAATTTTTGATCCAGTCGTTATTACGAACAACCTGTAAAATGTCAACTTACTGATCATGGTTAAATCAATAGGATAAAAATATATCTACAGTGAGGGGAGTGCAACTACTGGGCTTTAATGGAGTGACCCGGTAGTTAACAAATGTTGATTAATTAGGTTTAAATAGTTTAGCCAATTAATCTCGGATCGTTGGAGCCCATGATCTGTTGGTCCATTAGGCCCCCTTTACTAGTTCATAAACGAACTAAACCTTAGAACAGTGTGATGAGAGAATTTGAAACGTTCAAATTTGAATTAAGGAAATCATTAATTATATGTGATATAATTAAACGTTTAATTATCGAATTAAACAAAAATTGAGAGTTGAAGAATATTTAAATATGATTTAAGTATTAATTACATGAATAGGGATTCATGTTTAAGGAATTGGTGTTTCTAGAATTTAAATTTGATATTAAATTATTTTAATTAATTAATAATTAAATTTTTTTAATTGATTATTTAAATTAATTTCAGATCAATTTAATTTAAAGAAATGAATTTTGTTTTTCAAATTCATTTTGATTTCAATTTTTGAAAAAGTTCAAAATAAGGAAATAAAAGATAGTGGGTTTTTCCCACTTATCTCACTATTTCAATCCCTCTCCCACACAAAGTGCATGGGGATTGTAAATCCTAAATCCTACATTCTCTACATATATATGTTAGCCATGTAGATATTTAGGTAGTATGTGAAGTTTATAGTTTAATGTAGGGAAACAAAGAGGGAAGAAGAAGAAAAAGAGGGAGTTCTGGCTATATGGCAGTCGAGTATTAAGTTTAATGAAGAAGTTTAGAAAAATTTAATTAGTTAAAATTATTAAAATTAAGTTTTCCAAGGCCGAAATGGACTATATCCATTAGTGGGCGAGGTGGCGGTTGATTATTGCATGCATGAGAAGGCAGCCGAAAGAATAAAAGAAAGATGAACTTCAGAAGCTCGGTCTGGGCAATTGACTCGAACGATCTAAGTGAAATTGGTGTCATTTGAACGCTGGAAGAGTCTAGTTTCTGAGGTAGGGCTTTCGAAGAAAGATCACAACGGAAGAAGGTCAAAAAGTGAGGAGATTATAGAAGGGTCGAGTCCTCGGATTAATCGAGGCCAGTGAAAAATATCGGAAGCTCCAGGCCAAATCACAAAAGATTTAGGGATGCAATTTTAAGGTAATATCGTTAACACCATTATAAGTAAGTTTGTAGAAAAATTTTTTGTAAGATAAAGTCTGGAGTTTGAGTTATATATTTTGGAAGTTAGAACTAGAAATTGTTGAACAAGCAGACAACTGCTTGAATTGGGGCCAATGATGAAGATTTAAAGCCCCAAATCAAACCATGAGAATTTTTACACTGAAATTTTAAACTAAGATAGTTAACTCAATTCTAAACAAATTTGTAGAAGGAAGTTTCTTGAAATGAGTTCTGGATTTCAAGTTATAAATTTTTTAAGTTGAATCAAGAATTTGTTGCGTAAGCAGACAACTGCTTGGGAAGATCAAGCCAGCAGCTCACCCAAGGAGCGAGAGCGAGACAAGTATCACGTAAGTCTCGCTAGTCACTCAAGTCTCACTGATTTTTTCCCTAGTCTCACTCAATTTTATGCTAAGTCTCACTGATGATGATAAGTCTCGCTAAGGATGAAAGTCTCGCTAGTTTTATGCTTAGTCTCACTCATGAGGATGGTCTCGCTCATGATGGCAATCTCGTTAGTGTTGATGGTCTCACCGGTGATGGTCTCCTTAGTAGTAATATTGCTAGTGATGTTGATGAAGGTCTCGCTAGTAAACCTATTTGAAGCATCTTAATGGGAATTATAAGGAATCTAGTAAGGAATTATGTTGTTTTAGGCCAAGAGGAGCTGGGAGAAGCCTACAAACTATTAAAAGCCAAGATGAGTAGTGAATGACTAAATAATCTCAATGTTTCCAATGTTTTAAGAATAAAAGACCATGCGATTTCAACAATATTTGATGATAAGCTTATATGTTTTCAAGCAACTAAGTTTTATGAGATTGCATACTATTTTCCTCAAGTATGTACTTGTTTTATCACATGCCAAGGTAATATGTTAGTTTTATTTCAAATTAAGTATTATATGTTGAAGCATGCGTGTTAGCTCTAAAAAAAAATTATTATTCCTTGCCTAATTCAAACTCGTTAATAGATTTTATGTATTTATTTCTCTATTTTGTAGGTAACGAGCAATTAAGAGATAGAATTAGGGATTTAAAGCTGATCGAGGCTAATTTGAGGTATCCAAGCTACAAGGGATGTGAAATGACCAAAATACCCCCAACATCAACGTCACAACGCTGCGCAATACTCAAGCCCAATGTTGTAAGATAGTAGTGTAGCGTTGCAACGCTCCTTTAGAGTGTCGCGATGCTACAACATTTGACGGACGTAGGAGAATCACATGTGTGAGTGAGCGTTGCAATGCTCGACCATAGCGTTGCAACGCTGCCCTAAGATTTTCTATAAATGTCTCCTTTTGCTAGGTAAAAAATATGTTGAATTGTATTGACCCTAAAAAGGCCAAAACTCTTCATGGAGGCCAAGAAGAGGCCTTGATTTGTCTTTTTCCTCTATATTTTCAATATCGTAGGTTAGATTTACTTTTATGGATTATGAATTTGTATTGGATTATATCCCATTGGTTTGTCTATGAATCAATGAGGTAATTTCCTATTAGTTCTTGGATTAAGTGTTCTTTGTAATTTAATGAGTTATATGTTCAATTTTGTGCTTCAATTAAGAATTATATTTTTCTTTAATCCTGCATGATTTAGATTTGCTTTTGTGTGTTGGATTGACGACCCTATCACGATTGCATGTCTTTGCTAGTTAAATTCAGGCTCGCACGTATCCTTGTAATCGTCAATGCTTTTAATTTACCCTTGTAGCATAGATTAGATGAACATGCTTAGAAGTATAGGCTGACCTTGAATCTTTGCATCATACATTTAATCTAGATTTAAAGAATACTTTGATTATTTGAACATGGCTTTCCTGACATTTAATCAACATAGTTGAGTCCTTGATTTTAATGCATGTGTTTCTAGTTCCTTATGGCCGCTAAGGACCCAATTGCATCTAGAAGCATGTAGGCTAGTTAGGACACACCCTTTCCATCTTGAACTACGGATTAGGACGCTCGATTTGGTTTGGATTAATATATTTTCGGCCTTTGTAGAGATTGATTAGTTCTTATCAAATTAAGTAGCTATGCATGCATAATTCGAATATTGGTTATTTGGCATATAACAATGAATTTATTTACATCGAATGGGCACTTGATCTGAGAACTAAACGAGTCCCTTACCATTCCATATATCCCTTGCAATTTACTTTTCTTGCATTTTCCTAAATCGAAACCAAACCCCCTTTTTTACTGTTTTTTCCACAGTCAATTCTAACACGAAAAGAAATTAATTCTTTGCTTCCCTGTAGTTCCACCCTGCACTTGCCACTGTTGCTACGTTTCTGTAGTGATAGGAGTAGTTCGGTGATTTACAGATTATCTTTTGCTACGCAGTCCTTTTTCAGAATTAAAATGACACCGAATCGGATCCGAACAAAAAATGGTGCTGTTGCCAGGGAGGCAAGCAAATTAACATCTTTTAGTTAGAGTTGACTGTTATATATATATATATACTTTCCTTTTTTTTTTTTTTTGTCTATTTGTTCTTTTATGGCAGATAATATCAACATGTATGGTTTTCAATATGCGGAGCAAGGATAATTACCAAAGGTAAGGGAGATTTATGGCCTTAGAGATCAAATTTCTGAACTAACCTCTAGTGTGCGAGCTTTGGAAAATATGCGGGTTCAAAATTTGTACGATCCTGAGTGCGGATATTATTCTCCTTGGGAGTTAACTGGCCAAACACCGTTGCCAATGCCATATCAGTCTACCCACACAGGTATTCCTTTAGAGGATATAGTTAGGGAACTTTCTAATAGCTCTAGTGAGTTTGTGTAGAAATGTCCCTACTATTATCAAGAGCCCGTCAATTTCCAGCAGGACGACCTCTATTTCAAACATGAGGTCAGAGTTGAAATTCAAAATTTGAGTGACCAAATCACTTAAATTGCTGAATCAGTAAGGAAACTGAAGGAGTCTTGCGAATCATCCTCCGAGGATGCCAAGGTGAGCAGTGGAGATATGAGCATCGAGGATCCCGCAGAACCAATGGTTCCTTAAATTTTTTAGCAAGGTAAGGCGTTGGATTATTTAAAGTGTGAACGTACTAATGACTTTTCTAAGTGGGCAGGAAATCATTTAGAGCCATCCCGTGTCTGTGGCACTGAGCTTGACCTTGTGATGGAATATGCGTGGACTAATTCGGACGATGACGTTTATCTTCTACTACAACAAGAACAAGTTAGTGAGGTTAAGTATGAATATGGGCTTAATTTGGAGGAATTTTAGGTAAAAGAGTTAGAGGCTTCCAAGCCTCGCCCTGTTCATTGTACCGGTATTCCTCTTATTTTTAATTTTGCTTGCCTTCGCCTCACGAGTCAGTTGAGTCAAAGCCTTTCTTTTTAGTTGATTCAGTTTTAGGGTCTTTTATTTTAATGCCGTTTTCAAAACATAAAAATAAAAAAATCGACCTACCTGGTTCTTTTCAGAAGATGGGAATGCTTATGGCCTTGTTAGGCCATATCGACTCATCCAAGAAGGGACCGGAGAAATACAAAAATTTCTTTGTACCTTGATAGGGGATGGGCCACGTCGAGCAACCGATGTTAAAAAATTTGTGCTCCCTAGACGCAACCAGGTTTTAAAAATATATATTTTTTCCTTTTTTTGTTTTATTTTATTAGGTTAAATTTTTATTTTATTTTTGTTTTATTTTGTTTTTATTTTGGGTTAATTTTCAATAAAAAAGAATTCGAAATTAGGGCACAGCATCGACAGAATAACGTTAAAACGTTGCGTTTGTCCCATTCCTCTTCATCTTCTTCATTGATTTCTCTCAAGCCCGAGCCATCTTCATCTGATTTCCTCTATTTTCTTCACTGTTTTTCACCTCTTGCACGATTCTTTACCCTATTTTGTCTATCTCTCCACATTTTCCCTTAGATCTATAGTGATATTTGTGGGTTTTTCATCCATTCGTGGTCTAGTAAGTTCTTGAGCATTTTTTCAGATTTCGTTGCTTCTAAGGTAAAAATCTTTAGCTATTCTTGTTTATTGTTTTATATTAATAGTGAATGGCTATATGAAATCCATTTTTGTATAATTTTAGCTTGATTCTTGTATGAGTTTGAGACTTGGATGTTGATAATATTGAATAATATATGAATATGTTGGGTTTTTCTACGTGCAGGTTAAAATTTGGAGTTATTTTTGGATGTTGGGGGGGTAGGTTTGGTAGGTTTTAGAAGAAGAGTGTTGGAAATTATCTAGGAACCAAATTTTGTGAGCCTTTTTTCTTGAAATATCTAGAATGGGTCCTAGAAGAGTAAGAAGAAGCGAAGCTAGCACTAGGGGTGCTGTGAGATTTAGGAGCATGGATATGTCCGTCTCTGGTTAGATCTGGCACGCCTTTGTATGCTCCAGATTGATGTCAGTGCTGCGTCTCACGGACATCACAAGGGACCGAGCCAAACTCCTTTATTGCCTTGTCCAAGGGATGTCCATCAACGTCGATCGAGTCATTAGGACGTTGATCCATCATTATGGACGGTGTTCCTGAAGGAACTCTTATTCAAGAGTACCTACTATCAGAAGTGGATCTTTAAAATTCATTATGATAGAATTTCCACATATACATTCAAACATACTAATATGCATTCATAATGCTAAATTATTGACATGTTCAAAGGAACAATAAATAAGAGATCGAGAGAGTCATACCAGTTGAAGACTTATTCTTTACAGCAAATCTCGCTTTCGCTGAGACGGTAAGCTATAGCTCAGAAAAACCCAATCGTCTACCTCGAACAATCTCCACACAAACAGAAGGAAATGGGGACGACCCCACCACTCAGAGCCCTCAGTATTCTTGGAGTGAGAATCCAAAGGGTGGACTTTGTTCGGATTTGGTAGAGGGAAGGAGGAAGGGAGACCGTATACAACGATTAAAAAAGTGGGAGAGATAGGCTCATCTATCGTATAGGCAAAATGTTTGATCGTTTAGGTGAAGTATATGATTGTGTAGGAAAAGGTAAGCGATCATCTAAACGATCGTGTAGGAAAAACTAAGCGATCGTCTATACGATCGTTCCGTAAATATCTGGTGCTAAACGATCCCTTAGGAAAAGGTAAGCGATCATTTAGTAAATAGCTAGCGTGCACGGATGTAATCGTTAAGCGATCACTCAACACTATTGTATAGGTAAGCGATCGAACAAGCACTATTGTATAGGCCCAGGTTTTGCTAAACGATGACACTCTTCAACACAATGTCCGCACATCCAATGCTTAACACATCGTGAGCTATTTAAGTGTCTCAAAGTGAGCTTTCAACTTACTCATCTGTTATGAAAACAGAAGAGACACCGTCCTATTACCCCTTTAACCGTCCAATTAATAGAAAATGAATATCATCTCATCATATCCATAACTTATGAATTAATATCATATATTAATTATAGTATTTTTCCTCCACTAGATATAAATCATATTTATATCCAATTTTCTCCAAATTAATGTATCTCATACATAAAGTTAATTATATCATATATAATTAACGAATTTAATCATCCCTCTTGTCAATTTGAACATTTCAAACTAACCCAAAAACTGACTCTTAACTTGTAACCAAGCTACCAAGGGGACCTTATGAACTTATGGCTCGAAGCTCCAACGGTACGTGAATAGCTGACTAAACTCTTTAGTCACGATATCCACCATCTATTAACTGCAGGCATTCCACTAAAGACCGACAAGTTGAACTCTTCTTACCATAGATATATTTCTATGTCCATTGGATATAACCGATCATCAGTACGATGACCCTTCACAGATGCTCGTAAGTACAGCTGGCCAATTTACCATTTTACCCCTGTAGTTACATCTTATTTCTTAAGTACCACTGATCCCTATAATGAACAATACAATATAGTCCTACTATGTGTGAACACCTCTTGGGCTATAAGAAGGTGTGTGGCGCCACATCGTTCAAGCCCCGGGATCAGCCCTTAAGAGAACAATCTATCTACTTATCCTTGCTTCAGAGAAAGAGTGAACTCCATTTTGTGAAGCTGAGTTCCCAGCTCCCAAATCAGACGAATCCCCAAAGTGGAAGGTTTGAGTCGGTGCTCTGACCACTCGCACCCATGCAAATCAAAGAACCGCACTCAATAGTAGGAGTTTCCAACTCACTTAGAATTGAGGTCATGTTACCTATGGTCATCCTAGTGAAGTGAAGTCTCAATCATGAACGGAGTTATATGAAGAGATGTTAATATTTCGAGGTCAGGTCTTATACAAACTCTTTGTATAGGATGCCCTCGCTTACATGTCCCTTATACAAATGATCAGGATCAGACCATCTGTGACAAGTCACAACACATGTAACTATTCCACAAAGCGGGTCGCGTCCGTAGTGTTACTAGGATAAGATTTCCTTCCTATATCCATGTACTACAAACCATTTTGGTTGTCACTTAAGACATGATCCACTTGTATGTCACTACATACATGCTCAAGTTACATAAAGACAACCAGGGATATTAAGTTTATTGGTTTGTGGTAAAATAAAAAACATCTAAATGCGCAAAGTCAAGAAGTGAAGTAAATATTATATATGTTATACATCATTAGTGTTCTTACAATATTGTTTACAAACTACAGGACATGAGACTCAAACCCCAACAGTTCCACCACCAATAGTTTAGGTCACTCGAACTTGATTATTGAGTTATGCCGGAGGTCCGGGGTGGAGATCTCTGATGACGAGGAGAAGATGGGGGTCGTTCTCTCATCAGTTGGTCATCGGTCTCAGCCTTCTGAGGGAGAGGAGTGGACCAGCCTGATGATGATGATGGCGATGATGAGGAGGACGGAGAGGATGAACAAGCTCCAGCAATAGAGACAGCCCCCTATGTTGGTCCCCAGGATCAGATCGACATTCCAGTGGGAGGGGAGCCCAATGCAAAGTAGGCATACAGGATGTCAGCTGAGGCACTCTGGGTAGCGATCAAGTCACTACGAGGAGTTAGGAAAGTGTCCGCCGAGCGAGGCATATGGAGAGAACGGTGAACTTCATTGCTGAAGAGATTCGTCTCTACTATGCCAACATCGGTTTCCAGAGTGGCCTTCAGAGGGACCCGGGACTGATTGAGGCTTGCTTCTTTCTTCCTACTCTATTTTATTTCTTTTTGTGTGTCCTCGATTATTTCTTTTCTTTTCTTTCCCTTTTCCTTTTATCATTTTAGTTTTGCTTATTTCTTTGTTTTGTAGGTTTTATTTTGTAGTTTTTCTATTGTCTTCCCTTTCTGGAAGCCTTTCCAGAGCCTTACCTATTTTTGAGCGAGGGGAAGAGCCCAATGCCACCGCCATCCACGCGCGATATTATTATCAGGGGAGTTTTTCTGTTCCCTTGTTTTCATTCTTATTGAGCTTTACTTAGAATACATTGGGGGCAATGTATGTTTTTAAGTTGGAGGTGGGGTGCTCGTTGGGTAGTTTTTCTATATATTAGCTTGGGGTCCTTGAGCGTTGTGCTCGGACTATGCCGTATGCTTTTATTGCCTTGCTTGCCTGTTTGCTCTGTTGTTATCATGATAGTCTACGATTCACTCTTTCTGTAATGAAATTTGCAAGAAGGAACGTTAGGATTGCATGATCATGAAATTTGCCCTAGGATTTCTGATTAGGGTCATCCTAAAGCCAAGGTTTCTGATGAACATTTTGTGAAAGATATTAATACTGCATCTGATTCTGTTTTGGAAACTATCCTTTCTGAGTCTATTCCTACTGATAAAGTTGGCTCTATTTCAATAGAGTCAGAGAATGTCTTATTGCTAACTCGAATGTGCATGTATTGAATGATTTTGTTAATAAAGTTGTGTCTAAAACTTTGATCTCCATTGCATCTTTACATGTTTATATTGATTCTGAAGTTTATATTGATACTGTTATTCAAGAAGTTGAAAACCCTAGTAATGTTGAATAAGGGGTTAGGGTTCCTCCTGTGGAAGTTATTGGGAATGATCCAAATGTTATGGAAGCTGAAGGTTATTTTGAAGGTTTTCATGAGAATAAAGATGTATAAAGTGTTGATTGTGAATATTCTGATGATAATGTTCCTCTGTCTCAACATTCTAAGAAAAAAAATCTAGAGATGTCAAAAGTGTTGATAGTGTGTCATTAGAGACATCTGATTTTGAATTTAGTCAAGATGAGCCCGAGGATGTATCTGATTCCTTTGAAGACAGTGGGTTGAAAACCTCTGCTGATCCTAACAAGCCTTCTCCTAATCGGTTTACTAGAGCATCTGTCAAAACTCGAGGAAAGAAAGCATCTACTCCTCTGCATGTTTCTTCTGTTCCTTTAGATGAAGTATCCTTTCATACTGAATAAGGCATCAGCATGTGCAAATATGTAGTGTAGAGGAAGATTATTGATGAGAAAGAGCTGTCTGATCATACTCATGAATATTTTGATCTTGTTAATATGATTCTGCAAGCCCAACTGGACAAAATAGTGTTGAATTTAAGCCCTTTTTATTCTTAATTAGTGCGAGAATTTATTGTTAATCTCTCTCTTGAGTTTGATAATCCCAACAGTCCCAATTTCCAAAAAAATGCATGTGCATCGCCATGTGTTTATCTTCAATTTTGATCTGATTAATAAGTTTTTGAATCAGACAATGTCTGTAGAGAATCCTGAGAAGCGACCATCTTAGAGGGAGCTGGTTTTTAAGTTAACTGGTGGGGCTCGTTAGTCTTGGTCCAAGAAAGTGCAATTATCCACTACAATCTTGAGCTCGAAATATGTTGTTCTTCATAAGATTTGCATATTCAATTGTTGTCCATCTTTCCCATGAGTCTGTTTATCTATCTCTCTAGCTACTCTGTTGTTTTAGATTAGTACTGGTACTTCTATTGATTTTGGTTTTTTTGTCATGAATCAAATCAAACGTCATATTGGTTCTCAGACTTTAAAGCTTTCCATTTCTTATCCTCGGTTGATTTGTGGGGTGTTACTAGCTCAGAAACCAAACATGATTTATTGTGATGAAGTTGATGGTCTAACTCCAGAGGCTTCAGGAGTGTAAAAATATTGTGCTTGGTTTTCTGACAACAATAATGTGTGTAGCTTTGGCCTCATTTGCTGGAACGTCCTCTTCTAGTGCTTAATTTTTTTACGAAAGAAAAAGAGAGAAGTAGTGAGTGTGTGGTTGATGTTTGGTGTTGGATCATGGTGGTTGTTGTTCCTTTTGTTGTCATCTTGGTGTTTTGTTGTGCTTATATGAAGATTTTGTTTCTTCTAGTTGGTTTGTGCTAGTTCTATTGATGTTACTATTTTTGTTAAGACTTATTCAATGACATTTAGTCATGTTTGACTTTTGTGGTTATTATTATTCTATCTTTAAAAATTATAAGACAAAAGGGGAGTTTGTTGGAGATATGTTGATTAGCTTTATAATTTTCTCTAAGGAAGTGGTTTTGCAATTGTCTCAAAGAAAGTATTAACATTAAGTTTTGACAACATATTTGTTTCTCTGTGAAATACTTTCCTTATCTAGAAATATCTTAATGTGGTATTTAGTCTAGTATTTTTCTTTATTGTGGCGCGATTATTTTCTCCTTTTTGGGAGATGTTTTCTTTTCTGGATTTGTCTATAAAAAAAGTGTCTTGGTTTTCTTTCGATGAGCACATTTATTACATCAATTTGTGTTTTTTAGAGCCAATCATTTGCAGTACTCTGGCTGAATTGTTCTACACTATGTTCTTGCTCATTGCTCACTTTATTTCACTGTGCAAGTTCTTCATCAGTTGATTGCAACACTTTGAAGATTATCACGGCTTAAGGGGAGCCTAAGCCATAGCTTCCAGATAAGGGATTCTCAACCTTAGGGGGGGCCTAAGACTCAGCTCCAAAGGAGGAATTCTCCGTCTTAGGGAGATCCTAAGATTCATTAGTGAAGGGAGTTCACTGACTTGAGGAAAGATATCATCGTGGGACTCCCATCGTGGGAAGGAGTCTCGCACGTTGTCGGATGCCGAAGTGTCAGACACTAATATTAACATACTTATGAAGAGCCTAAGTTTAGTTGGGAGGGAGACTCACATCTAGGGAGAACCTAGGTGTCGTGTGAGTTAAGCTCTATATGAGCCACTCTAGTAGTTGGTGTATTACAGATAAGTGATAAATTGTAAATTTCTTAGTATTAGTAGATTATCTTTCCTGGGTTTTCTGCCCCCCAGAGTAGATGTTTATCACCGAATTGGATTACCAACTACTGTGTGCCTTGACTTGTTTACTTGTTGTTGGTATTTTTGTTGTTACAGTTGTCAGTACTTTTCGTTTAACATCAGTATATCGATTAGCAAGTCACCCTAACATTTTTTTAGATTTGATTTTAAATTGATTTAATTGTTGTTTTAAGTTATGTACTGTAATTATTGGATTATGGTACATCTTAATAATTTTTTTAATCAAATTTTTTCGTTATAATTGTAAATTTTAGGACGCTTTTTGATTGTGTATTTTAAATACACAGTATTTGTATACACTCACTTGAGTTGTTTTTTAGTAATTACAAGGCATTTTTTTAGTTCTTACGAGGTATAAGATCTAAATTATGTATTGACAAAACTATAAACAAAAATCTAACATTTTTTAGTAGATAGTATTTTATACATCTCAAATTAGACATATACTTCATTTGACACAATTTTTGAATTTTTATATTATCTACGAATTTTATGTTAAAAGATATATTTGTTAATTTGTTGTTAATAACTTTTTCTTTTCTTGTTTTTAAGAGTTTAGGAATGGAAAATAAATAGTATTTTATACATCTCGACACATTTTTTGTTTTTCATAGGTTGTTTCACGGATTTGTTTATTTGTTTGCTTTTGTTTAAATTTGAAGGATTTATTTGTTTTTATTTGAATTTTAAAATTGCTAGTATCTTAATTATAGATATTTTGTTAAGGAGCATTTTTTATATTTGATAAATTCTATTAAAATTGTTTGACCATTTATTTAAAGAAAAAATCTGGAGGGCCATTTTTTAAAAAGTCAATTGACCATTTGTCCAAAAAAAAACACCCTTAAATAAAAGGGCTCTGACACTTCGCTCAAAGTAGAATATTTCAAGTATTAAAAGAAATCTAGAGAACGATCAATCTAATTACATTTGAAACGATAAATTCATAGATAAAAAAAAAAATCCATTGTGATCCAAATCGGTGCCCTAAGTTCAACTCGGTCCAATTTTGTTATATTTTCAAAACGTGGCCCAAGTTCTACTCGGTCTAATTCTGTTATTTGGAAACGTGTTTTCAGCTTCTAGTCTGAATTTTGATTACTTTATTTTTCTTCGTAAAAACTAGATCTAAATTTCCATTTTAATCGAACTTTGAAGAGAGATTTGTGTAGTCTCTAAACTTAAATTTATTAAAATAAAAATTGAAGAATAAAACTAATATTTAATGTGGGGGTTGATTTCAAACCTTACCCTGAATATGTCTGTATCCCACCTGAAAAGGATGGCAAAAGAAATTGAAGGCATGGTATTGGTCAACCAAATTAACTTTAAAAGATTTCAGTACAAGTTCACATAACCTACTCAAGACAGAGCAGAACAGAGGACTTTAAAAATTTCCACAACTCAAACCACTCTCAGATCACACATAAAGGAAGCTTTATTATAACAGAGCAGAGCTTTAGGCATTCACAATTCGCATCATCAATACCAGACCTTCATTTTATTCGATGATGTATAATGTTGTAGGATTCTCCCAATCTACCATATCATTCGGGATCCCACTATCACTCGAGAAAAGGAGCACAAATTAAATGAGATCTCTAGTGCTTGGTTTTAGGCTTCTTTACAATCATCACGGTGCAGTGAGCATGATGAGCACAATAATCACTAACACTGCCTAACACAGCCCTGCCATTAAAAAAAAAAAAAAAAAAAAAAAAAAAAAAAAAGATTGAGCTAAATAAATTACTTCAACTAACTAAACATTTGACCAAAAACTCCCTTCACAATGATTTAAACTTTTGGTACTTGTTTTCTTTGTTTCCCAAATTGGTCCCAGATTCTAACATCTGGGATTAGATCATCAATTGGGTTTAGTAAGCACTATAAAAAGGAGCGCATTACCAGACTTTGGTTTCAAGTTATCCTAATTTGAAACCCTCTCGGTATACTAATTCAATTGTGTGAGTGATAATGCTTTGGGAGGTGTTTTCTTTGTAATTCGGGTTGGAAAGAGATTTTTAAGAGAGTGTTTTGTTTGTAATTTGAGTTGAGATGAGATTTCTGTGTTATTGTAAATTTATGGAGAATTACCTCTTTATAGCTCCATAGCCGTGGCTTCCAACAACCAGCATAGAAGCATGGTGCTTTTCTACAGCCTCACAAAGTACATTCCTGGCATCTCCTTCCATCACTTCCAACACAACATCATGCACCTGTATATAATCATCAGGTATATTAAAAAAATTCAGAACAAAAATCCTCAATAATAGATTGGATAAAGTTTTCTCAAGAGGATGCCGTTCTCCAAAGTTGCTTTAGACGCTAATCAGAATCCAGTTCATCTTTTACCATTTTATATCATACACGAATTCTATGAAGAAGAAAAATTCCCACTTTTTTTAGCTAAGGGTACCATTACAAATTATATGAAAAGCATTTCCTTAGCATTGATTAAAACATATCATGCTAAGGAAAAGCATTTCCCACTTTTTAGTTTTAAAGGCATTATTACAAAAGTCTAGTTCCATCCTGCTGTACCATTAGACCATGGAGGTGGGGACACTGAAGTCGGACACATAAATTGAAGAACCAAACTAGCTACAGTAGTTGGCCCTGGTTTCTAATATATCGCCTTTCCATTGCTGTATTAATGTTTTGTTCAACAAAAATGTAAATCCATTAAAATTGTAATAGAAAAATGAATCATATCAACATTAAATACTAATCATAGACTTATAGCTTATGCTAAGGAATCTCATTCTTAATCAATTTTATTAGGTAACACTCACTTTACTTTTATTTATTCTTTATTACATTAAGTCTTTTTCTTTCTACCTTTTACGATCCTACTATGATAGCATGAATGCAAATATGTAAATCCATAGAATTTTAAATTTAAAAACCATATCAACAGTAAAATACTAATCACAGTTGTATAGTTGTCCTAGATGTCTCTAGAGCATGATATGTTTAATCATGAATAAGGAATTCATTCTCGATCAATTTTATTAGGTAACAATCACTTTTTACTTTTACTTATTCTTTATTACATTAATTTCCTTTTCTTTCTACCTTTTAGGCTTTTACAGTCCTACTATGATAGCATGAATGAACAATATAATGACGATCTTACATTCTATATACTTCCTATCCTATTTCAATTGAAAATCACTTCTATTGAACAAATTTTTTTAGGATTTACTGTCAGTGCACAAATTTTCTTTCCAAATATTTGTCATTTCAGTCTGCTCACATTATTTCTGGAAAACAAAGCGGATCCTAAATCCACAAATGTTACCAGCAATAGCGCCAACCGCCATAAATAACTAAATCAGTTTAAATAAACAAAACTTAGAACGCTCAAGAAGTAAATCCGGTTATTAATTGAAAAGAATCAAGAGGATTACCGATCTAGCGATGCAAATCTCCTTCGCTTTCTCGATAACTCGCGCAGCAATCTTCTTCAAATCCGAATCCACATAGGGCAGAACGTCAGCCGCTCCTGCAATCGACAGTCGTTACGACCGGTTTATTTACTAATCCACAATAGATTAATCATAAATCAACCAGAAATCAATTACCAGGTCCGGCGAGACTGACGGCGGAGGAAGCCAAAGGTTTGGCGTGAACAACGATGAGCTTGAACGGAGAGTTAACCGGAGAGATTGGAACGAGGAGATGGTCTAAGGTCCACTCGAGAGCGTAGAGACTGTGCGCACTGTCATCGATTCCGACTATCATCGCTCGCTTCTCTTCAGTCGCCATTGAAACGAAGCTTCAAGAATCACGGCTTTGCGTCAGAAATGAACGAATTTTGTTGAGAAACGGAAGACGAGGGCGCGTTTTTATAACCAGGTTGGGAGGCTGTTAATTTCCACGTGGCAAAGATACTGCCACCTCAGCCGCCAGTTGGAGAGTGAATGCCACGCATCGAATATTGGATGTGGACATTCGTTTTCTTAAAAAAAAAATAAAGAAATTTGTTTGTTTATTTACTTTTAGTAATGACATTCGGAATTTGTCGAATATGATGGAGAAAATTTCTGGTTCTCCATTAATACTAAGATTTGTTTCTATAGTCACTGCCCTGAAACTAATTTTGGTACGACTTCAGTATCAATCGTTACTGTTAGTTGCTCTCCAAATTAATACAACTCTCAATTTTAAAAGTCAAAATAATAAATCTCATTTAATATTTAATAAAATCGATTTAAAAAATCAAATAGATAAATAATAAATAACCAAATCCACTCGAACAGATGGATGGCGGCAGCAATGCACGTATGTGATAAAAATGTAATACTTACATCACCACCACACTTTGGAATCACCTCTAGCATATTTTGCTATTTATACTTTTTAGGTATTGCTTAATTTTCCAATGTACTCATTTCCTTTTAACCTTTGCTATGGGCCTAAGTCCAAAAGTTATTTTCAACAATATATATTTCTTAAATTTTGGATATAATTTCTATTTGGTTTTTGCATTCCAAAATACATTTTTACTCCAATTTTGAGTTTAATTCATATTTGGTTTCTAAGTTTCAAAAGGTTATACTTTTATTATTGAGTTTTGGGTTTCGTAGTAATTTGGTTTTAGAGCTTCATTATTTATACTTTTAACCTTCATTTTTCATTAAAGTTATAAACCTATATTAAGTAATTGGTATTTCTAAAAACTTAGGGAAAAATGTAAAATATTAAAATCTGATGGCCAAATGAAAATTAAACTTGAAACTAAAGGGTATCAAAAAGTGTTACATTTTGATACCTTAGGACTAAATTGAAATTAAACTCAAAATTTAAAAGAGAAATGTGGTATTTTGAAACCTACTAATTAAATGGAAACCATATTCAAAATTTATAGACTAAAATGATTTTTCATAATTATCTAATTCAACTAGATTCCAAATAATTATTAAAATTATGTTAATGTGGCAATAAATTAATAGGAGTACTATTCACATTGATATAGAAAGTATTTCAAATATGAAATGATATGAAAATTTTTTAGTACTCTTGCAGTATGTTACTTCCATTTATTGTTACATACATCAGCGGCTTTTTAAAAGTGATAATGGAATTGACTAGCATTAAAAAAATACTTATAAAGGGCAAAAGTAGAATATGATATTGTGTAGTACTAGAAATACGAGATAAGAGTAAAAAGACAAAAGTAGAATATGATATTGTGTAGTACTAAAAATACGATATAAGAGTAAAAACGGTGATTTATGTCAATATGACCATAATTTAGTGATAATTGAAACATATTTTTTTTTCGATCCACATCACAAGATAAAATAAACTAATAATAATAATTCAAAAAAGTTCTAAAAGATGACTGAATTTAATAAAAATCATGGATTAAGATTGAGGTTAGAAATCATTGTTACAAATTTTAAATTATAAAAGTTCTTATATAAGTCTAGAGGTTAGAGTATGAGATCAAACTTATTACATTTTAGTTTTAGGAACTAATTATAGGTTTTTCAATAGCCATTTAGCTCCATTGGCTAGTGATTTATTAATTTGTTTTTAATTTTGTTAAATTAAATCTATCTTCTCTCAATTTTTTAAATAGTTTTCATATCTTTTAAGTAAAAGAATTGAATTCTTAACCAAATTTCAAAAACGAAAAAATTTGACTTGGTTTTTTAAAACATTACTGAAAAGTTAGATAACAAAACAGAAATTTAGAGATTGAAAAAGTATTGTAGACTTTGTTAGACATATTTAAATAATAATATGTTTAATTAAAGTATGAGCTATGTATGTGGATTAATAATTTATCACATTGGTTATTTTATTAGATTGGGCCCTATTATGTGATCTAATTAATTAAAGTCCTAGATTCCTAATTCAATATGGACTTAATGGGTAAAAGCCCATTCCTAGTTAATTAAGATTTAATGGGAACCCAATTGAACTAGTATATAAAGAGACTTTAGGCTATGGTCTCCAAGATACCAAAGCAATAAGCACTCAGTCTTTCTTAAATCTCATTTAGAGAGATCACACTTAGGGTATTTGGTTGAGGAAGATAATAGCCGCCACTTTAGAGTCATCATAAATCTTTCAATAGAATCCGGTATATATATATATTCTTGACAATTTGACATGAATGATTCTAGGATTTATCTATTCAATATAGATATAGAATATTTATGCTAACAAGTGGTATCAGAGCATGATTTTTATGTTAAATTGTTGGTTTATATTTATTTACCATTGATCTTGATTTAATTTTTGGTAAACAAGTTTAAGAATAATAATTAAAAAAAACCCACTGATTTGATGAAATTCACGGGGAAATCTTATTTTTTTTTCCTTTCCGTTTCGTGGGTTTCAATCCACTTAAAATACGTGTTTAAAAAATATATATACATATACTTATACATATATATACATATACATATACATATACATATTATATGTGTTGCGCACGAGTTCGGTTGCTCGTCGTCGAAGGTTTCATTAGTTTCTTCTTTAATTTTCTTCTGGGTTTTGTGGGATTCTGTCCTTCAAAGAAAGAAAAAAAAAAAAAAGGAGAATTTGGGTTAAAATCAATGAAATTCAGTGTCATTGGCCATGGTGGAATTTTCGATTGGGGTGCGCTAGCATGGGTCTCGGTTGAGAATCAGTTGAGGTTTTTTTTTTTAAATTTTTTTTCAAAGTTTGATAATGGATTAAATTTAAATCTAGTTTTTAAATTGGTACTTTTGTGGATTTAAAATCTAGATTATTAGTCGATGATTTTGTGAATTTGAATCTAAAGTTTGATTGATGATTCAATTTCAAAATTAGATTGATCATAATATGAATTCGGGTTCAATCATGTTATGGATTCAAGATTGATTGATAATGTGGTAAATTTAAATTTAAATATGATTGATATTTTGGTGAATTTAAATTTAAATTTGATTGATGATATTTGGCGATATTCATAAGCTTTGATTGTATTATGTGTATGCAATTATTAAGTGAATATTGGTAAAGACTATTTGATGTTATTCCTCCTTTATTTTTGTATAATAATATTATTATATTATTGTATTTTATATTTTTGATTGAATTGGTCAAAATAATATGTTACCAAAGTAGCCTCTGTTATCTAGATTAATTTAATTCTAAAATATAAAATGTGCATATTCATGAATTTATGTAGATAATTATCGGCTCAAAGGAAGATAATTATTTGGCCAAATTGTGGGTATGCATGTGGTAATGAGTATGTGAGAATTATAAAGATTGCTCATGTGAAAAATAGTCGGTCCAAAGAAAGGCTATTTTTTGACAGAGTTAATTGTTAGTACTTTGATTACTACGTTGAGAGTACCATTTACAGTTGGTGTTTTTGCCCAAAGGCTGGACATCAATTTTGTATTAGGTATCTTGTTAAAGGGGCCCACCACATATGTG
>NC_052357.1:19591662-19593227 GCF_009727055.1 Benincasa hispida | reverse complement strand
AACTTCTTACTTTGATTTGTTCTGAAGTTAATTTAGCTTCTGTACCTACAGATACTTGGTGGGTAGATTCTGGTGCTACTACTCACATAAGTATATCAATACAGGGTTGCCTGTGGAGCCGGCCGCTAAGTGATGCTGAAAGATTCATCTATGTGGGCGATGGCAAAGCAGTTCCAGTTGAAGCTATTGGAAAATTTAGATTACTTTTAAAAACTAGTTGTTATTTGGATCTGAATGAGACTTTTGTTGTACCGTCATTTAGACGGAATTTAGTTTCTATTTCCAGTTTGGACAAATTTGGTTTTTCTTGTCCTTTTGGAAATAATAAAGTTAGTCTTTTTCAAGATTTTAAGCTTATTGGTACCGATTCTTTAATTGATAATCTATATATGTTTGATTCTTTTACTTCATTTAACAAGATCCTGTTATCTAATTCATGTGGTACAAAGCGTAAATTAAATGAAAATTTCGCTATGTTATGGCACAAGCGTTTAGGTCACATCTCTAACCAGAGAATTCAGAGACTTGTGTCAGATGGAATTCTTGATTCCCTAGATTTAAGTAACTTCAACGTTTGTGTGGAATATATTAAGGGAAAACAGACAAACATAAGAAAATTAGGTGCCAACAGATGCTCAGACGTCTTAGAACTAATACATACAGACATTTGTGGTCCATTCCCTAGGGCCTCTTGGAATGGACAACAATATTTTATACGTTCATAGACGACTATTCAAGATATGGGTACCTATATTTAATTCATGAGAAGTCTAAATCCTTGGACGTTTTCAAGTCTTTCAAAACTGAAGTCGAACTTCAACTTGGAAAGAAAATTAAAGCTGTCAAATCTGATCGTGGCGGTGAATATTATGATAGATATGATGGATCAGGTGAACAACGTCCAGGGCCCTTTGCCAAATACCTAGAGGAATGTGGAATCGTCCCACAATACACTATTTCGGGCAAACCCAGCATGAATGATGTAGCGGAGAGGCGAAATAGAACATTTAAAGATATGGTAAGAAGTATGATTAGTCATTCTTCTCTACCAGAATCCCTCTGGGGTGAGGCACTAAAGACTGCAACATATATCCTTAATAGAGTACCTAGTAAAGCAGTAGGTAAAACCCCTTATGAGCTATGGACAGGAAAGAAGCGTAGTATTAGGCATCTTCACATCTGGGGTTGTCCAGCTGAGGCTAGGCCTTATAGGCCTAATGAAAGAAAATTGGACTCGAGAACTATTAGCTGCTATTTTGTTGGGTATTCTAAGCACTCTCGGGGTTTCAAGTTTTATGATCCCACTTTTAGATCATTGTTTGAGACATAAAATGCTAGATTCCTTGAGGATGTTGAGTTTGAGGGGGAAGATAATATAAGAAAAGTTGTCTTTGAAGAGGAATTGGTTTCTTTTCCTCATGTGAATGATGTTCAGGCTTCAATTCCTGACTTCATTGTTGAACCAATTATAGAACAAGACAACATTGAAGTCCCCATTGTTGAACCTGAAGTTCAAACTCAACAACCTCAAGTAGTGCCATTAAGAAGATCTACTAGAGAGAGAA
>NC_052357.1:19581551-19590263 GCF_009727055.1 Benincasa hispida | reverse complement strand
CATGAAGTTTAGCATAAAGTTTTTTTTTTGGATGATCTCATTAAGGAATTTGGACCAGTTGGAAACAGGCATGATCTAGATCACTTTGCATGCAGTTTCCATGCTATCCATCCATACTTGATCTATGTCATTGAATGTATTGGAATTGGTGATCAAGGAAGGTTTAGTTACAAGGGTAGTGATGAAAACCGCCTTGATTCCGTGCTAATACAGGAGATGGACCAAATTGAACTAAAGGGGAATTCTATTATTGAAATAACCTGTTTATGCGTGTTTAAGGTTTATGTGATCTAATTATATCAGGTACATAAACATAGCCCAAGTGGGAGATTGTTAGACATATTTAAATAATAATATGTTTAATTAAAGTATGAGCTATGTATGTGGGTTAATAATTTATCACATTGGTTTATTTTATTAGATTGGGCCCTATTATGTGATCTAATTAATTAAGGCCCTAGATTCCTAATTCAGTATGGACTTAATGGGTAGAAGCGCATTCCTAGTTAATTAAGGTTTAATGGAAACCCTAATTGAACTAGTATATAAAGAGACCTTAGGCTATGGTCCCCAAGATACCAAAGCAATAAGTCAGTCTTTCTTGAATCCCATTTAGAGAGAGATCCTACTTAGGGCATTTAGAGCTTTAGTTGAAGAAGATAATAACCGCCACTTTAGAGTCATCATAAATCTTTCGACGGAATCTGGTATGTATATATTCTTGACAATTTGACATGAATGATTCTAGAGTTTATCTATTCAATATATATATAGAGTATTTATGCTAACAGACTTAATTTTCAAAAATTTAGTATAAAAAATCAAATGATTACTAAACGAGACATAAGTTTTTTGTTTATGCTTTTTAAAAAAGTAAATTTATTAACACGATGTCCATCCATGAGTTTGTATTTATGTTATCTAATTTCTATTCCGCTTTAAAAAAACCAAACAAGATTTTGAAAATCAAAAACTTGTTTTTCAAAATATATTTTTTGTATTAAAATTTGACTAGGAGTTCTAGTGTTATATTAAGAAAAGTGAAAACCATGATAAAAAAAAAAAATGAAAAAAACAAGTAATAAACTTCAAAAATTGAAAAACGAAACTGTTATCAAATAAGTAATATTTAGTTTGTAACAATTTGGTTTTTGAATTTGTAACAATTTAGTACCCACCTTAAATTTTTTTCATAAAATTACGTGTTTACTTTTGTTATGGAACAACTTAGGGTGCATTTGAGGTAGAATTTGGTAGATTAAAAATGATTTTGAATCTTAATCATTATTTGTTTTTATAATAATTTATCATTAAATCCAACAAAATCATCTTAAAAATACGTTAATTTCACACCAATTTTAAAACAAGTTCCCACTGGGTTTTAGATTCTAAGAACAAATGTCAGTTTTTTGTAAGTTTTATGCTTTCTATTTTTCATTCAAAGTTAAGATTTATTTTATATATCCAGTAGATTTCTCAGATTCTCAAAATCCATCTCATAATTTTTAACAAGTTGAATGCAACTATTTCTTTCTTTACAAAATTAAACTTATTTCCTTACTACTAAACAATTAATCTAAAGCAAACAAAATACAACATGATAAACCTTTATTTAAAAAATTATAAATTATAAAAATATGCAAATGTTAATGCTAATCTACTTGCGTTATTATATATAAAACACAATAATTTAGGATTAATTTTTAAAAATCAAATATTTAACCAACAATGTCTTAGCATTAATTTTTAAAAATCAAATATTTAACAAACAATGTCTTAGCATTTATTTACAAAAGATTGTAACCTTTGAAGCTACAATGTTTACAGTTATCCCAAACTAAACTTTAGTACTTGTATTTTATAATAATATTACAAAATTAAAAAGACAAAAATAAATCATTATAAATTGAAGTTTAAGGATCAAATAATTTGTCCTCGCAAAGTTTAAGCATTAGAATTATAGAGATCCATTTTTTATTCTCTGTTGCCGTCTCATTACTCTTTTTTATTATAATAATTTAATGTTACGTTGTTATTATTATTATATAAATATTATATTTTGATTTCAAATTCTATTATTTATTAATAGTTAAGATAATGAATATATTTGAATTGAACACTTAAATTTACGTTATTTATATTATTGATTTGATTTAATTATTTTCTTTTATTAGAAAATTAGAGTAATTTTCTTTAAATCCAAATTGTTCATATGGAATTTATTATATAAAAAAATAGTGGGAAAATTAACTATTTAATTAAACATTTTTCATAGTAATGATTTAAGTTAATTGATTTTTTTTTTTAAAAAAAAAAACAAACAAAAAAATTTCGTGGAAACCTGATTCCGTGAAAATTTTTACAAGGATGAAGAATGAAATGGGGGAGCAGGGACAAATATGGAGAAATCACTACCAACCTCACCCTACTATGTGGACATCTCTGGTAATTTTTTTTAAACTTCAATTTGCGAGTACTTCTAAAAAATTTGACAAATAAATCTGCGCCCCTAAATTTTAGAGGTTGGTTTAGTTAAAATCATGAACTAATAAGTTTAAACTAAATGCTTTTGTAAGTGTATCAATTTACATCATATATTAATTTCTATTTGGATAAACATTAGTGAGACTCATATTTAATCAATTAAACCCTTGACCTTTTAAAAGTATAAGTCTGGACTCTCCACTAATATTTCCTTTGAAAAATCTTGTATGCATCAATTCTAATTATTTATTTTATTTATCTTCCATTTGAAAAAGTTTACACACATCTAAAAATCGAAGCATTGTCAATTTCTTAAAAAATCTTGAAGAATTTAATTGAAATACGAATGAGGAGGTAAATTTCCGAAAGCTCAGTGTTTTAACTAATACAAATGGCAAATGATAGGGATATAAATTAATATTTTTTATTTAAATTTTGAAGCAGCGAGTTGAGGAGTGAGCGCCACGTAGACATGGTTGTCATGGAAACTGGAAAGGTCGAGAAGTTGCTAGCGCGTGAAAAGGGCCTTATCCAATATGACGTGTCGGCCACGTGGCATTAGCTGATCTGTTGAATGATTGTCGGCGTACATATCTTTTACTTGTACGTGCAAAACCACGAGCTATGTTCCACGGTTTTGGTTGACATTATTTTTATTATTATTATTTTATAATAATGATTGTGGTCTCCATGATAAAATCTTTTATACAATTACAACTGGTGACTGATAAATCTTTCACTAGATAACATGTTCCATTTAATATTTTCAAATGAAATGGATATAATTGATTAAGAATTAATGTACTTTGTTAGCAAAAGGCCAAAGTATTAAGAGCACATAATTAGAAAATAATATATAATTTTGATAAAGAAGTCATAAATTTGAATATTTCATCTATCCACTTGTTGTTGAGAAAAAAAAAAAAAAAAGACTGAGTAGTTTTCTTATGTAAAGTTTCTAGTCAATTCTAAGTTAAATTATCAAGATGGTTTGAATTTAATATTAATTTGGTGTCTCAAACTTGAGATTTCTATCTGATTCTTATGATTATTTTTTTCATGGGAGTTCTTGAGGTTATGCTTCAAATGTTAGATATTTACTGTATTTTTCTATTACATGGTTTATAATAAATCAAGATTTAAAATGTCGATGTCGACGAAAATATTGAGATCTTAAGTGTCAAGATCGAAGTGACATATTAGGAATATGAGTATATACTAAATGAATGGATTGACATCACAAGTATTATAGAAATAACGTAACTAACTCATATTTTAAACTTAAAATTGAAAACTTCTGTTTAACTAAGTTTTTATATTTTGAACCTCGCCTATTATAATTCTTATATTTGTATAGAGTCCTATTTAATGAAAGAGGAGTAATGACATCGATGGTGTACTGATTTCTAGTGGAGAAAATCTCTCGCTGCCACCGTATGAATCTGAAAAATAATAAAGAAATTAAAACAAAGCATAAGAGTGAAACACAAAATGTTTATTGCCCCTATCTCTTACTTTTTTAGGATGTTATAAAAATATCATAAAAAATATTTTTCATTTAGCATTATGTATTACATGTCTTCTTGCCTATATATTATTTTAAATGAGTGAGATGTTATATTTGCTGAATGAAAAATTGCAGATTTTTTGTTCATGACTGAAAAGTTAGCTTACCTCAGAGAAATTATCATTTTTCAAATTAACTTGAGATGTTTGCTTGATATTTTATTAATGATGAATTGTTGTAAAAAAATGTGTTATTTGAGAGATTTTATTAATAAAATATTATTGAAATTTTCTTAATGATATTTTATTAACTTGAGACAATTCAATTTTTTTTTATTAATGATGAATTATTGCAAAAAATGTGTCCAAGATGGTAGTGTAAAAGATACATCTGCATAAGTTTCTCTTCAAGTGTGAATGAGAATGTTGCTTCTACGTTTTGTCATTGACTTGCTTAAACTTGTAAATGTCAGTAATAATACATCATATGTATGGTAATTTTTTTTTTCTTTGCAGTTAAGTTGTGATTGAAAGGGCAAAATGTTTCGCATGATGTTTGGTAAGGATGAGGGTATGAAGGATATTGTAATATCACCAGTTTAATTGATATATTAATTTTAATTTTTCTTATAATTGAGTCCACCCTTATCTTTTTTTGGATATTATAAAATTATCACGAATAATATTTCGCATTCAGCATTATATATTATGTGTTTTCTTGCTTATGTATTATTTTACATGAGTTAGACGTTACTTTCGACTGATTAAAAAATTACAGATTTTTTGTTTATTGTTGAAAACTTATCATATCTTAGAGAAATTATCATTTCTGCAACTTGAGATGTTTGCTTGATATTGTTTTCATTATTATGCTAAATGTGAAGGAACTCTTAAACAAGAGAACCGTTGAGTGGAAGCAGATCGTTCCAAATCGATTGTGAAAGAACACATTTACAATCAAACAAACAATGGTTATGCATTTACTGTTTTGCCACTATAGTTACATAAAATTCCTTATATACCATTGATTCCTCTAATGAACAATACATCATAGTCCCACTATGAGTGACCACTTCTCGAGCCATGAGAAGGTGTGGCACCACATTATTCAAGCCCTAGAATCAGCTCTTAAGGGAACAATTTATCTATTTATCTCTGCTTCGCGGAATGAGTGAATTCCATCTTGTGTAGCTGAGTTCTTAGCTCCCCAATCAGACAAATCCCCAAAGTGGTAGGTTTGAGTCGGCGATCTGGCCACTCGTACCCATGCAAATCAAAGGACTGCCTTCATAGGCAGGAGTTCCCAACTCACTCAAGATTAAGGTCATGTTACTTATGGTCATCCTAGTGAAATAAAAGTCTCTGTCATGAACGACGTTATTGAAGGAACTCTTATACAAGAGTACTTCTGAGCGGAAGCGGATCATTCCAAATACATTGTGATAGAATTTCCACATTTACAATCTACCAAACAAGTTATGCAATATACTACAAATTACTGACATGCTTTCAAACAAAAATAACAAGAGAACAGAAAACATACCAGTTGAAGAACTTTTCTCCACAGAAAATCTCGTTCTCTCCAAGCAAACTGTTGCTCTCGCTCTCATTCCAAGCAATCGTTCACCAAAACTCCGATCGTCTACTCATGGACAGCCTCTACACGAACACCGCAACAATGAGGATGATACTACCACTTAGAACTCTTGGTATTCTCGGTGTGAGAACCCAAAGTGTGGGCTCTATTGGAATTTGGTAGAGGGAAGGAGGATATGAAGATCGTATACAACGACTAAGCAATTGGGAGAAGGGCAGGGTCTATCGTATAGACAATACTTGATCGTTTAGAAGAATGTATACGATCGTGTAGTAATAGGTTGCGATCGTATAGACGATCATTTAGTAAATGCTCGACGTTAGACGATCGTTTAGTAAAAACATAGGCGATCGTTTAGAAGAGGCGCACGTGTATACGATCGTGTAGTAACTTCGAGCTATTGTAGAGTCTCTTGGTTAGCTAAGCGATAGGCAGTATACACTATTCTTGAGCAAATGACCGATCTCTTACAAAATGAAAAACGATTTTCATTTTATTCTTCAGTTACAAAAACTGAATTAAACTTCCCACTAACACACGGTTACATAGAAAACGCGACATAATTATCCTATAATTGTTCAATTAAAAAAATAAATATAATCATATTATATTCATTAACCTATAGTTTAATATCACATATAAACCATAGTGTTTTCTTCTCCACTAGATATAAATCATATTTATATCTATTTTACTCCAAATAATGTATCCATACATAAAGTCAATCATATCATATATAATTAATCAGTTCAATCATATCATATATAATTGAACTCCTCTTGTCAATTTGAACATTTCAAACTGACCCAAAAACTGATTCTTAACTTGAATCCATTGAGTTACCAAGGGGACCTTATGGACCTATGGCTCGAAGCTCCAATGGTATGTGAATAGCTGACTAAACTCTTTAGCCACGAGATCCACCATCCGTTAACTGCCAGACATTCTACTAAAGACCAACAACTGAACTCTTCGGAGAATGAGTGAATTCCATCTTGTGTAGCTGAGTTCCATACTCCCAAATCAGACGAATCCTCAAAGTGGTAGGTTTGAGTCGGTGATCTGGCCACTCGCACCTATGCAAATCAAAGGATCACCTTCAAAGACAGAAGTTCCCAACTCACTCAGGATTGAGGTCATGTTACCCATGGTCATTCTAGTGAAGTGAAGTCTCTGTCATGAACAACGTTATATAACGAGACGTTAATACTTCGTGGTCAGGTCTTATACAAACTCTTTGTATAGGACGCCTCCGCTCATATGTCCCCACATGAATGATCAGAATCAGACCATCTGTAGCAAGTCACAACATTTGTAACTATTCTACAAAGCGAGCTGTATCCATAGCGTTACCAAGATAAGGTTTCCCTCCTATATCCATATACTATAGACCATTTTGGCTATCACTTAAGACATGATCCACTTGTATGTCTCCACATACATGCTTAAGTTACATAATGAAAACCAGGGATTTTAGTTTATTGGTTTGTGGTAAAGCAAATAAAACATCCAATACTCAAAGACAATAAGTAAAGAAAATATCATATATCATACATTACAAGCATTTGTTCAAAACTTTGTTTACAAACTACAGGACACAAGAGTTTAGGGCATCATCCCCAACAATTTTCCACTTGTCCTATAGTGAGTGGGGTGTACAAAAAACTAGTACAAAATAATAAACTGGAGCACTAAGGGCCAGTACAAAAAAAACTCCCACTTGCCCTAGTCCAGCCGCGGGCGGTCTCGTAGGACCATGCTCTGAAGGTGACCCTCAAACATTATAGCCATAAGAGCCTTCATAAACGGGTCAACAATGTTGTGCTTCAAAGCGATCTTCGTGACTATCATGTCCCTACGATGCACTATCTTGCGAATCATATGATACTTCCACTCTATGTGTTTTCCACGCCTGTGACTCCTGGGCTCCTTGGAGTTTGCCACAGCACCACTATTGTTACAATAGAGAGTGATGGGCCTAGACATGTTTGGAACAACTTCTAGCTCTGTCAGGAACTTCCTAAGCCAAACGACCTCCTTAGCAGCTTCACAAGCCGCTACATACTCGGCCTCCATCGTAGAGTCGGTGATGCATCCCTGCTTAATGCTTCACCACATTACTGCTCCCCCATTAAGAGTAAAAACTGACCCTGAAGTGGACTTCTAAGAGTTCTTATCAGTCTGAAAGTAAGAATCCATGTATCTAGTAAGGATTAATCCCTAGTTCCATACACAAACTTGTAGTCCCTCGTTCTCTGAAGATACTTGAGGATGTTCTTAACTGTAGTCCAGTGACCTTGACTGGATTAGACTGATACCTACTAACTATTCCCATAGCATAGCAGATGTCTGGCCTAGTACAGAGCATCACATACATCAAACTGCCAACGGTAGATGCATATGGGACCCGTCTCATCTCCTCAACCTCTTGAAGTGTCTTAAGATACATAGCCTTAGACAAAGTAACTCCATGCCTGAATGACAGTAGGCCCCTCTTGGCGTCCTGCATCGAGTACTTGAGTAACATCTTGTCAATGTACGATACTTGAGACAGTGCTAGCACTTTGTTCTTACGATCTCGAAAGATCTGTATACCCAAAAAAAATTGAGCCTTTCCCAAATCTTTATTTGGAATTGGGTCGCTAGCCAGTTCTTAACTGCAGTCAGTAGTCCTACATCATTCCAAATGAGTAGAATATCGTCTACATACAACACTAAGAAAACTACTGAACCGTTGACAATCTTCTTGTAGACACAAGGCTCATCAACGTTTTGGTCAAAGTCGTACGATTTGACCACAGTATCAAACCGAATATTTCAAGATCGAGACGCCTGTTTCAGCCCATAAATGAACCGATTCAGTTTGCAAACCTTTTTCTCTTGACCTTGGGCAATGAATCCCTCGGGCTGCACCATATAAATAATCTCCTTGAGATTGCCATTCAGAAAGGCCGTCTTGACATTCATTTGCCAAATCTCATAATCATAATAAGCGAAAATGGACAGGAGGATATAGATCGACTTCAATATGGCAACAGGCGAGAAAATCTCCTCATAGTCGACTCCTTCCACCTGGGTATAACCTTTGCCACAAGTCAAGCCTTGAAGGTTTGCACCTTCCCATC
>NC_052357.1:19472631-19579113 GCF_009727055.1 Benincasa hispida | reverse complement strand
CGGCAACCCCGTTCTGCCTTAGATCCATTTAATAAACCTATAGTGCTGACCAATCAGGCTGATCTACAAGATCCACACTGAGTTGAAGTACAATTGATTTATCCATCTCGAGATCCATGTCTTTGAACCATATTCCCGGTCAACATCCTCTATTGCCTTCTTGATAAGACAACGGATCCTCAACGTCGCCATCGGCTACCATAACCAGGATTTCTGTGAAATCTAGATAACGAACAGGTGGGTTCGCAACCCCTCCACTACGTGAGGTTCTCTCATATCTTGAGGTGGAAACCGACCTACCAGATAATGACTATCATCAACAACTTTTTGTTGATGAGCAGGCCTTCAACAACTCTCTGTTTGAAGTTTCAGTAGTTTTGTGGAGAAAGCTCACGTAATTACTATGTAAACTGTTCTCCTCTAATATGATCCTTTTCCAGGAAAGTAGCGTTCGTAGAAATAAACACTTTGCTTTTCGATGGATCATAAAAGTAACCCCCTCGTGTACCTTTAGGGTAGCCTACAAAGAGGCACAACCTCGATCGTGGTCCAATTTCTTGAGTTGGCCTCAAGCACATGATCTTGGGTAAACCCATATGCAGAGAAGAGTGACATAAACTAGCTTTTGTGCCTATTCCATAACTTCAAAGGTGTTCTCGCAACACTCTACTGGATGCAACACATTCAGACTTCCGTTGCATCAAATAAACATACCCATACCTAGAGTAATCATCAGTAAAACTGATAAATACTCATAGCCTCCTCTGGCTTGCACATTCATAGGATCACAGAGGTCAGAATGCACTGACTCTAGAGGCTCTTTGGCTCGATAACCTTTTCCAGTAAAAGGTCTTTTAGTCATCTTACCCTCAAGGCAAGATTCGCACACTGGTAAAGAATTTTTTTCTAAATTACTTAGAAGTCCATTCTTCACCCTATTGAGATTGATGTGCCCTAATCGAAGGTGCCAAAGTTGAGCATTTTCTTTTGGAGAAACACGTTGACGTTTATTTTGAGTTACGACAGTTTTAAATATCTCTATGTTATGGAGGGAACTTAATGCTAACGATCTTAGCACATACAAGTTATTTTCCAATTTTGCTGTACAAATTTCTACTACATTTTTATGAATAAACACTTTATCCACATTAAACTAAAGATTATATTTACATTGTAACATAAAAAGTATATTTACATTGTAACAAGAACTTTACAGAAATTAAGTTCCTTTTCAACTCAGGAACTACAAATACATCTTTTAAAACAAGAAATCTATTCTGTAAAGTCACCTGGATTCCTCCACTGCCACAGCTGAGACGACGTGCCCGGTGCCTACTTGCATCGTCATCTCACTAGCCTCTAGCTGCCACTAAGGTCTAATCCCCTGAAAAGAAGAACAAACATGATTAGTGGTGCCTGAATCAATTATCCAGGCAGAATCATGATTCTCCACTAAAAAAATTTCTAACACCAGTAAATCATATTTATCTTTGTTCGCCTTAGCCTTAGCCTTGGCTACCTTGTTTTCCTTCAGATGGTGAGGACAATTCCTCGTCATAGGCTGAGTCGCGGAGCTCGCTCTCTTTAAAATGTTTTGCGACTTTGCCCAAGTGTTCAAGCAGGTCTAAAAGATTGTCACGTCGTCCCCAGGATAAAATAGCCAAAGAAACCCAATCGAAAATTCACCGTTACTGACCGGAACACACACCCTTTCTAAGAGAACATTCGAATGGAAGTGAAGAAATTGTGTGAATGAACTGCTGATGACCACACCTTTTATAGGCCTTTAGCGTGGAACAAAAGAGTGAGAAAGAGGTAGAGAGTCTCAGAACATGCAAGACTCGCGCGGATGACTCACTACAAGGAAGGAATTTTCTTTTTTCGATTTTAAAATAAAAAATAATAAATAAAAATAATATATTTTTATTAAAGAGAATAATAATAATCACACACACGTGCCTCGCCATGCCCCCGACTCTGACTGAAATGATGGCGGTGGCAGTGTGCGTGTAGGACGTCCACCGAACCCACATTGGTCTATCTCCTCACTCCCTTCAAAATATAGGTATCCCTTGGGGCCCAAACCCAAAGCTCAAGTTTGGAGTACATAAGGGAGACTTCCAAAGCAAAGTTTTCCAATGTGGGATTCTCCAACCAAAGTTTGGTTCCCTCTTATGTCTTAAAACTAAAATTTTCACCCAACAATCCCCCACTTGAAAATTTAAACAAAAGAGAGAGAAAGTTTTACATCGAGCAGTTTCAGTCTATACAACACCTGCATAAGCAAAGGTGTCTTACGACTTGAACCTTTTTACGTAGTGTAGATGATTCAGAATATACTAGAGTAACCCTTGATTTTGAACTCGATTTTTAATAGCATCTCACACATAGTGTCTTTATGGTGTAGTATGAAAGCCCGTACTTTAAGGCCTAGTACGTGTATCCTGGTTTAGTGAACGCTTTAGAGAGTTTACCTAAAACTCCATAGGAAGCGGCCCTCACTTCCATATTCACATAGGTGAGTCTATCCAGAGTACTCCTATAGCTAGATACCCACTTGTCATCAAGTATAGATCTCATTAATAACTGAGTTCAACCTTTCTTACGCTTTAGGATATCATGCTCAGACTATAAGTCATAGGAATGGAACTTTGTGTTTGGTTTAGCATGATTCACTATATATCACTCGTGATCAGTTTTACCCGTTGAACCTGTTTCTTAGGATCTCCAGTTTACAGGTTGAGTTTTCCTCACCATGATTCATCTTTCTATAGGCATGAGTCCCATCCTTTCTAAGGTTCTGAAAACCTTTTCTTTGGCTAGTCCTTTCATCAAAGGATCTGCCAAATTTTCATCAATCTGTGTATGATTCACTCTAACTGCACCAGTAGTGAGAAACTCTCTAATGGTACTGTGCTTACGACGTATTTTTCATCTCTTTCCGTTGTAGTAATGGTTCTGAACTTTTTCGATTGATGCAGTACTATCACAATGGATCAATATGGCTGGTACCGGCTTTTCTCATAAAGGAATCTTTGATAGCAGACTTCTAAGCCAACCTGCTTCATCATTTGTTATCATTTCTGACTCCATCATAGATTGAACTAAAATAGTCTATTTCTTGGACTTTCAAGAGACAGTTCCACCTGCTATATTAAAGATATAGCCACTTGTAGCCTTTGAATCATTCGAAAGAGAATTCCAGTCAGCATGGCCGAACACTTTCAGGATAGTGGGAAACTTTTGATAATGTAATCCTAGGTTTTGGGTTTTCTTCAAGTATCTCATTACCCTTTCTATAGTATTCCAATACTCTTTACTAGGTCTACTTGTAAACCTGCAAAGTAATCCTACAGTATAAGCTATGTTAGGCTTAGTGCAGTTAACAACGTATCTAAGACTGCCTATAATGCTCGCATACTTAGATTGATTAACACTGTTACCAATGTTCTTGAACAACTTGACACTAGGGTCATAAGGAGTACAGGCTGGTTTACAATCAAAGTAATTATATTTCTTTAGAATATTTTCTATATAGTGAGATTGATTCAAAGAAATTCCCTTTTCAGACCTATTCAAAGTAATTATATTTCTTTAGAATATTTTCTATATAGTGAGATTGATTCAAAGAAATTCCCTTTTCAGACCTATTCACTTTTATGCCTAAGATTACACTAGTTTCTCCTAAGTCTTTCATGTCGAAGTTTGCAATTAATATTGATTTCATATCATTTATGACGTGTAAGTTCGAACCAAAGATCAACAAATCATCTACATATAGACACAAAATAGAGCAGAGATTATTTTCAAACTTATAGTAGATGCATTTGTCACTTTCATTAACCTTGAAACCTTTAGATAGGATAAGGTCATCAAATTTTTCATGTCATTGCTTAGGAACTTGTTTTAGTCCATAGAGAGATTTGTCTAATTTACACACCTTATTTTTTTGACTAGGGACTATAAAGCCCTCAGGTTGTTCCATGTAAATCTCTTCTTCAAGTTCACCGGTTAGGAAAGCAGTCTTTACATCCATCTGATGTACTACGAGGTTATAAAGGCCAACGAGAGAAAACAGGACATGGATTGAGGTAATTCTAGTGACAGGGGAGAAGGTATCAAAGAAATTTATGTTTTCTCTTTGTCTAAAGGTATCAAAGAAATTTATGTTTTCTCTTTGTCTAAAGCCCTTAAGATCCATCTGATGTACTAACCTAGCTTTAAATTTGTCAACAGTTCCATCAGGTCTAAGTTTCCTCCTTAAGATCCATTTGCACCCTATTTCCTTGCAGCCTGGGGGTAGATCTACTAAGGGCCAAGTTCTATTTGACTCAAGTGAGTCCATCTCATCATTTATGTCTTCTTGCCATAGGTTGGCATCTACTAAGGACAAAACAGCTCTCAGATCTTGAGGATCTTCTTCTACATTATAGGTCAGAAAGTCATTTCTGAAATCTTTGGCAGTTCTAGTTCTTTTGCCTCTTCTAGATTCTGGGTCGGTTTTCTCTCTAAGGTCAAGATTTCTAACTAGGGATAGACCACTTGATCCCGAGCCCCCACCATTTCTTGATTTAAAAGAAAATCTATCTTCAAAGAAGTCGACATCATTTGAGTCAATGATCACTTAGTTCACTAAGTCATAGAACCTATAGGCTTTACTATTTAAGGCATAACCTATAAAGACGCACTCGTAAGGCCTACTAGCCAACTTTCTCCTTTTTGGGTCTAGAATCCTTACAAAGGCTAGACATTCCCATGTTCTAAAGTAGGACAAGTTTGGTTTCTTATTGTTGAGAATTTTGTAAGGTGAAGTTTTGTTTTTAGACTTTAGGATTCTATTTAAGACATAATGTTGGGATTGGTGTCCTAATTCTCCCGGAGTCTCGTTGTTTGTAATTATGGACATTGTTTTATAAATAAAATAACTGTTATTTCATTCTGACATTTACTCATATCCAATAAACAAAGCTCCATGGTTATCTTATATAAACGCATGTATATGTGATATACAAGTAGATCATGCCTTAAGTGATAACCTAAATAGATCTGTAGTATAAGAATTAAGGTGGGATACCTGATTCTTGTGACACTACAGATGTGGCCCGCTTTGTAGAGGTTTGCAAGTATTGTAAACTACTACAGATGGTAAATCCTAACCATTCATGTGGAGACATGCGAGCAGGGTGTCCTATACAAGAGTTTGTATAAGATCGGACCACGAGATGACTAGACTCTGTATATAACGCCTTGATACTAGAGACTTACATCTCACCTAAATGACCATTAGGTGACACGGCCTCCATCTTGAGTGTTTTGTGAACTCCTGCCTTTGAGGGGCGGTTCTTTGATTAGTATGGGTGTTTTGCGAACTCCTGCCTGGGGACTTGTCTGATTTGGGAGCTGGGAACTCAATACAATGGAATTCACTCCTTTCCTATAGCAGGGATAAGTAGAGAGATTGCTCCCTTAAGGGCTGATTCCGGGGCTTGAACATAGTGGCCACAACTTCTCTTTAGAAGAGAGAACTCAGTCATAGTAGGACTATGACTTATGTTCATAAGAGGGATCAGTGGTACTTAAGGAATTAAATGTAACTACAGGGGCATAAGGTTATTGGTCGAGCTGTGCTTACAAGCGATCTGTGAAGGGTTGTCGCACTGTTGATTGTTAAGATAGACACATAATATATCTGTTGTAAGGAGAGTTCAGCTGTCCGTCTTTAATTTGTGAAGGTTGTCGGACTGTTGATTGGTTAAGATGGACACATAATATATCTGTTGTAAGGAGAGTTCAGCTGTCTGTCTTTAGTGGAGTGCCTGGCAATTAACGGATGGTGGATCTCATGGCTAAAGAGTTTAGTCAAGTATTCACGTACAGTTGGAGTTTTGAGCTACAGGTCTATAAGGTCCCCTTGGTAGCTCAATGGATTCAGTTAAGGATCAGTTCTTGGTATTGATTTGAAAATTTTAAATTGACAAGATGGTATTTCGATTGTATATGATATGATCGGTATGGTGTATGAGATATATCTGTAGAGGATTAATATAAAATGAGATTTACATTAAGTACCATGGATAGAAAAAGAACTATGGTTTGTATGTTTCATGAGATGAAATATTAAAACTATAGGTTTATAATTATATTATGGTAAGTTAGTTATCATTTATATTTATAATAATATTAATTATTAGATAATTATATCTTTCTCTCTAATAACCAATTGAGTGGGAGGTTATTGGTGGTTTCATGGTAATAGTGAGTTTAAAGGAAAATTGTTTTCCTAATTTTAGTAAGGTTGATTTTTGTGAATTTGAGATTTCCTCTCTCGGAAATATTTTCATGGAAGTTGCCAAGTAAATAGGATTTACTAAGCGACAGCTTGGATAAGGTAAACGATCATGGAGTGTTAGTAGGCGATAGACACTCAGCTAAACGATGAGTTAAACGATCGCATAGCTTTTGCTAGACAATCACTTAGCTTTTCCTAAACGATTGGGCATTGACCTATACTATAGGTTTTTCCATCTCCTACTAGCTCAATCATTTACACGATTATGTTTCCTTCAGTCTTCTGCATCAAACCAAGTCTACATAGATTCCGTCCTCTGGATTCTCGCACCGAGAGTACCAAGGTAGCCTTCTTGATAGTGTCATACTCAACCCGACATTGTCGAGGTTCTAAGGAGGCTGTTTGTGTTGTTTGAGGTGTTCGTGACCAAGGCGATCGCTGAGTTCGAGCATGCAGTGTTCGTTCAGTGTAGTGGTCATATTGGACGAGCGTTTGTGGTTGCCGTGATCGAGCGTTCGTGATCAAGGAGTTTGCTGATGAGTCTACAAAAGAGTGTAGTGTTTTTCCTTGATCTTATGTTTTATATGCTGTAATTTCTATATTGAATGCATAACCATATGTTTCTATTTGCGACTGTAATTGTAAAGTTCATATATGATTGTAATTTAGAATGATCTTTCCGCTGCTCATGGAAATCCTTGTGTTCGATTTCTTTCACATAACATACAGTAAGGATGATTTCACCCCACCAATAAGACACGCCTCCTGAATAGAGTAAAATAACAACTACTAGCTCAGCTAAAGTTCTGTTTTTCCTTTCGGCTTTTTCGTTCATTTTAGGAGAATAAGGTGCGGTCTTTTCATGTATTATTCCATGTGAGTTAAAGAACTCATTAAAACTTTCTGAGTCGTACTCGACTCCCCTATCACTATGAAGTCTTTTAACCTTTCTATTAAACTGATTCTCTATTTCAGAAACAAAAAGTTTGAAGGCATCAAAAGCATCACTTTTTTTTTCCAGCAAGTATACAAAAGTAAAATCAGAGCAATCGTCAATAAAAGTAATAAAATATCTTTTACTATTCCTAGTCAAGATGCCATCAAATTCACCTAAAACAGAATGACTTAAATCTAGAGGCTCAGAATTCCTAAGTACAGATTTATGTGGATTTTAGTAATTTTAGCCTGACTACAATATTCGCATTTATCAAAATCATTCGTGGATAACTTAAGTATCATTTCCAGTCTAATCATGAATTTTTATTCACATGACAGAGTCTGGCATGCCAAACATTCATAGAATACAATATATACATAAAAGATTTCATTTTATTGAGGTCTAAATTTAATTTAAACATTCCCTCAGTTGCATACCCTTTCCCTAAAAATACATTATTTTTTGTAAGGGTATATAGGTCTGTACCTATAGTTTGAGTAAACCTGACTTTGTTGAGGAGATAGCCCGAGACCAAATTCTTTCTTATCTCTGGAGTGTGCAAGACATCCTTCAACGTGAGGGTCTTCCCAGAGGTAAACTTCAATTCCACCTTGCTGGTTCCAGCAACTTTCGTGGAGTGGTGATCCCCCAACAGAATATTCTTATCCTTAGTTTCAGTATAAGTTTTAAATAGACTAAGGTCGTGACAGACATGGCGCGTAGCGCCAGTGTTTATCCACCACCTTCATAACCACCGATCACATTTACTTTTGTGACCATGGCGACTAACGGTTTTTTTGTTAGGTTCGCCTAACCAACAAGACGACGCCTGTTTCTACAGTTCCTAGCCATGTGCCCAGGTTTATTACAATTAAAGCAGAGAAACTGTATCGTTTCTCCTGAAGAGGGCTTATGTTTTTTTTGTTGGTTATGGTTGCTGGAGCCACGGTTCTGACCTTTCCTCTTTGTCCACTTAGATTTTTTGTCAGGTTTTACCACGGTAGAGGTGGGTTTCCCAGATACTGTGTTCACCTCTTCCCTCTGGTCCTGCTTCCGAGCTTCCTTATCGATCCTTAGCTGGGTGATAAGACTCTCCATGGAGAACTCCTTAGTCTTATGCCTCAAAATGTTCTTAAAGTCCTTCCACAAGGGGAGTAGTTTATCAATAATAACAGCAACTTGAAATTCTTCATCTAAAGGCATACCTTCAGTAATTATCTCGTGGGCTATCTTTTGGAGTTCATGGGACTGGGCCTCCACAGATTTGTCATCCATCATCTGGAACTTGAGATAATGGCTAACAACATATTTCTTCGACCTAGCCTCCTCAGTGTCGTACTTCTTTTGCAGGGTATCCCAGACCTTCTTCGTTGTCTTCATTGTACTATAGTAATCATACAGATCATTAGTCAAACCATTTAAAATAAAGTTCTTACAAAGAAAGTCTTTCTCCTCTCAGTCAGCAACTTCTTTTATCTGTTGTTCAGTTGGTTCTTCTAAAGAGACGATCGTCTTATCTCTGGTACAAGTTTCGATAACTTTCTTGACGGTGAAAAAGAACAACATCTTTTGTTTCCACCGTTTGAAGTTTGCTCCTTCGAACCGGAATGGACGGTTGAGGTCAGATATCATAACGTTGTTGTTGCTAGTAAGGACCATTAGTGATGTGGCGGTAAAATCGTCATAAAATTGTTGGAAATGGTAAGACCCTCAGAACGATGAACAACAAACAGTCAAGGCACGATGGTCAAACAAAGAACAAAACCTGCAAAGTAGAAACTTGTCATAGGCTGAGTCGCAGAGCTCGCTCTCTTTAAGATGTTTCACAGCTCTGCCCAAGTGAGCAAGAAGGTTTGGAATATTTCCACGTCGTTCCCAAGATAAAACAACTAAAGAAACTCGATTGGAAATGCACCATTACCGACCGGAACACACACCCTTTCTAACTCACTACTCGGAAAACGAAAAAGGAAGAGTAGGAGAGGAAAGGAGAACATTTGAATGGAAGTGAAGAAATTGTGTGAATGAACTGCTGAAGGTCACGTCTTTTATCAGCATGAGAAAGAGGCAGAGAGCCTCAGAATATGCAAGACTCACTGCAAGGGAGGACTTTTCTTTTTTTTATTTTAAAATTAAAAAAATATAATATCTTTATTAAAGAGAATAATAATAATCACACACTCGCCTCGTCTGAGTGGACGGACGGACGGCGGCGACGCGCGTGTGGGACATCCACCAACCCACATTGGTCTATCTTCTCACTCCCTCCAAAACATGGGTACCCCTTGGGACCCAAACCCAAAACTCAAGGTTGGAATACGTAAGGGAGGCTTCCAAAGCAAAGCTTTCCAATGTGCGATTCTCCAACCAAAGGTTGGTTCCCTCTTAATTTTTAAAACTAAAATTTTCACCCAACATATCTTCATTATATTAAATTTAGGTTAGTTTATAGTTTCTTGAAATAATTCGAATTCCTTGTTAATTATGAATTATAAGAGAAAACGTTTCCAATGTGGTAGTGTAATAGATGAATTTGCATAAGTTTCTCTTTTAAATGTGAATGATAATGATACTCGTACGTTTTGTCATAATGTGAATGAGAATGATGCTCGTACGTTTTGTCATCGAATTTCTCAGACTTATTAAGGTTATGACAGGGTAACAATCTGTCATTTGTTTGGTAATTTTGTTCTTTTGCAACTAAATTGTAATCGAACAGGCAAAATGTTATCTCAGTGGTTGAATTGATATATTAGTTTGAATTTCTCCTATAATTAATTCAAGAGGGTCAATATGCAATTCTCATTCTATAATTGATTGAATTTCACCTTCATCTTTTACTTGTTTAGGATGTTATAAAATTATTATGAAACATATTTTTCATTTAGCATTATGTATTACATGTTCTCTTGCAAGTATTATATTACATGAGAGAGACGTTACATTCGACTGAAAGAAAAAATTGCAAATTTTTGCTTATAGCTATCATTTTTTGTTAGTGTAGACAAATTAACCTGAGATGTTTGCTCAATGTTGTCTTCATTAGTGTTAACTGATCAAGGTGAATTAGAATCTTATCTTGATAAAATGAAGCTCAGGGGTCAGACTGACTTTTTCCTCCTCAACACAGCAGCTCTAAGTAAATGGAATTTTGTTAGAATTTTGTAATAATAATAATAATAATTTGTACAATTTTTACTTCACGTCTGAATTTTGTTCTTTCAATATTTGTTATTTGAGAGATGAAGAGTGATATGCCATAAAAAGAGGAGAATATTGAACGTTACGAGAACTTTTCTATTTTGTGAGAGTGAGAGAGTACCTCTTTATTCTAATCCGATCTTGAAAATTAGCTTGAAATGAAGCTCCCATGGGTACTCTTGGGCAGTGGATGTAGGCTTTATGCTAAACCACTATAACTGCTCGTTGATCTTCTCTTTACTCTTCTTCTTCACCATTTTCACCTTCAATTTTGCTAAAGAACAAGTTAGTACTCAAGTCAATTAAAGCTCTCTGATTTTCATCTCTGTTTTTTTGCATGTTCGAGAGAAGAAAGTGAATTAGAATGAAATTATCTCAATCTTTTTGTCCATTGAATGTGTGGTAATGTGTAGTAGGGTTGTCTGAAATTGCTTTACACGTGTTTTGAGGTGCTAGATTTATTTTGCTATTTGTTTACGATTGCTATACTAAATCTTGGCTCATTTATAGCTTTTCAAGACGATTCAATTTTTTTTTAGTTACGAATTATTGCAGAAAATATATTTGCATAAATTTCTCTTCAAGTGTGAATGAGAATAATGCTCAGATATTTTTTCATCGACTTAAACTTCTAAACATCATGGTATGCTTATAACCCATCAGTATGATAATTTTGTTCTTTTGCAGCTAAGTTGTGAACGAACGGACAGAATGTCTTGCATGACTGATGACTAAAATTAGCCGTCAAAAACTTGGTGACTAAAATTATGTAGGACGCAATACGCGATACATGTCTTAAGTTATGCGTTTATTATCATGTGTCGGTGGTCATGCGTTGGAATGAAAATATGTGTTACTCTTATATGCGATGACCATGCGTTCCTGTCACAAGTTTTCTTACACTCTCGCCAAGTATAACGAGAACGCAAGTTTCTCGGGTGATCCGAGGTCGAACTCAGGGACTTGTACCTAAATATATGCGGTGATGTGTTTGTGGTGGATAAATAAAAGAATGATGGGGGTTTTAAGCTACAAACTACTCCTACTCCTAACTAACAGATTAAGCGGTGAGAATACGATTGAGAGGTAGAGACACGACAACTTGTTGATGCGTAGTAAATGCATGAAAAAATAGATAAAATGGTGAAGATGTCTTCATCGCAACCCTAAGCTTGACTGCAAGGGTAACCCCAGCCAACACAAGCTATGTGATCATGCTACACACACTTGTGCCTATTTCTAGGACGCATGCGAGGTATAAGCGGTAGTGTCGAAAAGCCTATGCCTAAGCCTCCATAACCAGCTCACGTGCTCTCACACATAAGTATGATGACCACATACTACCGTATCCTACTTCTGGACACATGCAATTTTCTATCTATAGGGTGCATACGCTGTGTAATAGCAAACGAAGCTTATCTCTAAGTTCCTCATTCTTGCTTATGAGATCCAATTCGCTCTCCTGAAACTTAGATTTGGTTTTTAGACTACTCTTCCAAGTATGCCTAAATGATGAATGATGCGCTCATAAGACAAGGTAATCGTATAAACCTGGTTGACGTAAGATTATTCCTATCTCTAGTGAATACTTGCTTACATTGCTTAATGCGACCAACCACTTACCCTCCCGGGCAGTTAGTTGTTGCTGACTTTACTCATAGATAAGCAATGCGTCTGCCTATAGACAGACGTTGCTACAGCTTCACACTAAGCAAATAAGGTTTTCTCACAACACTCACGCAACACACAACTCCCGATGGTTTGCTACATGCTTCATATTCCTATGTGCATGATTAAGTATACGATACTCTAGCAATCTCACTATGTGATGCGTTGAAAGTTAAGGATGCTAAGTAAAGGAAGATGGAGATGGAATCGAAGGAACTATAGAAATGCATTGATCACAAGATGTATTAATTTCTTAAGCCAAAATGTAATATAATACAATATAAGAAAAGAAGAGAAAATGAAAGGACCAGCTAGAAGCAATGTCTTGCTTCCAGCAGATGTGTGTCAAGGCTACCGGTGGTGCCATGGATGGGCGGTAGAACAGACTCTCTCGAGCTCTAACTCCGGCGAAGGCTCCGGTCGTCACTCGGAATGGATGAAGAAGATGAAGAACTCTTAAGCTTTCTTCTCACGCGTTCGTCTGGATCACAAGGATCCACCCGAAAGTGAGCCTCAGGCGAAAAACCTTGGATAAAATGAAATTCTGCTCAGTGGCCTCTATTTATAGAGCTTGATCGCCGACAGCATTAATGGACCTGCTCTGATTCTGACATTCACAGCGTGATGGTCCTTTTCTAAATCTTTGCTGCGAACGATGTAGTAGGTGAAATGTCAACATCATCTTTTGATTCTTCCGAGATATGCGTTCATGTTTTCATTCCACCAACTTTGCGTTCATCCCTCTATTATGGTTATCATCGTGTAGCCGCAATCTTGCGATGACCGCATTCGCTTGATGACCGCAACTTCTCAGCGATGATTGCATTCGCTTGACGACCGCAACTTCTATGCGATGGACACATGCGGCTGATGGCCGCAACATCTATGCGTCGAACATATGCGTTCCCCTTTGTGATGGAGAAATTCTCCGCATGTGATCGTCTTTGCGATAGCCCGACTTCCGTATATGCGTCCGCTTCCTGCATTAGCTACAAAGATAGACAATTGAACGCATAATAACGTATAATAGTGGGTTAGCCAAGATTCTTATTGCTAAGCGACGCAAACTCATTTTCTCATGAATTCCTAACATATTCGCCGCATATTTCACTTAACAATCCTCATAATTCTAAATAAAAGGCCTAAGATGACGTGCATTTCTGTCCGTCATCAATAACGTCTAATGGAGGATAGATATGAAGGATAAGGTAATGTTAGTAGTTCAAATTGATATATTAGTGTGAGGGTTATTATGCAATTCTCCCCCATAGTTGTTTGAAGTTCACCCCATATCTTTCTTCTTTTGGGATTTTATACAAATAGCATGAAAAACTTTTGTCCTTAGCATTATGTATGTTGTGTTCTCCAACTTATGTATTATTTTACATGAGTGATACGTTACATTCGGCTGAATGAAAAATTGCAGATTTTTTGTTAATGATTGAAAAGTTTGGTTATCTTAGAGTAGTTATCATTTTCTGTCTGTTGTAGACAAGTTAACTTGAGATGTTTGCTTGATGTTTCCTTCATTATTATGATAAATCTTGGTTAGTTTATAGTTTCTCAAGACGATTCGATTTCTTTGTTAATTATGAATTATTGCAAAAAATATGTCCAAGATGGTAGTGTAAAAGATGGATCTGCATAAGTTTCATTTCAAGTGTGAATGATTATGAAGCTGTTACTTTTTGTCATTGGCTTGCTCAAACTTGTAAAAGTCATGGCATGGTAATAATGCGTCGTGTGTGTGATAATTTTGCTCTTTTGCAACTAAATTGTGATTGAAGGGGAAAAAAATATCTTGTATGCCATCTCGTGGAGAGTAACTTCATATATCTTTTTTTAGTTGAAGATTCGAAATTCTAACGTTATTCGTAAGGAAATGTCTATTAATCAAATTAAAATTAAATTGTGTTTAGGGAGATATATTTGATAATTTATATTAATGAGCTAGTTGCAAAATGGGCAAAATAAGTTCTTAATATTAGGCTTGTAGCCCAAACCTTTTAATTTTGAAAAAATAGCAAAAAAAAAAAAAAAAAGGCCCAGATTTAAAACAGAAATATAAAAAATATATAGATACACTTGAGACACCTGATATAGACTTGACATATTTGATACACTTGGTACACCCGATATACTTGATACACACTTATACATCTGATACACCTAATACACTTGATACCCTTAAATACATTATTGATGTATACTTGATACACTTGATACACCTTGATATACTCGAATTAAAATGATACAATTAGAATCTTTTTAAAAAAAGGCTTGAATTCTTCTTCTTCGAAAGCAACAAATTCTCCAACATCACTCTTCAAACAACCAGCATTGCTCCACACCATCTGTCGTCGCCTACCACTTATCTCCGTCGATCATCGCACATCCGATCACTATCGTCAGTTGTTGGTCACCTTTTTCTCTCTAACTTTCTTTCCCCCAACGTCTCTCTTTCACGAACTCCACACCATTTGTCACTGACCAATGCTCCATCTCTCTGTTGCTTACCTCGCCAACCATCATATGTCCGATCACAGATGTCGGTCGCCACTTTTCTCTCTCTCTATCTTTCTTCCCTTCTTCATCAATTAATTGTTTAAGAATTTATGTAATAAAAAATAATTATAATTTCATAATTACTAAACAAAGGATCTGTTTAAGGATTGCATATTTTTCATATTTGCAAAGTTTGAAAAGTGACAGTCATAATTAGTAAACCCTAAACTTAATTTGCTACCCAATATAATCTCCCTATATTCATTATGAATTTACATCAAATGAAGAATTTGGACCCATTTGGTATATTGAATTTAAACCTATAGTTTCAATTTTGTTGTCCAAATTCACATTTGTCTATTTCATGTTCGTTGGATGGGTAACCTCATCTCATGACTATGAAATTTTAAGAGATTTTTTTTTCTATTGAAAAGATGAAATTATAAAGTTGTAAATGATAAAATTGAAAATTTTATGCATGAGAATCTATATTTCAAGTTTGAACTATGGTGTTATGGATACTTTTAGATTAAATATTATGAGCCCAAAAAGAAAATAACACTAAGGGTAAATTTGGAATAAGTCAACCCTTATGGATGACCAATTTGTCCCACCAACTAGGACTTAAACCTCTTTTGTCCTACTCATAATAGACTAGGAAAAATTCTTGGTTTTGCGCCTCTATAATAATAGAATATGATAACAACATATCAGTTAAGTTCATATATCTTCTTCTCCCAAAGCTTGCTTTGGCCATTGTCTAAAGAAAAACTTAAGGATAGGAGTTGTTGTGACAGATACCACACTAGTGTGCTATTTTGATTGTTCTGCATTGATTTCTTCATCTAAATTATTAATTTACCATCAATGGCATGTGAAGTTCAAGTGAGTTTATGGTTCAAATTTTTTCGTCAATGATAATGAAGAAGTAATAAAGTATTCTATATCTCTCATCTTTGATAAGTACAAAGGTAAGGTATTTATATACATGAGGATACCAAAAATAGGTCACAAGAAACTCTAAAAAACCCTTAATAACCCACATATTTCTCATAAATATTAACTAACATCCTCCCTCAAACTCAAGGTTGTAGAGTAGCAACCATCTTGAGTTTGCAAAGCTTTGGTGAAGATGTCTGCTGGTTACTCTATAATGGAGATGGATCACAAGATGAGTGTATTGCCTAGAAGGTGATGACAAACGAAACGGCAGTCATTTTTAATGTGCTTGGTACGTTCATGACAGACATCATTGTGGGCAATTTGGATGGCACTACGATTGTCACAATGAAGTACAGTGACAGGTTGCTGAGGAATGCCCATATTAGTCAGAAGCCATCGAAGCCATAGTAACTCAGAGGTAGCATCCGCAAGGGCACGATATTCGGATTTAGTGCTAGAGAAAGAAACAACAATTTATTTCTTACTTTGCTAAGAAATGAGAGGATCACCTAAGTAAAAATAATAACTCGTGGTGGAACGACGATCAGTGAGGTCACCAGCCCAATCAGCATCAGAGTAGCCAGATAATATCAAGAATGATGAAGAAGAAAACTGGAGCCCATGGCCAAGTGTGTCTTTAACATATCAAAGAGTGCGAAGAACAACAGTAAAATGTATAGACCAAGGAGCAGTCATGAACTAACTAACAATGTGAACAACATATACAATATCCGGTCAGGTCACGGTATAGTAAATGAGATCGCCAACCGGTTGTCGATAAAGGGTGGCATCACTAAGAGGAACACCGTCAAAAGAGGTCACACGAATATTCATATCCAGTGGTGTTGATGATATGGCTGAGTCAGTAATGCCAGATTGAGCTAGGAGATCGGAAGCATATTTAGCTTGAGCTAGGTGTTGGGTTAATGTCCTAAAACTTGCAGTTTGTAGACATTAAACATATTTCTATTTACAATAAAGATGTTATAGAGATTGTTTCAAAAAGTTGTTATTGAACATATAAATTGCATTTATAGATTCTTAAATTCAGTAAACTAACGAACTCATGGCTATAACATGGATACTTAAGCTTTATGTAAGGACATAAAAAGGATCAAGTTTGAGTATATAACTAAAACGATCTACAAGTATATAAATAGAGTTGGGTACCTTATCCTGGGGACACTATAGATGTAGCCTGCTTTGTATGTTGATATAAACGATTTGATCCCAAAGTCATTCATGTAGAGATATGTGAGTGGGAACATCCTATACAAAATATGTTTGCATAAGATTGGACCACGAAATAGTCACTTTCTTTTATAATGACCGTTTACTGTTAAAACTAACTATTTCAATTCAATGACCTAAGGTAACTCGATCTCAATCCTGAGCTAACTATGAACTTTTGTTTATTCGGAATTATCTTTTAATCTGCATGGGTGAGAGTGGCTCAACATCTGCTCAATAAACTTCCCATTTTAGGGGCAACACTGGATAGATAGCTAGGGACATAGCTCTGCAAGACAGAATTCACTCCTAGCCGTTTTAGGTTTAGCAGATAGGTTGTTCCCTTAAGTACTAACTCTTGGTCTTGAACAAAAGAACCTCACCCTCTCTATGGCTGAGTGGGACTCGATTTATTGGTAGGACCATAAACTAATTGTTCATTAGAGGATCAGTGGAGACTTAAGGAGCAAGATGTATTGCAACGGTAAAACGGTAATTTTGACCTAGCTGTAAATACGAACTTGTGAATGATCGACTTACTGATTATAATTAAATCAAATGGACATAAATATATCTACAATGAGGAGAGTACAACTACTGAGCTATAGTGGTGTGCCTTGGTAGTTAACGAACATTGATTAATTCGGTTTAAAGCGTTTAACCAATTAATCTCGGATTGTTGGAAGCTCATGATCTTTAGGTCCATTAGGTCCTTTTACTAGCTCGTTAAAGGATAAAATAACGTGTTGAGAGTATTTGAAAAGTTCAAACTCAATTTAGGGTTTGGATTATTATATTCAACATAATGAAATGTTTAATTAACAGAGTAAACGGTTTTGGAGAGTTTGAAATATTTAAATGAGATTTAAATATTAATTACATGAATAAGGATTCATGTTTTGGATTAGGTATTTAATTAATTTAATATTTGATATTTAATTATTTAATTAATTAAATTTATTTAAATATTTATTTATTTGAAATAAAGTATTTTGAATAAATTTGAATTTGAAATTTCAAATTCAGAAATTAAGTTTTTTTTTTAATTTGATTTTATTTGAAAATTAAAATTAAATTAAAAGAAAAATAGTTTAAAAATGGAAAGTAGGTTTTTCCCATTTTTTTCCCTTTAACCTACACCTAATTCGCTCAATTAAGTGGAAGATTAAGTGTCAATCTCTCATATTAACTTAATTGCATGTTAAAATTGAATAAATAAAGATTTATTTGAAGGAAAATCTTTTCATGAAAACCTGAAAAAAAGAGGAATTTTTGTCGTAATTTTTCCTCTCTTCCAACTCTCATAATACTCCCCAAATCTCGTTCAATTTGAATCCCACAATCCAACCTAAGGCCTGAGATTAGTAGAGAAGGCTCTTGTAGTGGTCTACTTTAGAGATTGAAGAAGAAATTCAAGGAGATTTGGAGTAAGCTAGTAAATTCATCAAAGGTTATATTCTTGAAAACCTACTACTGATATTTTCATTAACATGCATGCTAATCCACTAAAATTGATGTATTTAGACTGCGTAGGATCCTAATAGCTTCCGTGTGTTGAATGTCAACTCCTTCAATAGATAGTACCTATTAGAGGGAGATGAGACCTTTAGACCAAGAAAGTAACTGAGTGGTCCCAAATCTTTCATTTCAAAGTGGTTTCCCAGATAGGTTTGCAAGTCAGATATAGCCTGAGGATCATCGCCTGTAATGATTTTATCATCAACATAGAGAAGAAGAACAACAATATTGTAAGGGGTCTACCGTGTAAAAAAGAGTGGTATCGTGGGTGAAGGATCTCTTAACGAAGAGTTCCATGAGCGCCGTTAGATCTCTCCAATTTCACCGTGACTGAAATACATCAAATACATTCGAACATACAGTTATTCAAATATATAGTAATTAACGGCATGCTTTAAACACTTAATAACAAGGGAGACAGTTCTCATACCAGTTGAAGATGCTCTTCAAACTTTGGAACTCAACGCAGCAGAAGACCTCTACCTGATCAACATATGCCCAGCAGATCAGCTACAGCAACATGAACAACCACAAACAAACGAATGCAGCGGGAACGACACCACCAGAAAAGAGCCCTAGGTATTCTCAGAGTAAGAACCCAAAGCATGGTCTTTGGTAAGTTTGGTAGAGGTAGAAGGAAGAACTAACCGTGTAGACGATAAGCAAGTGGGAGAGAATAGAAAACTATCGCATAGCTAGATGCTTATCGCTTAGAAGAAACTACACGGTCGTGAAGGTTTTACTGAACGATCGTTTAGGAAAAGGTAGGCGATCGTTTACGTTTCCACACTAACGCGCAACCTTCCGATCTTTTTTCGAACTCTTCAAAATGAAAGAAAATTTCATTTTTATTCTTTGGTTATAATAACCGACGCTGTTTTCCCACTAACACACGTCCGAGAGAGATTTTAGGTTAATTATCATACAATTAACCAATTAAATTATTAAAAAATATAATCATATTATATTTTTACCCTATAGTTTGATATCACATATCTACTATAGTAATTTCTCCTCTAGTTGATATAAATCATATTTATATCTAAGTTCCTCCAAAATAATGTATCTCATACATTTAGCCAATTATATCATATATAATTAACCAGTCCAATTATATCATATATAATCGAACTTCCTCTTGCCAATTTGAACATTTCAAATTAACTCAAACACTGATTTTCGACTTTATTCAAGCTACCCAGGGGACCTATGGACCTGTGACTCGAAGCTCCAATGGTCCGTAAATAGCTGACTAAACTCTTTAACCACGAGATCTACCATCCGTTAATTGTCAAGCATTCTGATAACGGGTAGAAATGCATGTTATTACAACTCAAATAAGTAAAACAATGAGGGAATGCGATAGTGAAAATAAACAATATCATGTCCAAAAGTGTTAAACTGAGAAAATTGCGATCACATGCGGCCATCGCATAAAAGCAATTAATTTACTTATTTTGTGCAGGAAAAATGTGTTGGCGCAAGTAAAATTGTGATCCAAGGAATTAGGCGTCCGCGCGCATTGAAAGATTGCTATCGCAAAGTCATGCGATCGTGAAAAGTTGCTCAAGAAGGTGGTCGCATAAATACTGCGTATCAAGGTGACAGCATAATAAATCATGATGGGATGGAAAGCTGATGACGGTCGAATCCGAATTTAGTTGACAAGCCATTAAAAGCCACACTATAGCAAGTACACCTGTCTCTTATACACATCTAGATGTGTATAAGAGACAGGCATCAAGGTGACATCATAATAAATCATGATGGGAGGGAAACCTGAGGTCGGTTGAATACGAATTTAGTTGACAAGCCGTTAAAGCCACACTATAGCAAATACACTCAACTTTCGGTGACCATTAATCGGCGCATCAAAGCAAAAGATTTAATGATTGTCCATCATCGCAATCATTAGAGATAAATGCTGCTTCACCTTGAGCTCTATAAATACCTGAGGCCACCATTGTAAAAGGGGTTAACAAGTTAGATCATATACAAGATAGAGAGCCATTAGTCTGTTCATATTCATACTTACATTTAGAAGACGGAAACGGGCTAAGAGGCGAAGAAGCTGAGAGATCATTCCCGGACAGCTCAAGAGACTGTCGGGAAGCACTACAAAGGGAGAGAGGGCCAACAATTGCGAAAGTAAGAACATTCAGCTGGACATAGTGGAGTGAAAAAAAAACAGTGTAAAAAGCCACGGGAAGCAAGGGCTTCTTATCCCTACATTCCATTGTTATTTTGTATTCAGCACTTCATTTATGGAAAATGGAATTCTCATTTCAACTTATGTTCAATCTCTCCATACTTCGCATGAGTAGCTAAATTCCCGAATGGGTTGAGAAGTACTTAGCTAGCATGACCTAAGATTTACACTTTATGCGATCATCTTGTCTTATATATGCGTCAGTCATCATTTAGAGATACTTGTGAGAGTAGTCTAAAGATAGAATCTAGACTTGAGAGAGTCAGATTAGAATCTAGGCTTGAGAGAGTCAGATTAGAGCCGTGATAAAGTAAATTTGGTAACGCATATTTGTGATGTGTGTCTTAGGTGATGCGTTTGTTCTCATGCGTTGGTGGCCATGCGTTGGAACGAAAAGTATGTGTTAATCTCTTATGCAATGACCATGCATTCATATCATAAGTTTTCTTGTGCTCTCACCAAGTATAACGAGATCGCAAGTTTCTCGGATGATCCGAGGTCGAACTTAGGGACTTGTAGCTAAATGTTATGCGGTAATGTGTTTGCGGTGAAAAATAAAAGAATATTAAGGGTTATGAGCTATGCACTACTTCTACTCCTAACTATCAGATTAAGTGGTGGAAGTATGAACGAGAGGTAGAGATACGACAACTGTTAACGCGCGGTAATATGCATAGAAAAATAGATAAAGTGGCGAGGATGTCTTCACTGCAACACTAAGCTTGACTGCAAGGGTAACCCCAGCCAACGCAAGCTATGTGATTATGCTATACACACTTGACGAAGACGCATGCGATGTATATGCGATAGTGTCACGAGGCCTTATTACTAAGTCTCTATTCTCGCTCACGTGCTCTCACACATAAACAAGATGACCGCATACCACCATGTCCTACTTAAAGGGTGCATACGTTGTGTAGTAGCAAACGGAGCTTATTCCTAAGTTCCCCATTCTTGCTTATGCGATCCAATCCGCTCTCTCGAGTCTAGATTTGGTCTTTAGACTACTCTTCCAAGCATGCCTAAATGATGAATGATGCGTTCATAAGACAAGGTAATCATATAAACATGGTTGACGTAAGATTTCCTATCTCTAGTGAACACTTACTTACACTACTTAATGTGATCAACTACTTACCCTCCCGGGCAGTTGGTCGCTATTGATTCTACTCATAGACATGCATTGTGTCCGCTTATAGAAAAGCGTTACTACAACTTCACACTAAACAAATAAGGTTTTCTCACAACACTTGTGCAATGCATACCTCCCGGTGGTTTGCTACATGCTTCATATTCCTATATCGCATGATTAAGTATGTGATACTCTAGCAGTCTTACTTAATGATGCAATAAAAGTAAAGGATGCTAAGTAAATGAGGATAAAGATGGAATCGAAGGAAAATATAGAAATGCATTGATCACAAAATGTATTAATCTCTTAAGCCACAATGTAATACAATACAAAGATAGAAGAGAAACGGAGGGCCAGATGGAAGCAAAGATGTGTGTTAAGGTTGTCGGTGGTGCCAAGCATGGCCAGTAGAGTAGACTCCCTCGAGCTCTAACTTCGGCAAAGGCTCCGGTCGTCACTCGGAATGATTGAAGGGATGAAGAATCCTTAAGACTATCTTCTCATGCTTTGGTCTGAATCACAAGGATCCCCCCTAAGGCAGGGAACCTCAGGTGGAAAACCTTGGATGATTTGAAGTTCTGCTCAACGGCTTCTATTTATAGAGTTTGATCGCCGACAGCATTAATGGTCCTTCTCTGAAATTCTGCAGCTAACGGCATGATGGACGTGATGGACCTGCTCTGAATCTCTGCTGCTAACGGCGTGGTAGGTAAAATGTCAACATCACCTTTTGATACTTTCGAGGTATGCGTTCATGCTTGGTTTCTGGAGTATCAACGCATTCCACCACTCTTACGGTCATCCCTCTATTATGGTTATTATTCTGTAGCCGCAATCTTTCTGTGACGACCGTATTCGCTTGACAACCGCAACTTCTATGCGATGGACTCATGCGGTTGATGACCGCAGCATCCATGCATCAAACGTATGCATTCGCCTCTGCGATAGAGAGATTCCTCGCATGCGATCGTTTTTGCGATAGCCTGGCTTCCGCATATGCAACCATTTTCTGCGTTAGCTACAAAGATAGACAATTGAACGCATAAAAACGCATAAAAGTGGGTTAACCGAGATTCTTAATGCCGATCAACGTAAGCTTGTTTTCTCATGAATTCTTAATATAATCGTCGCATCTTCTACTTAACAGCCCTCATAATTTTAAATAAAAGGCCTACAATGATGTGCATTTCTGCCCGTCATCAAGCTGCATAAGCAAGAGATAGAAACTTAGACATAAGTTCTATTGTTATTAACGCATCGCATGCACCCTAGAAATAGGATATGATAGTATAAGGTCACCTTGTGTATGTGTGCATCATTCATCATCGCATAGACAAGAATAGAGGCTTAGACATAAGTCCTATCAACACTTTCGTATACATCACATGCGTCCTAGAAGTAGGAATTATGCCATTTGCATTGAGAAATGACATGCTATTGTTTGTGTGTAGCGTGATCGCATAACTTGTACGCAATCTTAGGAAGTATTATCTAAACTCCTTCTTAACCCACTCATCGCATACTCATTGTAATTCTCGATTTCATCAACTCTTTATTTGAACTCCGTCGCATAGGAAATATACTTAATCAAAATACCATCCAACTTAAGTACCACTGATTCCTCTAATGAACAATACAACACAGTCCAACTATGTGTGAACATCTCTCGGGCCAAGAGAAGGTGTGTGGCGCCACATTGTTCAAGGCCTAGAATCAGCCCTTGAGGGAGCTATTTATCTACTTACCCCTGCTTCGGGGAAGAAGTGAATTCCATCTTGTGTAGCTGAGTTCTCAACTCTCAAATTAGACGAATTCTCAAAATGGTAGGTTTGAATCGGTGACCTGGCCACTCGCACCCATACAAATCAAAGAACCACATTCAATGGTAGGAGTTCCCAACTCACTCAAGATTGAGGTCATGTTACCTATGGTCATCCTAATGAAGTGAAGTCTCTATCATGAATGGTTTTATATAATGAGACATTAACACTTCGTGGTTAGGTCTTATAAGAACTCTTTTTATAGGACGCCCCCGCTCACATGTCCCCAACACGAATGATCAGGATCAGACCATCTATGACAAGTCACAACACTTGTGACCATTCCACAAAGCGGGCCGCATCCATAGCGTTACCAGGATAAGTTTTCCCTCCTATATCCATATACTACAGACCATTTTGGTTATCACTCAAGACATGATCCACTTGTATGTCACCACATACATGCTTGAGTTACATACATATAACCAGGGATTTTAAGTTTATTGGTTTGTGGTAAAGCAAATAAAACATGCAACTGAGCAAAATCAAGATGTGAAGTAAAATATCATATATTATACAACATAAGCGTTCGTACAAACTGTTTACAAACTATAGGACACGAGACTTTAGGGCATTACCCCCAACAGTGGGAACTGAAAGTAAAACCAAGTTGGGTGATAGTGGAACTATACGTGGTAAACCATGCTCGTGGGGCTTGTTTCAGACTATATAAGACTTGTCGGAGACGACAAACTTTCTGAAGTGAAGGAGTTGCACCAGGTGGAGGTTTCATATACAAACATTGAGAAATTCATTTTTCTACATCCATCTGTAGAATAGCCCATTGTTTGGTGGTGGCAACAGTTAAAAGGCTTCGGAAGAATGTCATTCAAGCTATTGGAGTGAATGTTTCTTCATGGTCAACATTGTATTCTTGAGAATAGCCTTTAGCAACAAGGCGAGCCTTATAACGTTTAATAGAGCCATCAGAAAGTGTTTTGATTTTATAGACCCACTTACAACCAATAGGTTTCTTGCTTAGGGGAAGATTAACATAATCCCAAGTATGCAACTTTTCTAATGCCTGAAGTTCTTCAGCCATTGCTCACTGCCAAAGCGGGTTACTGCTAGCTTCATGATAAGATGACGGTTCGACTAAAGACTGAATAATGGAGAAACAGTGAAAATTCGAAAGATGAGGCAAAGGTCTACTTAACCGGGTGGAGCGATAAATAGGAAGGACTGGTGCAAGTTAAGAATCAGCAGCAAAAACAGATGGTGATACCGGACGATCAAGAAGGGAGCAGTTTGAGCAGATAGAGAGGTTGTGGGAAAGGATGAAGTATCATTGGAATCTAAAGTTGAGCCAGGGAGAGGAGAGATAAGGGTAGAATCCAATGGTGGGTTGGGGAGAGGAGAGATAGAGGTGGGTGGGTCAAGGTCAGGAAAAAGGGTATAGGAAGGATCAGTAAAGAAAATGGGAGATGTAGAAATAGGGGTATGGAAGGAAGAGAGATTAAAAAACATACGATGCTCCCAAAAGTAACATGACGGGAAACAAGTAACCGTTTAGAGACAAGATCCCAGCAACAAAAACCTTTATGATCAGTCCCATAGCCAAGAAAACAGCACAAAGAAGCACGACGTTCAAGTTTGGTATGCTCGTGAGGATGAAGAAGAACAAAATAGACATAACCAAAAACTTTAAAATGAGAGTAAGAGGGAGGAGTACCGTAGAGACATTAAAAAAGGGAGATGTTCTGAAGGATAGATGAAGATAGACAATTGATAACATACACCGAAGTAAGAGTAGCCTTACCCCAAAACTTCTTAAGGTAAGAAGCAGAGAGAAGTTGAGCACAGACATAATCCAAAATACGCTGATGTTTACACTCCGCTCGACCATTTTGTTGAGAGGAGTGGAGGTAAGAGCATTGAACAAGAATGTCGTGTTCAACGATAAAAGAAAGAAGAACTGAGCTTTTGTATTCCATTACATTATATATAGGAAGAATTTTGATGGTTCAAGAAAATTGTATTTGAACCTTCTTAGCAAAATCAATGTAGACTTGGGATAAAGCATAACGAGTTTTTAGAAAATATATCCAAGCATAACGGATCATTAAGCATTCTAATTCGTTAATTTTGGCTTTGAATCTAAGCATGCTCATAAAATACAAAGTGGGTTTTATGACATACCTTTGAAGAACACCTAGAATCACGACTCTTAGCTGTAATCTTCTTGAATTCAGCTTGTGAACCACCACAAGATCTACCCTACTATCCTCTTGGTGCCTTGGATTGAGTTGTGGGACTTAAAATAAGCTTGAAGTAAGGGAAAAAAAAGAGGAGACGTTTCTCATTTATGAACTCATGAAGAACAATTCTTCAAGACAGATTTTCAGCCAAAATCCACCCTTTTGCATGCCTTAATTCCACTAAGAAATGAAGTATATATTGCATGACATTCATGCAAAGAGAAACCATGCATGTATTACATCTCCTTCTATAAATTTGATCGAGAATTTGAAGTGGAAGAGTGATTGAGCTTGTTGGAAATGGAAGTGGAAAATTCCAACTTTTCCATTTCCAATTTCCTTCTATTTTTCTTTTAATTTGAAAATTTTCAAATTAAAACTTAATTTTAGTTTTTAATTCAATAATTAAAACTGAAATTATATTCAATTTTACAAAAATTAATTTAAAATTAATTTTTCTAATAAAATTAATAATTAATAATTAATTAAACAATTTAATTAATTCAATTAATTTAATATCAAATATTAAATTAATTTAATACCAATTCCACATTCTTAAATCCCTATTCATGAATTTAATATTTAAATCATATTTAAATATTAATTTATTCTCCAATTTCGTTTAATTCTAAAATTAAACGCGTAATTATATCACATATAATTACTAATTCCCTTAATTTTAATCCGAACATTTCAAATCAACTTATCACGCTACTCTAAAGCTAATCCATTTTTGAGCTAGTAAGGGGACCTCGTAGATCTACAGATCATGGGCTCCAACGATCAGAGATTAATTGGGTAAACTCTTTACACCGAATTAACGCTCATTTGTTAACTAATGGGTCACTCCACTAAAGTCCATAATTGCACTCCCCTCACTATAGATATATTATGTCCACTCGATATAACCATGATTAGTAAGTTAACCCTTCACAGGTTGTTCGCAATAAGGGTTGGGTCAAATGTCTGTTTTACCCTCAAGATTACCTCTTGTTCTTTAAGTCCCACTAATTCTCTAATGAACAATTGGTTTATGATCCGATCAACAAACTGAGTCCCTCTTGCGCCAATGAGAGGGTGGGGCCTCTTGTTCAAGACTCAAAGTCAGCACTTAAGGGAAAAACCTCTTTACTATTCCTAAAAGCAAACCTTTCTACTATTCCTAAAAGCTTGTAGGAGTGAATTTCATCTTGCACCCTATGTCCCCAGCTATCTACCCGGTCTTACACCCTAAAATGGAGGTTTATTGAGCCGGCGCTGTTGAGTGAACCCTCACCTATGCAAATCTAAGGATAATTCCAAATAAATAGGAGTTCATAGTTAGCTCAGGAGGTCAAGTTACTTAGGTTATCGCTTTAAAATAGTCCGTCTTAAACGGTAAACAACGTTATAAAGTATGAGTGACTGATTTTGTGGTCCAATCTTGTACAAACTCATTGCACAGGATGCCCCCACTCCTCATGTCATAACATGTACGAATTAGGATCACATCATCTGTTGCACTTTACAACTTCTTGTAACAACTACAGAGTGGGCCACATCTAATAGTGTTACCAGAATAAGGCACCTAACTTCATTCATATACTATAGATCATTTTGACTATTTACTCGAACCTGATCCACGTTTATGTCTCCACATAAAGTTCAAGTACTCATGTAATAGTTATGGATCTTTTAGTTTATTGGATTTTTAAAACGAAATAAGTAATACATATTTTCAATAACTTATTGAATTTTCAGAAATAAGTGTTATTGTTTACAAACCACGAGTTTTAGGACATAAAACCCAACAACTTAAACATATATGTGGAGACATACAGGTGGATCATGTTTAAGTGATAACCTAAATTGTCTGTAGTAAATGGATAAGGTTGAATACCTTATCCTAGTGACACTATGAATACGACCCCCTTTGTAGATGTTACAATTGTTGTAAAGTGCTACAAATGATCTGATCCTAATCGTTCATGTGAAGACATACGAGCAGGGTATTTTATATAAAGAATTTGTATATGACTAGACCACGAAATGAATAGACTCTTTATATAACACTGTTACTAGAAAAGACTTACATTTCACTAGGATGACCATAGGAGACTTGACCTTAATCCTCAGTGAGTTGTGAACTCCTGTTTATGATAGTAGTCCTTCGATCTGTATGGGTGAGAGTGGCCATGATAGTGGACACAATAAACCTACCATTTTAGGGATTTGTTTGATTAGGGAGCTGGGAACATAGCTACAGAAGATGAAATTCCTTCCTTCCTATTCTTTGGAAAAGTAGATAAATTGCTCCTTTAATAGCTGGTTTCGGGTCTTGAACAATGAGACCTCAACCTCTCACTGGCTCGAGAGGTGTTAGTTTATAGTTGGATTATAAACTATTTGTTCATTAGAGTAATCAGTGGTACTTAAGAAGTTAGATGTATGCATGGGTAAAATGGTATTTTAACCCAGTTATAGTTATGAGCATTTGTGAAGGATCATTGCTCTGTTGATTGGTTATATCCATGGACACAGAATTATATCTATAGTGCAAAGAATGCCGCTATCAGTCTTCAGTGGAGTGATTGGTAATTAATGAGTATTAATTAATTGGATTAAATGAGTTTAATTAATTAATTAATTTCATATCATTGGAGCTTCAAATCTATAGGTCCATAAGGTTCCCTTGTTAGCTCACTAAAAGATAACAATGAGGAATGATTTAAATTGTTCAAATCAAATGAGGAAATTTTATATTAATGAGATTAATATATAATGGTTAATTATAGATATGATCTATAATCCAAATTATGTAAGAGAGATATATTTGAATACAATTCAAATATTAGATTTATATGAATTGGATTCATAAATAGATGTATACATATAAATATGTGATATTTATATGTTAATTAATTCCACATTAAATGTTATTAATATAGTTATTTAATTGATTGATTAATGGTTAATTAATTGATTAAGAAATTATGGAGATTGGAGGTTAGTATAAATATATGATATTTATGATAATTAATTAAATGTATATATATTTGAAGGAACTCGTTTTAAAGAGATCTTTGAGCAGAAGCAGATCGTCCAAATTCCATTTTGATTGAAAACCGAATTTATAGTAAACATACAAGATATGTATTCTTAAATAAATGACAACATGCTTTTTATTAAGAAATAGAGTACAAGAGATTATATCTTTGAAGAACGTTTCTTCGTGTAAACCCCTTGAACAGTCACGAACTCAAAAACAACAACAAGCTTGAAGACCCTCTTCAAGAAATCTCGTACCAACAAGAGACATAACCACCAGGAACCTTTGGTATACTCAGGGTGTGAATCCAGGAGTTGTGGGCTTTGACTATTTTGGTAAGGAGAGAGTTTGAGTTTTGAGGAGGAAGAAGATTAAAGAAGAAAAAGAACGTTTATGCGCTCTATCGTATAGCAAATTTCAATCGTGTAGTTCTCTTTCGTGTGTCTGTCTCGTATGGAAGAAAAGAAAAAAAAATTCATTTATTCCAATTTGCCATAAAACTACATAATTAACTATCCACTAAGTTGGTTGGAGAGAAATTAGGAATTAATTATCCAAAATAATGAATTTAATATAAATAAATATGGTAACCAACTTATCATATCTTATCTATATTAAACTATATGTTATATCAAATATATAGTATAATATTATATCATATACAATATAAACTATAGCTTCTTTTCTTTATTTTATGGCATTTAATATAAATCATATTTATATTAAATTTTAATAACTATTTGAATCTCATTGAAATATTTATTTCCTCCAATCAAATAATAATATATCAAACACATTATGACAATTATATCATGTATAATTAAATTCCCTCTTATTAATTTGAACAATGCAAATTAACCCAAAAACTGATTCTCAATTAAATCCTTTTGAGCTACCAAGGGGACCTTATGGACCTGTAGCTTGAAGCTCAAACAGTACATGAATAATTAATGAAATTCTTTAATTACATTATCCACCATCTGTTAACTGTCAGGCACTTCACTAAAGACTGACAGCTACACTCTTCGCACTACAGATATATTTATGTGTCCATTGGATATAACCAATTAATAATACGATGACTCTTCATAAATTGCTCGTAAGTACAGCTGGGCCAAATTATCATTTTGCCCTTGTAGTTACATCTGACTTCTTAAGTACCATTGATCCCTCTAATGAACAATAGATCATAGTCTCACTATGACTAAACCCCTCTCAGGTCAAGAGAAGGTGTGGCGCCACATTGTTCAAGACTTGAATTCAGTTCTTAAGGGAGTAATTTATCTACTTATCCCTACTTCAGGAAATTAGTAAATTCCTATTTGTGTTGCTATGTTTCCAGCTCCCCAATCAGACGAATCCCCAAAATGGTAGGCTTATTGAGTTGATGATCTGGCCACTCTCACCCATACAAATCAAAGGACCGCCCTCATAGGAAGGAGTTCAGAAGTCACTCAGGATTAAGGTCATGTTACCTATGGTCATCCTGGTGAAATGAAAGTCTCTATTATGAACGGTGTTATATAATGAGACTAAATATTTCGTGGTCCAGTCTTATACAAACTCTTTTGTATAGAATATCTCCACTCACATGTCTAATACGTGAATGATCAGGATCAGATCATTTGTAGCACTTTACAACATTTGTAACACCTACAAAGTGGGCCATACTCATAGTGTCACCAGGATAAGGTATCCAACCTTATCCATATACTACAGACCATTTAGGTTATCACTTAAACATGATCCACATGTATGTCTCCATACACATGTTTAAGTTACAATGATAACCTTGGATGTTAGTTTATTGGTTTGTGGTTAAGCAACTAAAATATCACATATTTTATATAAAAAGTGAATAAAATATCATATATTATAAATCACAGAAGAGTTTGTTCATACATGGTTTACAAACTATAAGACCCTACGAGATTTAGGGTATCAATCCCAACAATCTCCCACTTGTCCTAAAGCTAGTGAGGTGTACAAGATAATAGAATTACAAGTATACAAAACAACAAACTAGGGCATAACACGCCCAGTAAAAGATCTCCCACTTGCCCTAGTACAGCCATGGTTTGTCCTATAGACCCATACTCTGCAGGTAACCCTTAAACACTGTAACCGTGAGGACCTTCGTAAATGGATCAGCAACGTTGTTCTCTGAAGCTATCTTCGTGATATTCACGTCCCCTCGATGCACAATCTCTCGGATGAGATGGTATTTTCGCTTAATGTGTTTGTCACGCTTATGACTCCGAGACTCATGGGAATTTGCCACAACACCACTATTATCACAATAAAGAGTGATGGGCTTAGACATGTCTAGAACAACTTCTAGAGCCAAACAACCTCTTTAGCAGCTTCACAAGCCGTTGCATACTCGGCCTCCATGGTGGAGTCCGTGATGCACCCCTGCTTGGTATTTTGCCATACTACAACTCTTCCGTTAAGAGTGAACACTGATCCTAAAGTGGATTTCTGAGAACCGCTATCAGTTTGAAAATCATAGTTCGTGTATCCTGTAAGGATCAAATCCTTAGAACTATACATAAGCATGTAGTCCCTCGTTCTTCGAAGATACTTGAGGATGTTCTTGACAGCTGTCTAGTGATCATATCCTGGATTAGACTGATATCGCCTGACTATCCCCACTGCATAGCAGATGTCAGGTCTAGTACATAACATCACATACATCAAACTGCCTACGGCAGATGCATAAGGGACCCATCTCATTTCCTCAACCTCTTGAGGTGTCTTAGGACACTATTCCTTAGACAACGTAACTCCATACATGAAAGGCAATAGGCCTCTCTTGAAGTTATGCATCGAATACTTGATCAACATCTTGTCAATATACGATGCCTAAGATAGTGCTAGCAATTTAATCTTACGATTCCAAAAGATATGAATACCAAGAACAAACTGAGCCTTTCCTAAATCTTCCATTTGTAATTGGTTCGCTAGCCAATTCTTAAATGTAGTCAGTAAGCTTACATCATTCCCAATGAGTAGGATATCATCTACATACAACATTAGGAAAACTACTGAACTGTTGATTAGCTTCTTGTAAACACAAGGCTTATCAACTTTCTGATCAAAGCCATAAGATTTGATTGCAGTACCAACCTTTATGTTCCAAGATCGAGATGCTTGTTTCAATCCATAAATGGACCAATTCAATTTGCAAACCTTTTGATCTTGACCTTGCACTATGAATCCCTCGGGCTGCATCATATAAATAGTCTCCTCAAGATTTCCATTTAGAAAAGCAATCGTGATATCCATTTTACATATCTCATAGTCATAATATGAGGCAATGGATAGGAGGATTCGGATCGACTTCAGCATGACAACAGGCGAGAAAGTCCTCATAGTCGACTCCCTCTACTTGGGTATAACTCTTTGCCACTAGTTTGGTCTTGAAGGTTTGCACCTTTCCATCAGTACCCCGTTTCTTCTTGTAGATCTATTTACAATCTATAGGTTTAACCCCATCATGTTGATCTACAAGATCCCAAACTGAATTGAAGTACATAGACTTCATTTTAAGATCCATGGCTTTGATCCATTTATCTCTGTTAACATCCTCCATTGCCTTCTTGAAAGACAATGGATCCTCAACCTCGTCATCAGCTACCATGGCTTGGATTTTAGTTAAACCCATATAGCGAATAAGTGGGTTCGCAACCCTCCCACTACATCAAGGTTCCCTCAACACTTGAGGTGGATTTAACTTACTAGATGAATCTACATCAACAACTCTTGTTGAGGTAGTAGACTCTTCAGCAACTCTTGTTGAAGATTCAGTATTTTCTTTGGAAAGCTCATTCAACACGATTTTGTTTCTAGGTCTGTGCTCCCTTATATGATCCTTCTCAAAAAAAGTAGCACTTGTCGATACAAACACTTTGTTTTCTTTAGGATTATAAAAATAACTCCCTCGCGTCCCTTTGGGGTAGCTTACAAATAGGCATAGCCTCGAACGTGATTCCAATCACTCTTAGAAGGAACACAGTTCAGGATATACGCGGCAGTCTCTACTGCAAAACCCCAAAACTAGTCAGGTAAGGAAACGTAACTCACCATCGACTAAACCATGTCCGATAGGGTTTGATTTCTCTTATCTGATACACCATCATTAAATTGATTGAAAAACGAATTTACTGCAAACATACAAGATATGCATTCTTAAATAAATTACAACATGCTTTTTATTAAGAAATAGAGTTCAAAAGATTATACCTTTGAAGAATGTTTCTTCATGTAAACCCCTCGAACAGTCACGAACTCAAAAACAGCAACAAACTTGAAGACCTTCTTCAAGAAATCTCGTACCAACAAGAGACACAACCACCAGGAACCTTTAGTATACTCAAGGTGAGAGTTCAGAAGTTGTGAGTTCTGATATTTTAGTAAGGAGGGAGTTTGCGTTTTGAGGAGGAAGAAGATTGAAGAAGAAATAGAACGTTTCTACTCTCTATCGTATAGAAAACTTCAATCGTGTAGTTCTCCTTCGTGTATCTGTCTCGTATGGAAGAAAAGAAAATAATTTTTCATTTGTTCCAATTTTCCATAAAACTACTTAATTAACCACCCACTAAGGTGATTGGAGAGAAATTAGGAATTAATTATCCAAAATAATAAATTTAATATAAATAAATATGATAACAAATTTATCCTATCTTATTTATATTAAACTATATATTATATCCAATATAACACATAATCTATAGTTTTAATATTGTATCATATACAATATAAACTATAGTTCTTTTTCTCTATTTTATGGCATTTAATATAAATCATATTTATATTAAATTTTAATAATTATTTGAATCTTATTCAAATATTTATTTCCTTCAATCAAATAATAATGTATCAAATACATTATGACAATTATATCATACATAATTGAATCAATTTAATTATATCATATATAATTAAATTCCCTCTTATTAATTTGAACAATTCAAATTAACCCAAAAATTGATTCTCAACTAAATCTTTTTGAGCTACTAAGGAGACCTTATAGGCTTATAGCTTGAAGCTTCAACAGTACATGAATAATTAATTAAACTCTTTCATTACATTATCCACTATCCTTTAACTATCGGGCACTCCACTAAAGACCAACAACTTCACTTTTCGCATTACAGATATATTTTTGTGTCCATTGGATATAACCAATCAACAATACGATGAGCCTTCACAAATTGTTCGTAAGTACAGATGGGCCAAATTATCGTTTTGCCCCTATAGTTATATCTAACTTCTTAAATATCATCGATCCCTCTAATTAACAATAGATCATAGTCTCACTATGACTAAACCCCTCTCGGGCCAGAGAGGGTATGGCGCCACATTGTTCAAGACCCGAAATCAGTTCTTAAGGGAGTAATTTATCTACTTATCCCTGCTTTGGGAAAGGAGTGAATTCCTTCTTATGTAGCTATGTTCCCAACTCCCCAATCAAATGAATCCTCAAAATGGTAGGCTTATTGAGTTGGCGATCTGGCCACTCTCACCCATACAGATCAAAGGACCACCCATAGACAGGAGTTCATAATTTACTCAAGATTAAGGTCATGTTACGTACGGTCATCCTGGTGAAATGAAAGTCTCTATTATGAATGGTGTTATATAATGAGATTAAACATTTTGTGGTCTGGTCTTATACAAACTCCTTTGTATAGAATAACCCTACTTACATGTCTAATACGTGAATTATTGGGTCTTATGTCCTAAAACTCGTGGTTTATAAACAATAAAACATATTCTGAAAATTCAATAAGTTGTTATTGAATATATGTATTGCTTATTAGAAATCCCATAAACCTAAAAGGCCCTTGACTATTATACAAGTACTTGAACTCTATATGGAGACATAAAAGTGGATCATGTTCAAGTAAATAGTCAAAATGATTTATAGTATATGAATAAGGTTGGGTGCCTTATTCTGGTAACACTATTGGATGTGGCCTACTCTATAGTTGTTACAAAGAGTTGTAAAGTGCTACAGATGAAGTGATCCTAATTCGTACATGTTATAACATGAGGAGTGGGGGCTTCCTATGCAAATGGGTTTGTACAAGATCGGACCACGAAATCAGTCACTCTTACTTTATAACGTTGTTTACTGTTTAAGATTGATTATTTCAAAGCGATGACCTAGGTAACTTAACCTTAATCCTGAGCTAACTTTGAACTACTGCTTATTCGGGATTATCCTTAGATTTGCATAGGTGAGGGTTGGCTCAATAGTGTCGGCTCAATAAACTCCCATTTGAGGGGTAAGACCGGGTAGATAGCTGGGGACATAGGGTCAAGATGGAATTCACTCCTACCCACTTTTAGGGATAGTAGAGAGGACGTTCCCTTAAGTGTTGATTTTGGGTCTTGAACAATGGGCCCCACCCTCTCATTGACCTAAGAGGGATTCGGTTTGTTGATTAGATCACAAATCAATTGTTCATTAGAGGATCAGTGGGACTTAAGAAACAATCAGTAATCTCGGGGGTAAAACAAACATTTGACCCAGCCATTATTATGAACAACCAATGAAGGGTTAACTTACTAATCATGGTTATATTGTGTGGATATAATATATCTACAGTAGGGGGGATTCAACTAAGGGCTTTAGTTGCGTGACCCATTAGTTAACGAATGAGGGTTAATTCGGTGTAATGAGTTTAGTCAATTAATCTCGGATCGGTGGAGCCCATGATCTGTAGGTTTGCGAGGTCCCCCTACTAGCTCGTAAATGGATTAGCTTTAGAGTAGTGTGATAGGTTAATTTGAAACGTTCAAATTAGAATTGAGGAAATTAGTAATTATATGAGATATAATTACATGTTTAATTTTAAGAATTAATATTTAAATATGATTTAAATATATGTAGATGGATTTGTGTAAAATTACTTTAATATTTAATATTAAATTAATTAGAATTATTTAAATCGTTTAAATAATTATTTATTAATTTTATTAAAAAAATTAATTTTTTAAAATTAATAATATTTTCAATTTTATAAATCAAATTGTTTTTTTAAATCAATTTTGTAAAAATAGAAAAGATAGAAAAACACAAATTGGATTTGTTGGTTTTTTCCATTACATCTTCAAGTAGCTCACACTAAGCCCACTAAGTTAGGCTTCAATAACTCCAAGCATGAGCTGCATCTCAGGCAACCATCTTCTTTTCATGATAGTCTGTAATATGAGTGAAATTGAGTGATGCAATATAAAGAATTTTTGCTGAAAAATTCGTGTTGAAAAAGGTGTTCTTCAAATGGGTTGCTATTGTGAGTTTTTCTCCAAGTTCCCTTCATTCAAGTTTATTTTGAGTCTCACAACTCAATCTAAAGCTCCAAGGGGATAGTGGAAAAGATCTCGAGGTGATCTACAACAAGATTTGGATAAGTTAGCAGCTAGAAATCGAGCTTTGAAGAAGTTCTATAAAGGTATGACTAACCCAGTTGTTATTGTATAAGCATACTTTAGTTACTGCCAAAATTAATGAATTAGAGTGCTTATTGATCTTTGTTGCTTTCGTTGCTTGGTGATACACTTCAACATGAATGATCAAGATCAGATCATTTGTAGCACTTTACAACATTTGTAACACCTACAAAGCGGGTCATACTCATTGTGTCATAAGGATAAGGAACCCAGCCTTATCCATATACTACAGACCGTTTGGGTTATCACTTAAACATGATCCACCTGTATGTCTCCACATATATGTTCAAGTTACAACGATAACCTTGGATGTTAGTTTATTGGTTTGTTGTTAATGAAACTAAAATATCACATATTTTATAGACAAACTAAAAAATATATTATATATTACAAATCACATAAGAGTTTGTTCATACATGGTTTACAAACTATAGGACCGTACAAGATTTAAGGCATCAACCCCAACAATCTCCCACTTGTCCTAAAGCTAGCGGAGTGTACAAGACAATAAAATTACAAGTACACAAAATAATAAACTAGGGCATAACACGCCCAGTACAAGATCTCTCACTTGTCCTAGTCCAGCCGTGGTCTGTCCCATAGACCCATAGTCTATAGGTGACCCTCAAACACTATAGCTGTGAGGGCCTTTGTAAACGAATCAGCAATGTTGTGCTCCAAAGCTATCTTCGTGACAATCATGTGTCCTTGATGCACAATCTCTCGGATGAGATGATACTTCTGCTCTATGTGTTTGTCGTACTTATGACTCTATGGCTCACGGGAATTGGTTACAGCACCACTATTATCACAATAAAGTGTGATGGGCTTTGATATGTTTGGAACAACTTCCAGATCAGTCAGGAATTTCCTGAGCCAAACGACCTCCTTAACAACTACATAAGCCGCTACGTACTCTGCCTCCATGGTGGAATCCGCGGTGCACCCCTGCTTGGTGTTTCGCCATACTACAGCCCCTCCATTAAGAGTGAACACTGATCCAGATATTGATTTTTTAGAATCCCTATCAGTCTGAAAATCAAAGTCCGTGTATCCTGTAAAGATCAAATCCTTAGAACCATACACAAGCATATAGTGTTCTTAACGGTTGTCCAGTGATCTAATCCTGGATTAGACTGATATCTACTGACTGTCCCCAATGCGTAGCAAATGTCAGGTCTAGTATATAACATTGCATACATCAAATTGCCCACAACAGATGCAAAGGGGACCCGTCTCATATCTTCAACCTCTTGAGGTGTCTTAGGACACTGTTCCTTAGACAATGTAACTCCGTATCTGAAAGGCAAAAGGAACCTCTTAGAGTTCTATATCGAATACTTGACAAGCATCTTGTCAATATACGGCGCCTGAGACAGTGCTAGCATTTTTTTTTCGATGTCGAAAGATCTGAATACCAAGAACAAACGGAGCCTCTCCCAAATTTTTCATTTGCAATTGGGTTACTAACCAGTTCTTAACTGTAGTCATTAAGCCTATATCATTCCCAATGAGTAGGATATCATTTAAACGGAAACGATTATACATATACTATAAATTACACCATGCTTCATATAAATGAACAAACAAGGGATAGAGTATGCAAACCTTTGAAGAAGCTTTCTTCAAGTATCCCTCAATCGTTCAGCAACTGATTCAACAGCACGAACTTGAATGCAACGATCAGAAATTGATCTCAACGAACGACTAATGAACCTCGATCACAATTGAGTCCAACTCGATTCTCGAACCTCGAACGGAACTAGAACACCACCAAAGAGTTACCTTGGTATTCTTGGTGTGAGAATCCAAGAGCTGTGGGCTCTGTGTGACTTTGGATAGAGGAAAAGGGAGGTAGACGATCGAATAAATGGAAGATGGAAGAAGTCTATCGTATAGACTAGATACTCGATTGTTTAGTAAAAGGAAGCCTATCGTATAGACTTGCTACTCGATCGTGTAGCAACGAGTAACTATCCTATAGTAAACTTGGAACTCGATCATGTAGGCTGTGAGACACAATCGTTTAGTAAAACACTTTTACTCGATAGTTAATTCTTTTGTGAAACGACAGAAAATGAATGATCATCTGATTTTAGAAAACTATTTTCCTTTTATCTCACAGTTACCATAACCATTTTAAAAACCTTCCATTCAATTCAGTTTTTAAAGAAAAAGGATAATTATCATATAATTAATATATTATAAATAAATATGATAATCACCTAATTATATTATATTTATAACCTATAGTTCTAATATTTCATCATATGAAACATATAAACCATAATTCTTTTTCTAATAAATCATATTTATATTAATTCCTCCAATTAATGTATCTAATACATCATATCAATTATATCACATATAATTAAATTTTCTCTTGTTAATTTAAACACTTCAAACTAACCCAAAATCTGATTCTCAACTTGAACCAATTGAGCTACCAAGGGGACCTTATGGACCTGTAGCTTGAAGCTCCAACGGTACGTGAATAACTGACTAAACTCTTTAATCACGAGATTCACCATCCGTTAACTGTTGGTTACTCCACTAAAGACCAACAGTTGCACTCTTCGCACTACAGATATATTTATGTATCCATTGGATATAACCAATCAACAATGCGATGACCCTTCACAAATCACTCATAAGTGCAGTTGGGCCAAATTACCGTTTTCCCCTTGTAGTTACATCTAACTCCTTAATACCACTGATTCCTCTAATGAATAATAAGTCATAGTCCTACTATGACTAAGTCCTCTCTTCCCAAGAGAGAATATGGCCACTATATTCAAGACCCGAGAGTAATTTATCTACTTACCCTTGCTTCGGGGAATGAGTGAATTTTTTTTTGTGTAGTTGAGTTCGTAGTTCTCCAATCAGACGAATCCCCAAAATGGTAGGCTTGTTGAGTTAGCAATCTGGCCATTCTCACCCATACAAATCAAGGAACCGCCCTCATGAGCAAGAGTTCCCAACTCACTTAGGATTAAGGTCATGTCACCTATGGTCATCCTAGTGAAATGTAAGTCTCAATTATCAATGGCGTTATATAAAGAGACTAATCATCTTGTGGTCCAGTCTTATACAAACTCTTTATATAGGATACACCCACTCGCATGTCTCCACATGAATGGTTAGGATCAGACCATTTGTAGCACTTCACAACAGGTGTAACATCTACAAAGTGGGTCGTATCCGTAGTATCATCGGGATAAGGTATCCCTTATTTATCCTTATACTACAGACAATTTAGGTTATTACTTAAGGCATGATCTACTTGTATCTCTCCACATACATGCTTAAGTTACATAAAATAACCTCGGATCTTAGTTTATTGGATTGAGTAAATGCTTATAAAATAACACTTATTTTATTAATAACAATATGTTCACAAAGTGTTTACAAACTACAAGACTACCAGAAGAATTAGGACATCAATCCCAACATATACAATACTAAAAAAACTACTGAACTGTTGATGATCTTCTTGTAGACATAAGGTTCATCAACGTTCTGATCAAAGTCATAAGATTTGATCGCAGTATCAAACCTTATATTCCAAGATTGAGATGCTTGTTTCAGTCCATAAATGGATCGATTAAGCTTGCAAACCTTTTTCTCTTGACCTTGGACTATGAATCCTTCGAGCTGCACCATATAAATGACCTCCTCAAGATTGCCATTCAGAAAAGTAATCTTGACATCCATTTGTCATATCTCATAGTCATAATATGAGGCAATTGATAGGAGGATCCAGATAGATTTCAGCATGGCAACAAGTGAGAATGTCTCCTTATATTCGACTCCCTTTACCTAGGTATAACCCTTGGAGCACAACGTTGTTGATCCATTTACAAAGGTTCTCACGGCTAAATCTTTTTAGGGTCACTAAAGAGTCTGGGTCTATGAGATATGAGTTACCTAATCTAGGGAAAGTGAGAGATTTTGTTGGGTATATTATATGCCCTAATTTATTGTATTGTATTTGATACTGTACATCCCACTCATGGTATTGGATACTATTTATACTCCATTTCATTGTAATGTATTTGATACTGTATAGCCTACTCGTTTTAGGACAAGTGGGAGATTGTTGGAGTTTATGTCCTAAACCTCATGTATCTTGTGGTTTGTAAAGACAAATTACGTATCTAATAAATAAGAGGTATTTTATTGACGTTTAGACTGCATTAATTGAATCCAATAAACTAAGATCCAAGGTTAACTAATGAAACTTAAACATGTATGTGGAGACATACAGGTGGATCATGTTTTAGTGATAACTTAAATGGTCTGTAGTAGATGAATAAGATTGGGCACCTTATCTTGGTGACACTATGAATACAACTCGCTTTGTAGATGTTACAATTGTTGCAAAGTGTTTCAAATGATCTGATCCAGATCGTTCATGTAGATACATGAAAGTGGAGATATTCTATACAAAGAGTTTGTATAGGACTAGACCACTAAATGAATAAACTCTCTATATAACACCATTACTAGAAGAGACTTACATTTCATAGGATGACCATAGAAGACTTGACCTTAATCCTGAGTGAGTTATGAACTCATGTTTATGATGGCAGTTCTTTGATCTTTATGAGTGAGAGTGGCCATGATAGTGGACTCAATAAGATCTACCATTTTGGGGATTTGTCTGATTAGGGAGCTAGGAACACAGCTACAAAAGATGAAATTCATTCATTCCTATTCTTTGGGAAAGTTGAAAAATTGCTCTCTTAATAGCTGGTTCCGGGTCTTGAACAATGAGGCCTTAACCTTCCACTGGATCGAAAGGTGTTAGTTTATAGTCGGATTATAATTTTTTTTTTCATTAGAGAAATCAGTGGTACTTAAGGAGTTAGATGTAACTATAGGGATAAAACGATATTTTGACCCAACTATAGTTATGAGCATTTGTGAATGGTCATTGCTCTGTTGATTGGTTATATCCATGGACATAGAAATATATCTACACTGCGAAAAGTGCAGTTACCAATCTTTACTAGAGTGATCGATAGTTAATGAATATTAAGCAAATTCGTATCGCTGACTCCACCATAGAAGCAGAATATGTAGCTGTATGTGAAGCAGCCAAAGAAGAGTATGGCTTAAAAAGTTCTTGACTGATTTGGAAGGGGTTCTAAATATTCATCTGCCAATCACCCTCTATTGTGATAACATTGAAGCAGTTACGAACTCAAAAGAACCAAGAAGCCATAAGCATGGAAAGCATATTGAGCGCAAGTAACATCTCATCAAGAAGATAGTACATCGAGGAGACGTGATCGTCACGCAGATAGCCTCAGAAGACAAGTTAGCCGATCTATTTAAAAAGGCCTTCACGGTTGACCAGTACATGGGTTTAATAGAAACTCAATTCGTCATACCTGATGATGACTTAAATGATCCATTGACCTTTATACAGGAAATGGAGGATGTTGATAGAGACCAATGGATAAAAGTCATGGACCTTGAAATGGAACTTGTAGATCAACGAGATGGGGTAAAACCTATTGGTTGTAAGTGGGTCTATAAGAGAAAATGAGACCAAGCTGGTAAGGTACAGACCTACAAAACTAAACTCGTTGCAAAAGGATTTACCTAAAGAGAGGGGGTAGACTATGAAGAAACCTTCTCCCCTGTTGCCATGATCAAGTCTATTAGAATATTTTTATCGATTGCTGCCTTTTATGATTATGAGATATGGCAAATGGATGTCAAGACAGCTTTTCTGAATGGGTATCTTGAAGAAAGTATCTACATGTCTCAACCAGAAGGGTTCATTAAACAAGGTCAAGAGCAAAAGGTTTGTAAGCTTAAAAGATCCATTTATGGGTTAAAATAAGCATCTTGATCCTGGAATATAAGATTTGAGACTACTATTATATCTTATGGCTTTAAACAGAATGTTGAAGAACCTTGTGTTTACAAGAAAATTGTCAACAAAACTGTAGTTTTTCTGGTACTATATATTGATGATATCTTACTCATTGGGAATTGTTAGAGTTAGAAAACACGCAGCGGAAGTAAAACGGATCATTAAGCATTCTAATTCATTAATTTTGGCTTTAAATTAAGTATGCTCATAAACTAGTAAGAGGCTTTCATGTCATACCTTTGAAGAACCTCTTAAAACTCAAATTCAGCTGTAAATCTTCTCCAGATTAGCTTATAAACCACCTCAAGGCCTTCCCTACTATCCTTTTGGTGCCTTAGGTTAAGTTGTGGGACTCAAAATAAGCATGGATTAAGGGAATTTGGAGAAAAATATCACCGGTTTTAGGATTGTGAAGAACACTTCTTCACAACAATTTTTAGCCAAATGCAACCCTTTGAATGCCCGAATTCCACTTCAATCTTCTCTATTTATTGCAAGACTATCATGCAAACTCCATTGCTGCATGAATTACACCTAATGCTTGGAAGATTGACTCAGGATAATGGTGGAATGTGTATGAGCTACTAGGTTGAAAGTGGAGAAATCACACTTCTTGAGATTTTCCATTTTCTATCTTTTTTCAATTATTGAATTTCTAATTGATTTCTAATTTTTTTTTCAAAATTGAAATCTTTATTATTTTTACAAAATTAATACGTTACTTAATTTTCTAATAAAATTAATAATAAATAATTAAAAAATTTAATTAATTCTAATTAATTTAATATCAAATATTAAATTAATTTAACACTAATTCCACAATCATGAATCCCTCTCCATGAATTTAATATTTAAATATTAATTGATTCTCCAATTTCGTTTAATTCCAAAAATTAAACATGTAATTATATCACATATAATTACTAATTCTCTTAATTCTAATTTGAACGTTTCAAATTAACTTATCACGCTACTTTAAGGCTAATCCATTTATGAGCTAGTAGGGAGACCTTGTGGACCTCCAGATCATGGGCTCCAATGATCCGAGATTAATTGGCTAAACTCTTTACATCGAATTAACCCTCATTCGTTAACTACTGAGTCACTCTACTAGAGCCCAAAGTTGCACTCCCCTCACTATAGATATATTATGTTCACACGATATAACCATGATTATTAAGTTAATTCTTCACATGTTATTCATAATAACGGTTGGGTCAAATAGTTGTTTTGCCCTTGAGATTACCTCCACTTCCTTAAGTCCCGCTGATCCTCTAATGAATAATTGGTTTGTGATCCGATCAACAAACCGAGTCCTTCTCGGGCCAATAAGAGGGTGGGGCCCCTTGTTCAAGACTCGAAGTCAGCACCTAAGGGAACAACCTCTCTAATATCCCTGAAAATGGGTAGGAGTGAATTCCATCTTGCACCTTATGTCCCCAACTATCTACCCGGTCTTACCCTTGAAATTGAGGTTTATTGAGCTGGCGTTGTTGAGTTAACCCCCACCTATGCAAATCTAAGGATAATTCCGAATAAACAGAAGTTCATAGTTAGCTCAGGATTAAGGTCAAGTTATATGGGTCATCGCTTTGAAATAGTCAGTCTTAAACAGTAAACAACGTTATAAAGTAAGAATGACTTATTTCATGGTTCGATCATGTATAAACTCATTGCATAGGACGCCTCCACTCCTCATGTCATGACATGTACGAACTAGGATCACTTCGTTTGTAGCACTTTACAGCTCCTTGTAACAACTACAGAGTGAGTCGCATCCGATAATGTTTCCAGAATAAGGCACCTAACCTTATTCATATACTATAGATCATTTTGACTCTTTACTTAAACCTGGTCCACTTTTATGTCTCCACATAAAGTTCAAGTACTCATATAATAGTCATGGATCTTTTAGTTTATTGGATTTATTTCTAAAACGAAATAAGCAATTCATACATTCAATAAAAACTTATTGAATTTTCAGAATAAGTTTTATTATTTACAAACCACGAGTTTTAGGACATAAAACCCAACAGGAATGAGGTAGGCTTCCTTGCTAGCTAGCGTCGCAATTTCAAATGAAAGATTTAGGAGATGCAAGTATGTTCTTGGAATCCAAATAGTTCAGAATCACAAGAACAAAATGTTAGCACTATTTCAACCATCTTATATAGACAAGACATTGTTTAGATATAAAATGCAAAATTCCAAAATAGGTTTATTACCTTTTAGGCATGGAATTTATCTGTCTAAGGAACAATGTCCTAAGACATCTCAAGAAGTTGAGGATATGAAAATAATTCCTTATGCATTAGCAATTGGGAGTTTGATGTATGCCATGTTGTGTACACATCCAAACATATGTTATGCGATTGGAACAACAGGTTTCAGTCTAATCCTAGATATAGTCATTAGACTGTTGTTAAGAACATCATCAAGTATCTTCGAAGAACAAGGGACTCTATGCTCGTGTATAGCTCTAAGGATTTGATTCTTACTGGATAAACTGATTCTGATTTTCAGATCGATGTGGATTCTAGGAAATCTACTTCGGGATCAATATTCACTCTGAATGGAGGAGCTATAGTATGGAGGAATATTAAGCAAAGTTGTATCGCTGACTCCACCATGGAAGCAGAATATGTAGCTACATGTGAAGCAGCCAAAGAAGCAGTATGGCTTATAAAGTTCTTGACCGATTTGGAAGTGGTTCCAAATATGCATCTGCCAATCACCTTCTATTGTGATAATAGTGGAGCAGTTGTGGACTCAAAAGAACCAAGAAGCTATAAGCGCGGAAAGCACATCGAGCGCAAGTACCATCTCATCAGGGAGATAGTACACCGAGGAGATGTAATCATCACGTTGATTAATCAGAAGACAATTTAGCTGATCCACTTACAAATGCCCTTATGGCTACAGTGTTCGAGGGTCACCTAGTCGGACTAGGACTACGAGCTTCATAAATCTAGGCAAGTGGGAGAATTCATGGGTATATTGATGCCCTAGTTTATTGTATTTATTCTCTCATACTCAACATTGTATATTTGTATATATTTAGACCCACTAGAGTTTTAGTCCAAGTGGAAGTTTGTTTGGAAATGTCTTAAAACTCGAAGTTCGTAAACTTTAAACATATTCTATTCACAATAAAGATGTTATTGAGGTTTTGTTTCAATAAAGTTGTTATTGAATATGTAAATTGCATTTATAGATTTCTAAATCCAATAAACAATGAACCCATGGCTATAACATGAATACTTAAACTTTATGTAGAGATATAAAAGAGGATCAAGTTTGAGTATATAGCCAAAATTATTTATAAGTATATGGATATGGTTGGGTACCTTATCCTAGGGACACTATGGATACAACCCGCTTTGCCAAGTATCTTTCATACTATTGCTTTTCATTACAGATGGTATTTCTTTTTTCATTTAAGCATTTCTCAAGTATTTCTAATGGGATTACATTACTGATTGAGTACTCCCTGAGGTTTCCACCTACATTCTTTTGGAGGAACTCGTTGAGAATTTTCAGTGGAGGACCCATTAATACAAACGATATAATCCTAAATTCGTTCATGTGAAGACATGTGAGTGGGGGCATCCTATGCAAAAGATGCTTGCATAAGACCGGACCACGAAATAGTCACTTTTCTTTATAACGACCGTTTACTGTCAAAACTGACTATTTCAATTTGATGACCTAAGGTAACTCAATCTCAATCCAGCTAATTATGAATTTCTGTTTATTCGGGATTATCCTTAATCTGTATGTGTGAAAGTGGCTCAATATTGCCACTCAATAAGCCTCCCATTTTAGGAGTTAGACTGAATAAATAGTTGGGGTCATAGTATTGCAATACATAATTCACTTTTACCCATCATAAGGTTAGTAGGTTGTTCCCTAAATACTGACTCCTATTCTTGAGCAAATGGCCCTGCTCTCTCTATAACTAAGAGGGACTCGGTTTATTGGTTGGACCATAAACTAATTGTTCGTTAGAGGGTTAGTGGAGACATAAAGAGCAAGAAAATACTATAGAGGTAAAACGATAATTTGACCTAGCTTTAAACATGAACAATCTATGAAGGATTGACTTACTAATTATGGTTAAATCAAGTGGATAGAAATATATCTACAGTGAGGAGAGTGCAACTACTAAGCTATAGTGAAGTGTCTCGGAATATTGATTAATTCGGTTTAAAGAGTTTAACCAATTAATCTCAAATCGTTGAAGTTCATGATCTGTAGGTCCATTAGGTTCCTCTACTAGCTTGTAAAAGGATTAAACCTTAGAATAGCATGTTGAGAGAATTTGAAATGTTCAAATTTAATTTAGGGTTTGGATTATTATATTTGATATAATCAAGTGTTTAATTAACGAATTAAATGGTTTTGGAGAGTTTGGAAATATTTAAATGAGATTTCAATATTAATTATATGAATAAGGATTCATATTTTGGATCAGGTTTTAAGTTAATTTAATATTTGATATTAAATTATTTAATTAATTAAATTTATTTATTTAAAGTAAAGTATTTTAAATAATTTTGAATTTTAAATTTCAAATTCAAAAATTAAGTTTTTTTAATTTTATTTTATTTTATTTGAAAATAAAAATTAAATTAAAAGAAAATTGTTTTAAAATGGAAAGTGGGTTTTTCCCACTTTTTCCATTTTATCCTACACCTAATCCATTCAATTGAGTGAAAGATTGAGTGTCAATCTCCCTCATTAACTTAGTTGCATGTTAGATTTGAATAAATAAATGTTTATTTGAAGGAAAATCATTCATGCAACCTGAAAATTGAAGAAGAAATTCTGTCAAGTTTTTCCATCTCTTCAACTCTCATAATCCTTCTAAATCTCTCTCAATTTGGATCCCACGGTCTAGTTTAAGGCCTGAGAATAGTAGAGATGACTTTTGTGGTAGTCTACTCAAAGATTTGGAGAAGAAATTCATGGAGATTTGAAGCAATCAAAAGGATTTATCAAAGGTTGTATTCTAGAAATCCTATTTCTGTTATTATCGTGAACATGTATGCTAATCCACTAAATTGATGGTTAGAGTTTTTAGGATCCTAATAGCTTCCATATGTTGAATATCAACTCCATCATATTGATTAATTGGATTAAAGAAGTTTAATCAATTAATCTCATATCATTGGAGTTTTTAATCTGTAGGTCCATAAGGTTCCTTTGTTAGCTCACTAAAGGATAGTAATGAGGAATGATTTAAATTGTTCAAATCAAATGAGGGAATTTTATATTAATGCGATTAATATATAATGGTTAAGTATATATATGATCTATAATCCAAATTATTTAAGAGAGAGATATTTGAATAAGATTCAAATATTAGATTTATATGAATTGGATTAATAAAGAGATGTATACATATAAATATGTGAAGTTAACTCCATATTAAAGATGATGTAATATAGTTATTTAATTGATTAATTAATGGTTAATTAATTGACTAAGAAATTATGGAGATTGGAGATTAGTATAAATATATGATATTTATACTAATTAATTAATTATATATATATATATATAGTACATAAGATTTAATATACAATCATTTAATAATGTCCCAATTAATTAAATAAAGGTTATTTAATTAATTGGGGTATATAGGAAAATACTTAGAGACACAAAATCCTAACTTCCAACCTCCACATTTTCTCTAACTTCTCTCTAGAAATTATCTTCCCTTTTTTCTCCTAAAAAGTTCTTGAAGACCACTCTTCCAAGTTCTTTTAGAATCCTAGAGAATATCAAGGTAACTTTGTTGGTGGTGTCCTTATTCTTGGAGAAGTTCGGGATTGTTGATAACGGTGGACGAAGAAAGCTAGAGGAATCAACAAATGTGAGTTTTGATTTCTTCTCTTTTTCCTCTTTTCTAGCATGCTTATGGTTTTGTTTGAATGTTTATCCTACAAATGCATGCTTTATTTATTTTTGTTTCCATAAGAAACGAATGTCTAAATGCAAGGTATTCACACACTTCTGCGGGAATTCGATTCCTTCGAGGGGAAGGCATCAGTGAAATATTAGAGGTCATATGTTTACAGTAGACAAAGTCAAAAAGCCAAGAATTACCTAATTTGGCTACAAGGTCAGAGGAGTTCGAGAAAATGACTCGTTCTAAGGAGTCTAGAATGGTATGGATTGGAAACCTAAGAGAAGAAGGGTCAGTAAAGGAGGAGGCAGCTACAAAAATAGGTGAGGAATCAACGTGAGACATATCCTTTAGGTTGATGGATCTATCCAAGACTCGAGGTGGTCAGATAGAATAATTGATCAAAATGTGACCACGTTTGTGGCAATACTTGCACTTAATTGTAGGACAATTAATAACGTTATGACCATATACTGCTTAATTTTCGTAATGAACTGATGTAGAAGACTTTTCCATTATAAGAGAGAACATCGGAAGCAACCACAACGGATAAACTAATGTGATCAAGACTGGAAATCAAAACCAGTGCACCAAAAATAAGCCAGGCTAAACGAAATTGGCTAAATGAACCAGATCGGTCTAATTAAGTTGAACCAGGTTAAACAAAATGAGCAACTAATCAGCACTGCTTGAGCTCAATTCAGTGCGGCTCGACTTGGCTGGAGAGATTCAGCTCAGCTCGAATGGCGTGGTGCGACTTGGCTCAACTAAAGGGATGGCTCGACTTCGGCTCGAATCTCCAGGGCCAAATGCTTTGACGAATGAGCACTGCAACAAATGCTTCGACAGTGGGAGAACTGACAAAGGCGGATCTAAGACACGGTTGGCTTTCCACTGGATCTGGATCTGAGAAAAGAGTAATGTATTTATATATCTGAGGATGCCAAAAATAGATTACAAGAAACTCTCAATAACCCTTAATAACCCACATATTGTAGGATTGGTATGACAATCCTAGAAGAGGGTGAATATGGTTTAATCAAACTGATTAAAATTTTTTACTAATATGAGTCCAATTAAACAAATTAACAAACTTTTTGCTAACAAATAATTTAAACAATAAATTTATACAAATAATTTCACTTTAAATTAAATAAGAAATTAACCATCACACTTTAAAACACAATTTTTAAGGGAGTCCTTTTAAATATAAAAAAAGATATTTAAAAATATTTACACTTTTGAACTTTTTGTTATAAAGTGTAAATATTTTTTAGATTTTTCTATTTATAAGAATTATCCATTTTTAAATCTAATAAAAGAATTGGTAAAGGATATATAAATTTAAGAACTATCAATCAAAATAAACATATATGAGTAATTAAATTTAAGATTAAAAATTGCAAATAATTTCAAGTAATAAAAATTAAGAACAAATCAATTGCAAAATTAAATAGTTGATGGATAGAGAAAGTGACACTGAGAATTTTATAGTGGTTCGGCACAATCGGCCTACATCCACTTCCCAAGCTCCTCTTGGGTTTGTCACTCAAACCTGACTCTTTCCACGACTTAGAGTCGAACTACTTAACGTTCTTTTTTCGAGTGCACGAACAAACCTGATCCTTTCTATAGCTAAGGATCAAACCATTATAACCACTCTTTTTATCGATGAAGAGCAAGGAAATGAAGAACAATATGAGAAAACCTCTCTTAAAGAGTAGATTTACAAATTTAGCACTCAATGAATCAATCCTCAAAACATAAAATATCTCTCTCACGAAGAAAATGAAAAAAAAAAATGAAGCTTGGAGAGAGAGCAATAATGGTAGCTTAATGAGTTATGGGGGATTGAAAATAATAAAAATTATTATTAAAATTGGAGAAGATGAAATGTTTAAAAAGAGAGGGAAGTTGGTGAAAATCACATTCAATTTGGGTCATTGGATATTGGTAAAAGAAAATGGAATGGTGGAGATTTAAACTCAACTATATATATATATATATATCTTTTTCAATCATTTCTTTTACAAACCAATAAAAAACAAATATTCACCATGTGTCAAAAACTAGACGTTAAACATAAACATAAAATAATATTAATTCAATTTCTTTTTAATTCATTTTCATTTTAAAATCAAAAGTCCACCATGTGTCACTCCATAAGAAAACTTATATCACGTCATCAGCTCGAATTTTTCTATTAAGCTTGTTTTGGTCATATATTCTTCGTTTGAACTCATATTTGAGTGGTTTAAATTGCGTTGGAACCGTTGTTTCGAGCTTTACGCAATAGATACTTCAAAACACTCAAATTGTTGATAAATAAAAACAAGTTTGTTATCATCAAAACATTAATTAATTAATTAAAATTGATTAATTTGAGATTAAGGGTCAAAACGCCAACACATATTTCTCACAAATATTATCCCACAGACAATATCTAATATAATTCCATGTAAAAATATATAATTTCAATACAAATTAAATTTTTCGATGAATATTTATAAATTTTCTTATTCTCTTAAACTAGACATCAATTTTATAATATGGTTGTATGAATTTCATTTCAATTCACATTCAAACGTACGCTAAATCCTCTTGTTAAATTTCTTAGTATCATAGTTAAAGATTTTACTATTCCGATTTTTACTATTTCCTTTTAGCATATAAAACACCCCTTTAAAAAATGGAATCTATATCCTTATAATTTTCATAATTGATGTTAATTAAAGACTTATTTTATTATAAAAGCAAAATAGAACATAAAACTTCAGTACTATTATTAAGTAGGATAGTATTGAATTTAAGCATATAACCCAGACAAAGGAAAAATTATATGAAATAGTCACACTTTAAAGAAATCATTTAAGAAACAACCTCATTTTAAATTTTTTTTTTTTTTTTATAAGACTTTAGGGGTTTAATTGAAAAAAAATATAGGTCTCACGCGATGTCTATAAAAATTCAGGATTTAAAATGATGCAATTATTAGTTTAGAATTGAATGATTTAAATTGATACAATTATTAGTTCAATGTTGTAAATGAATAATTTCCCAAAAACATAAATTATATAAATGGTCAATAAATTTCATCAAAATATAGATTGGTCTCTAAACATGGTATTGATTGTATAGATCAATGAACTAAAAAAAAAATGTATATTTTAAATCCTATTTTAGTCCCTAAACTTTGAATCTTGTTCTATATTGATCCCTAAATTTTCAAAAACATTCATTTTAGTCCTTAAACTTTAAAAAAAGAAAAAGAAAAAAAAAACTTATTTTAGTCCCTACTATTAAATTATGTTGACTCTTCAATTGAAATGTGGGGAGCTTGTGATGTACTGAGCAAGAAAGGTGAAGTAAAATGCCAACAACCAACATGCTAAAATAACTAAAATTTTGAACTAAAAGTATCTTTTAAATTCTTCCACTTTGCCACCTTATTTAAACTTGAAATTTCATATTTTTTTAGCATAACTAACTTATTTGGTAGCCTTGTTATCCAAAAATACAAGTAATCTCGCCATTTTGTTAAATAGTTAACAAATTCTTAATATATCAAAAAAAAAATAAGCACTTTTAAAAAGTTCAGGACTAAATGGACATTTTTAAAAATTTAGGAACGTGAATAAAACAATATTCAAAGTTTAGGGGCTAAAACAGACATTTCTAAAAGTATAGATACCAAAATAAAACATCATTCAAAGTTCAGTGACCAAAAATAAGATTCAAACCAAAATTGTATAGATCAAAAACTATATTTTGAGTAATTAATTTCCTAAGGGTATTTTTTTAAAAAATAATAATAAAAAATATTTACATGTGTTGTGAACTTGAGAGAGCATAACAAGAATACAGATACGAATAAAATATAATATTAAAATAAATTAGACATAATATATAAATAAATAAAATAAAATAAAATAATAAAATAAGGAATAAGGAATTTCTCTACAATCTCCACTTTTCTCCAATTTTCATGGATTTTGCTCGTATTCTAAAACCCACCAAATGCCACTATTTATCAATTTGACAAGTAGAAGGTAGATTACATGGACACTGATAATGTGCAAAGTTGAAACACATAGACAATACTTTGGGAAATGAGAGTATGACACGTGGTTAATGGACAAAAGCATGAGCATCTAATGGGCATCTATTATCATAATATTTATAATACTCCCCCTTAGATGTTCATTACATATATATGAAATATGTCACATTATATATATGAAATATGCCTCATTAAACCTTAGTAGGACAAATTTAATGGAAAAAAACTCTAATAAAGGAAAAATAGTACATATTTCATATAATATATACTCCTAAAAGAGTACAATATATTTACTCCTCCTCATGAAAACATCACTTAAGATTTCTGGGGATGTTTAAGAATAGTGTAGTTTTTTTAAAGTAATAATAAAAATAGGATATATAGGAAAGAAATTACAAAAGTAAGGTAGAGGGAAAAAGTGTTGACAAAAATAGGATAGCAAAATCATTTACCTAGTACACGATATTTTATGTCAGCTAACAAACTCGTGGACTTTATTATTTTTTGTTGCTTTTTGATTTAAGTGGATACAAAGGGGAACAAATCTATTTGAATTTCACAGTAAAACAAATCTATGTGAAAAAAAATAGATTTAGCTTTCGTTCTAAAAATTTGATTCAATTTTTATTTTCTCATAGGCCTTTAAAAATTTGAATTTTATAGTAAAAAATTCTCTAAAAATAAAAAAAAAAACACTACAAAATAAAAAAAAGATAGAAGTTGGGGTAATGTGAAAAAATAATAATAGATTTAACCGTGGCTAGAAATTTGATTCATTTTTTATTTTACCCTAGGCCTTTAAGAATTTGAATTTCACAGTAAAAGATTCTCCGAAAATGAAAAAAAAAAACACTAAAAAATAAAAAAGAAGACAGAAGTTGGGAGAAAATGTGAAAAAAAAAATTAGAATTAATTCGTGGTTAGAAATTTGATTCAATTTTTATTTTACTATAACCTTTAAAAATTTGAATTTCACAATAAAAAAATTCTCCAAAAATTAAAAAAAAAACACTAAAAAAATAAAAAAAGAAGACCGAAGTTAGGGGAAAATATGAAAAAAAAAATAGATTTAACCTTAATTTGTTGTTAGAAATATGATTCAATTTTTATTTTATTATAGGCCTTTGAAAATTTGAATTTCACAATTCTTCAAGCAAAAATGCTAAAAAAAAATATAAGAAGACAGAGAAAATGTGAAGAAAAAAAAATTAGCCGCTGGCCTTAAATCGTAGATAGGGTAAACAATTTCTATGCTGACTCAAAAATTGTGGATCCCATTTTACAACCCTATTTTTGTCAATAGTTTCAAACTAATCCTATTTTTGTCAATAAATATTAAAATAACATTATTTTTTTAAAAAAAAAATCAGATCTCTGAGTCGTTGCATTCCCATGTTGTGCATCGATTTTTCAAAGGATGTGGTTGGTGATGATTTTGTAAATAAGTCTACAGGTTATCTTTCGAACAAATTTGTTGTACATAGAGATGCCCAATTTCCCCACATGGACGAAACCCCGCCCCGAACGGGGCAAGGATTCCCCGATTAGGGAGAGAATGGGGAAAAAATTCCCCGTGAGTTAAATGTAGACGGGGACGTTACCCATACCCGCCTCGGCCCCCGCCCCGATTAGCTTTTACATATTTATTTAGTATAGTTATCTAATGTTATGTTATTATTATATATAAATTTTACATTTAAATTTCAAAATTTGATTTTTTTTTTGGAAAGATAATGAATATGTTTAAATTGAATATTTAAATTTAGATTATATATGTAAATAATTTGCTTTATATTTATTTCTTTCTACTAAAAAAATTAATTAACTTTTTTAGGCCAAAATTTGAGTAATTTATCTTTAAATTCAAATTGTCATATAAAACTAACCATAATAAACAATTTAGTGAGAAAGTTAATTATTTAATTAAATTTTGTTCACATTAGTGATTTAAATTAATTGACTTTTTACAAAAATAATAATAATAATAATAGGGAAAAGTTCCCCGCAAGGAACCCGATCCCCGTGAAAAATTTCACGGGGATGGGGAATGAAACGGAGACGGGGACGGAGATAGAAAATGGCATCCTCGACCCGCCCCGCCAATACATTTTGTTCTATCTCTTTTAATATAAGCTCCTTTGATTTGGGATATGCATGTCGTGTTGTTTTCGTATAATATCATTTGAAGATTTTTACTAGAAGACAAACCATATGTTCTATGAATGTGCTGAGTCATTGATCTTAGCCATATACATTCTTCACTAGCTTCGTGAATTATAAGAATTTCAACATGATTTGAGGAAGTAGCCATTATGGTCTGTTTCACTGATTGTCATGATATAAAAATTCTTCTCTATGTACTAAGTAACCTGCTTAAGATCTAGCTTATGTGAGTTAGATAACTAACATGCATCTCCACAACCAACTAGATCATAATTAGATTTATTAGAATAAAATAAATCAATGTAAACTAATTCTCAAATAAAACATATCATATGTTTAACTCTACTCCAATATCCTCACTTTGGAGGAATATCATATATATGTAATAAAATTACTAAAAAATACTAGAAAGTGCAGTATAGAAACTAGTCAAGCTATATAAGTGTACTTATTTCTAAAAATTTATGGTTCTTCAGGACCTAACATTCTTTATCATCTTTCTGAGGTCAGATGATATATCCTTTTCACATCGAGTGAATGAACCACCATAGGAGTATTCAGTAATGTACATAATCCACAAAAGATCTTTAATATATAAATTGATGCAATTCCATTTGCTCTATGCTTTATTTGCAAGCTAAGACAAAATTTATCATCTCAATTTCTTTCTTCAGAAATGCTATTGTCTTTGAAATCTCTTCAAGAGTTTCTGCTCAAATCATCAACATATAGTAAATCTCAAGTTGTGATTTCTTATAAAAGGATATGGACAAATAGGGTTATTTTTTTACCGTCATACCAACAAATATTGGATAAGATTATTATATCACATTCATCAAGAATATTTTATAAGAATCTCTATGATATATATGATTCTCAAATATTTAAATTATAAGATTATGGTACCTTTAATTCTTCAGAAAGTTTCATAAATAAATATCATTATTAAGAGATTCATATAAATGTGGTATGACTGCATCCATAAGATGTACATTAAACTTTTCATACACAATAAGATAATTGAATATCTCATAGTATTATATATCGACCATTAGAGAATTATTGCGAGAATTATTGTGAGATCTATCTCACTTTATATCTTGTGACTTCACTCTATTTGTTTTATAAATACTCCACTTATATCCCACATGTTTGACATTTTCTGATGTTTGGACTACTAGTTCTCACGATTTCAAAAATGAGTTTATTTATATTGGATTGTTTCTTTCAATCTTTTCTATGTTAATATTTTTCATACTCACTTTCATAAATAATACCGTGAGTAACATTGTATGCAAAAATGTTGTCAACTTATATGGTTCCATAATTTATTGAATCTCATTATTATCCCCATTTACTTCCATATCCTCATGAGTACTCATATCTAGGATTTATTCTAGAACATCCATATTCTTAACTGAGTTATTTATTGACTATTTCTTTTTCGAGGATTTTTATCTTTGAAACCGAGTGGTCTATCACGCTTCTGGCGTGTCCCAGACTCATTAGTGACAACTTGTTGCATTTAATGGAGCATTTACAGCTGGTATATGCGACTTAGTCATTTTCTTAGCATTTATAAATGCATTTAGTAACCGATTTGCTGTATTTGCAAATGAATTATTTTATGAACTTCAGGTTCACATTGATCTATATGAGGGTCTAAATGAGACAATAGAGATGCATTCAATATAATTTCTTTTTCCAAATTTTTAATTCCTCCGCCCAATGTTGGAAATTTTGTCTCATTAAAATGACAATCAACAAATCGTGTAATAAATATATCATCCGTCAAGGGTTCAAGATATTTGGTAATTGATAGGGAATCTTATCCAATATATATTTCTAACTTTCTTTTAGGACCCCTCTTAGTGTTGAATTGTATGTCCTAAAACTCGCAGTTTGTAAATTTTTAAACATATTCTATTTACAATAAAGTTGCTATTGAGGTTTTGCAATAAAGTTGTTATTAAACATGTAAATTGCACTTGTAATAACCTAAATCCAATAAACTAACAAACCCTTGGCTATAGTATGTATACTTAAAATTTATGTGGAGACATAAAAGAGGATCAGGTTTGAGTATATAGCTAAAATGGTTTATAAATATAAGGCTAAGGTTGGGTACCTTATCCTGGAGACACTATGGATGCGGCCCGCTTTGTATAAATGAAGTAATCCCGAAATTGTTCATGTTGAGTGGGAGCATCCTATGAAATAGTCACTTTCATAAACAAATATGTTTGCATAACACCAGACCATGAAATAGTCACTTTTTCTTTATAAACTTCGTTCACTGTTAAAACCGAATATTTCAACTAGATAACCTAAGGTAACTCGATCTCGATCTCGATCCTAAGCTAACTATGAACTCTTGTTTATTCGGTCCTTTAATTTGCATAGGTGAGAGTGACTTAATAACGTCGCTCGGTAAACCTCCCATTTTAGGGGTAAGACCAGTAAATAGCTGGGGATATAGTCATGGAATTCACTCCTACCCGATCTTAGGGTTAGCAGATAGATTGTTAGTATTGACTCCTAGTCTTGAAGAAAGGGGCCCCGCCCTCTCTATGACTAAGAGGGACTCGGTTTATTGGTAGGACCTTAAACCAATTGTTCATTATTGGATAAGTAGAGACTTAAGAAGTAAGATGTATTACAGAGGTAAAACGATGATTTTAACCCAATTGTAAAATACGAACAACCGTGAAGGATTGACTTACTAATCATGTTATCAAATGGATAGAAATATATCTACGAGAGTGCAGTTACTGGGCTTCATGAAGTGTCCTGGTAATTACGAATATTAGTTAATTTAGCTTAAAAAATTTAGCCGATTAATCTCAGATTGAAGCTCATGACCTGTAGGTCCATTAGGTCTCCCTACTCGCTCATATCAGACTAAACCTTGAAATAGTATGTGTGAGAAAATTTGGAACATTTAAATTCGAATTAGAGATTAAAATATTATATACGATATAACTAAATATTTAATTATTTGAATTAAACTAATTGGAGAGTTGTAAATATTTAAATGTGATTTAAAATATTATAAATACGAAGAGGGATCGTGTGGGGTAGGTGTTTTATTAATATAATGTATGATATTGAATTAATTTAGTTAATTAAATTATAATTAATTATTAAAATTAAATATTAGAATTGATTTTATTTTAAAAATTATTTTAAATGTTTAATTTTATTTAAAATTAACTAATTGATTAATTTTATTTAAAATTAAAAATTAAAATTCGGGTTTTTAGAAATCCAAATTTCAAATTTCAATTTCATATTAATTTGAAATTTAAGAAATTTCAAATTTGAAATATTTTAAGGGGTTAGTGGTTTTGTCCAACTTTCTCCACTAACCCAATTTTAAATTAATTTAAGGGTTATTAGTTTTATCCAACCTTTTCCACTAACCCATACACCTTCAGTCCCATTAATTTCAACATGTTTTGGTGTCAATTTTTCGTTAAAGGCATTTACATGAAATTTATCAATAAATAGGTGAATTTTATTTCTTTTAATGGCTCACGCAACTTGAAAATTTAGAGATAATAGTTATCTCTTATTCTTGACTCCAAAAAATTCTTCAAATTTCAAAACTTCATTCAAATCTCATCATATTTGGGTCCCACAACCTGATTCAAGGTCGGAGGGTAATGGGGAAGATTCTTGCGGTAGTCCTCGTTGAAGTCGTGACTAGAATTAGTGGGGAATTTGGAGAAATTGAGGATTCTACAAAGGTTGTTTGTCTAAACCCTAATTTTAGAATTTCATGAACATGCATGCTAAACTCTAAAATTGATATAATTAAAGTGTCCATGATCCAAATTGTTTCCACTATCATGTTTGTATTTCTATCACTTAGTAGGTTGTGGTAGAGTAATTGGAACATATACTGCACATCAAAAAAATCTCAAGTAGAAAATATTTAGCTCATGGTCGTACGCTAATTGTAATAGCGAGTATTTATAATAAGATATTGGCCTAATGCGTATAAGTGACGGTGCATGCAAAATAGCATGTCCCCATAAAATGCAGGAAGCTTAGCTCTCATAAAGAAATGGTCTAGCAATTAACAACAAACGTTTTATGAATGGTTTTGCTAAACCATTTTGTGTATGAACATGAGCTACAAGATCTTCAACACTTATCCAAATTGATATACAATAATTATCAAAAGCTTGGGATGTAAATTCACCAGCATTATCAAGACGAATGATCTTAATTGTATAATTAGAAAATTGTGCTCTTAACTTTATTATTTGAGCAAGTAATCTTGCAAATATAAGATTTCAATTTGATGATAAGCACATGTGTGACCATCTACTGGATGCGTCTATTAATACCATAAAATATCTAAATGGTCAAATTGGTGGGTTAATAGGTCCACATATATCACCATGAATTCTTCCTAAAAATGCAGATGATTCAGTTCCCACTTTGACTGTTGATGGTCTAATGAATAACTTGCCTTGAGAGCAAGCATCACATGATAATTCATTAGATTGAAGAATCTTTTGGCTCTTCAATGGATGTCCATTTGAATTCTCAATAATTCTTCTCATCATTATAGACCCTAGATGACTTAATTTGTCATGCAAAATTGTAAAAACGTCTGGATTCATGAACTTCAAGTCCATTGTTGCATATGTTTCAATTATTCATATATGAGTATAATATAATCCAGAAGATAAAGCAGACAACTCTTCCAATATACGTTTTCCATATGAGACAGTAGATATGATATAAAGATACTCCATATTATTTTTTTCTATCAGTCTCAATATGATAACCATTGCAACGTATATCTTTAAAACTAAGTAGATGTTTTTTTTATTAACTTGAGAACAATGCATTGTCAATTGTAAATTTTGTTCCTCTGGTAAAATAATATTTGTTTTTCCAAAGTCTTCAATCAGGTTTACAGAACTTGATATCATATTGATTTTTACTTCCAGCATTGTCAGTTTGGAAAAATATTTCCTACTTGTAAGTATTATATATGTAGTTGCACTGTCTGCCAGACACAAATCTTCTTTGCTCAATTTTGAATCACTCAACATATGAAAGTTATCCAAGTTTCTTCATTAAAAGAAAATAATTACAATAAGAAAAACAACACTTGGAATATACAAAATTTAATATTAACCAAGGAAAAAAAACATGAAATAAAAAAACGGACAACATTAATACTAAATATTCTCAAAATCAAAAGAAATGCTTGTTATGCCCTCAATTGTGTTAATTTTCTCTTCAGGAGATTTGGAAAAATGTGCCACATCTAAATCTATTATATTGGATGGTATCTCATTATCCTAGTATGAAAATTTTGCTTCCATATTTTTCCTTTTTTTCTTCAGGGAGACTTGATAAAGATAAACTAAGTGTTTTACATACGATAGGTACGTGGTCACTACCCAGTCATTCCACATCAGAAGCATTTATTTTCAACATTTTTTGAACTCTTATCTTGTGGAGTTTTTCCTTTATGATCATCATTTTGTATGGTTCTTTTGAAATTTGAATGATTAGAATGACCACCACGAAAATAATAATTATTTCTTCCTTTTCCACGGTCACTGTTTTTGTATGTCTTAAAACTCGTAATTTGTAAACATAAACATATATGAAGTTTATTCAGACAAATGTTGTTAAATGAAAATGAATTGATTGTTTAACTCTAAATCCAATAAACTATGAACCTTTGGATATTGTCTTGAATACTTGGACTTTATATGGAGAAATAAACTGGATCAAGTTTGAGTATAATAGCCTAAACAGTCTATAGTACTTGGATTAGGTTGCGTATCTATTTCTGGAGATACTATTGAATACAACCCGCTTTATGATTGTTACAAATGTTGTAAAGTGTCATAAGCAATGTGATCAATTCGTTCATATAGAGACATGTGAGTGGGGGTATTCTACACGATGAGATTGTGTAAGACTGACCACGAAATAATCACTATTACGTAGTAATACCGTTTACTGTTAATACTGATTAATTTCACTTCTTGATGATCTAGATAACTTGATCTGAATCCTAAGCTGTCTATGAGCACCTGTTTATTCAGAATTGTCCCTTAATCTGCATAAGTGAGGGTAAGCTCAACAGCGCTGCTCAATATGCCTCTCATTTCAGGGATAAGACCGGGTAGATAGCAGGGGACATAGAATTTGTAAGATAGAATTCACTTCTACCCATTTTGGGGATAGTAGAAAGGTTGTTCCTTTAAGAGTTGATCTCGAGTCTTGAACAAGAGGCCCCATCCTCTTGCTGTCCTGAAAGGGAATGGATTTAGTGATTAAGATCCTAAATCAATTGTTCGTTAGAGGGATAGTGGTACTTAAGGAGAAAAGATGTAAGTCAGGGGGTAAAACGGTAATTGCCTAGCTGAGGTTACGAACAACCTATAAAAGATCAACTTATTGTTGACGGTTATATGGACACAAAATATATTTACAGTGAGGGGTATGCAACTACAGGTTATAATGGATAATCCTGTTAGTTAACGATGGTGATTAACTAGGTTAAAGAGTTTGACCGGCTAGTCTCGGATCGTTGGAGTCCATGATCTGTAGGTCCATCGGGTCTCCTTGTTAGACCACTACAGATAAAATTGAAGAACTAGGTGAAGTAAGAATTTGAAATATTCAAATTCGGCCTTTAGGAAAAATCGTACTTTAAATGAGATATAATTTACAATTAATTGATTATTTTTGGAGAGTATTTTTTTTATAAGTTATTAGCATGAAAGTGTTCTAAAAATTGATTAATATGATTAATAAAAAAAATTAGGTGTCAAAGTCAATTTAATATGTGATATTAAATTATTTATTTTATTTTATTAAAATTATTTTAATTAAATAATTTCTAAATTTTGAAAAATGTATTTCATTTTTTTTTAATAAAAAATTAGTTAGTGGGAAAATCCATTGGATTTTTCCACTAACTAAGTGGATTATGAAGTGTTTTATGCTAAGCTTGACACTTACATTATGCATGCTAATGGAGTTTGAGGTAGAAGTCATGCAAGAAGGGTTTTTGCATGTGTTTGGTTTATAAATAGTTTTTGTTTTTCAAATGCTAAAAATTTATGCATTTTTTACTTTTGACATTTATCTTCTACAATATCTCATTGACTCTCCAAATTAATTAGTGAAATTCGCTATCTTTCACTAATATTTCGGTCCCACAACCGTGTTCTTCAACTGGAGAATAGCGAAGATTTACCGTTGGTGGTGCTTATTGCTCGTGGAAACGAAGAATCTTGTGAAAGCTACAAAGGTTGTACTTCTAACCCTCTTTGCATGCTTAATCCTAGTTAATGTAATGTAATTAGAGTGTCAATGATCCATTGCTTCCACTGTGCATGCTTCTATTTATCCATCAATTGGTATTAGAGCATGCTTATAACGTTCTATTGCATTTTCTGAACGTTATTCATATGATGAATTCTTTGTAGGCTAAAGTGGATACATTACGATTTTGGTATTTGTTTTCTGAGTAATTTGTTGTTGAAATTGTAATTACTCACTTATACATGAGTTTTACTATGTTGCAAAGGGTCTTTATTTTTTATGGAGTCATTAGAGTCCAATTAGGTCTTCATTTGTTCAAAAGAAGTGGTAGAACTCAAGCTGGTCGAGTGTTTTGGAGAAGAAAACACTCAGAGACCCAAAAACTTGCCCCCAGACCCGACGACCCAACCCGAAGCCCCGTTGACCCGATTGGTTCGTTGAAGCTCCCACGCACGTGCTTGCCAACCCATCCGACTCAACCTGATTCACGACCCGGTTGTCCAACCTGCGTGCTCAGATTACTCCATTTGTTGACGTGCTCCAACGTGAGTTGACCGGTCTGGTTCAACTTAGTTGAGTCGGTTTGGCCGGTTCAACCTAGTCTTTTGGAGTTTTTGAGTCGGTTCGACTGGGTTTTGGTCGGTTTGGGTTGGTTCAAAAATTTTGAGGCCGAATTGGGGGAGCTGCTTGTTGAATTATGTAGTAATTTAGTTGTTTGTTTGTTTTAATGCCAAAACCAGTCCATTTTAGTGTTGTTTAAATATTATACATGTGATGTATGATATTGTTTTTAATATGTGTGCATAAATATGCCATATAGATTTAAAAACCTCACCATAGGATAAGCATGTGGAATGCATTTGTTATATGTTATAATGTATATAGTAAGCATGCTTAGATTTTCATAATGTAATATAAGTGTTATATGAAAGCATGATTTTCTTTAAGAAAGCATGTTATAGATGCATGTTCTAGGGTTATAATTGTTATAAAATAACCTAGAATTTTAAAATCTATAAAAAAAAAAAAGATAAATTGCATGCTCACCTAGGGTTAACCAGTACAATTCAATCTATTTCTTTTTAAGGGTTAAAATAGGTCGATTACTTGTAAAACAAGAGTTGTTTACTTACCTGGGAAGATTTTTTCTAAGGTTGGGGGTACTTAAGTTGACGATTTATGGAACACCTCCTACCTGGAGATCAAATTGGCATCTAAGTCAATAACCCTAGTTTTATGAGCATGCGTGAGTATTGTAAGGTAATAAAATTGGTTTATCACCTAGGCAACATAGGTAAAATCCTGGTATAAGATTTATACTAGGAAACTTACCTAGGCTTAGGTTGTATAAATTAGCCGGCTAACAATTAAGTCAGTACCCTTTTTTTAGATAAAATAGAACACGTTAGTGGGAGATTAATAATATATAAGATATATTATTTCTAGCTCTCGTGTCTCTAAAAGTTCACATCGTGAGATCCATGCTCAGCTTTGAGTTGCTATTTGGACAACCTCCCTTCGGAAAGTGTTTTCATGGGTCAATAACAAGATATGGGAAGTAGTTCATAGTAAGTGGGTGAAGAGCGTATCTCAACACGTCCTGCGGTCTCTTTCATTAGGTCACCATGAGATTTCTATGTTGTGCATGCTGTCGTTTTTAGGCAGCTAGCTAGTCGTTAACCGCGGCGATCCCTTCGGAGGTAACATAGGATTCAGAACACCGTGAACTCCAGAAATGGATAGAGTTACTTAGGTTCGTTTTCAAACAATTGTTTCTCTTTCGAGGGCTTCTTTGATTCCGATCTCTGTAATTCGAAAATGACGAGTCTATACTTACAAGACTTACTAAGTGTTAGTAAAGTTCTTGAACAAATAAATGATAACTAAGTACTATAAGGATGAGAGTTATTCTAGTATCAGTATTTAGTAAAAAATGTCTTGATTCAGTGAAGGACTGCCCTTCGATGGGGCTATTCTAACTCGTTGAAGTATCGTAGCAAAAGAATAATGAATATGGATATATTATTATTTGCTTAATAAATTGGTTTAAAAATTAGAGTTAATCAATTCACTAATAATTTATTTACTTTTCAATAATGACATCTATTATACAACTACTAGCTTTAGAAGAACTTAATGGTGATAATTATGGAACTTGAAAATCGAATATCAACACGATACTAGTAATAGATGATCTCTTATTCGTTTTAATGGAGGAGTGTCCTCCAACCCCTAGTCTCAACACAAACCAAACAGTTTGGGATGCGTATGACAGATGGGTCAAAGCTAATAAGAAGGCTCGGGTTTATATTTTAGCCAGTATATCTGATGTACTGTCTAAGAAACACGAGAGGTTAGCTACCACAAGAGAGATCATAGACTCTTTGCAGGGCCTGTTTGGACAACTGTCTACATCTGCCATGCTTGACACAGTTAAATTCATTTACAACTGCAGAATGAAAGAAGGAACCTCCATAGGGAATATGTTTTGAACATCATGGTTCACTTCAATATTGCGGAAGTGAATGGATCCATCATGAATGAGAAGAGTCAAGTTGGATCCATCATGCAGTCTCTTCTGAAGAGCTTTTTTCAATTCAAAACGAATGCTATGATGAATAAGATAGAGTGCAACATGACGATTCTTCTCAACGAACTCTAGATTTACGAATCTTTATTGAAAAATAAAGGTTCAGAGGCAAAAGCAAATGTTGCTTCCACCTCAAAGAGAAAACCCAGAAAGAATCATCTTCTGGGAATAAATATGGCCCTTCTTTTTCCAGGAATAAATATATTCAAAAGAAAAAGAAGGAAACTGGGAAAGGAAAGACTCCAGCTGCATAGAAAGGAAAGAAGGTAGTTGTTAAAGGAAAATGTTTCAATTGCAAAGAAAATGGGCATTGGAAAAGAAATAGCCCTAACTATCTTGTCGAGAAGAAAGCTGGAAAAGAAAAATAAGGTAAATTAGATTTATTAGTTATTGAAACATGTATAATGAAGAATGAAAATTCTACCTGGATATTGGATTAAGGGGCTACTAATCATGTTTGTTTTTCTTCTCAGGAAACTAGTTCCTGGAGGCAGCTTGAAGAAGATGAGATTACTCTCTGTGTTGGATCAGGGGGGCGTATCTCAGCGAAAGCAGTAGGAGCAATTAAGTTAACTTTTGGAAATAAATATCTATATTTAGAAAATGTTCTTTATGTACCTTCTTGTAAAAAAAATGATATCTATTTCATGTTTGTTGGAATGTTCGTACAATGATAATTTTGGTCATAATGAAGCGCTCATTACAAAAAGAGGTGTATAAATCTGTTCCACAAACTTAGAAAGTAACTTATACAAGTTAAAATTATCTAAAGTCGAGATACATGGACAACACTTTAGAAAATGAGGGTATGACATATGGTCAATGGATAATAAGCATGAGCATCCAATAGACATCTATTATCATAATATTTATAATAACATAATAATTTTTTCTTTTTTCATTTAGCAATCTTGAGATAAATATATTTTTACTAGTAATAGGTACGACTTGTATATTTGACGTCAATTTAGCATAGTTGAATAAATAATGCACTAATTATCATTCAAATGTAGATCATATCAAACTGTAATATTCAAAACAATTTCACTTATTTTCTCATTAGTCTATAGTGTAAATAAAAAAAATAAAAATAATAATAATAATTAAAGAAAAAAAGTATGATACTCTTGTAGTTTTAGGGATTTCCCTCTCTTATTATTATTATTTTCTTAAGATACAAATAATCTCCCTTATCGATCTTGCCAATTCAAGACACAAAATCCACTTACTTCCAGGTTTTAGAAATATACTTTGATTCAAGATATCAATGTTCTTATTGTGATTTAGATTTGTGTATTCAAAAGTATTTTTTTTTTTTTTTTTTTTTGAAAATTAACATTGGTGTTGATTTGTGAAATATTTTTAAAACGTGGTATCTCTCATTTTTTTTGTTTTACTTTTCGGTTCTTTAGAAGGATACTTACATTGGATAGCACTTTTAGCGATAATAATTAAGTATGTAATAATATTTTTAAAGAATTATAAATATAACAAAAATTGTCGATAATTGACTCTATCGCTGGTAGATATAGGATTGATATGGCAATCCTAGGAAACGGTGAATAGGATTTATTTAAATTAATAAAAATCTTTTCTCTAATTGGGTCCAATTAAGCAAATCAACAAACTTTTTGCTAGAAAGTAATTTAAACAAGAATTAATTTCATGCAAATAAAATATATCAACAAATTAATTGCAAAATAAAAAAGGAGAGAGATAGAGAAATTGACATAGGTAATTTTATAGTGGTTCATCAAAAATGGCCTACATCTGTTCCTCTTAAGTACATCATTACGAACTTGACTTTTTTCACGGCTTAGAGTCGAACTACTACAATATTCCTTTTACAGATTCAAGAACAAACTCTGATCCTTTCCACGGTTGAGAATCAAATCATTATAACACTCTTTTCTGGGATAAAAAACAACCTTTACAAAGTTTGGAAGAAATTAAAGAACGCACTTACAATTCTCTTATAGAGTAGATTTACAAATTTTAGCACTCAACAAATGAATCCTCACAATACAATAAATCTCTCAAGAATAAGATAAAAAGAAACAATTAAGAGATTGGAGAGAATAATAATGATGGCTTTGAGAATGGTAAAATGTATTTGTTGTTAAAAATTTGGAGAAGGTGAAGTGTTTAAAAAGATAAGGAACGTGGTGAAAATCACGTTTAGTTGGGTGGATTTTCTTTTTCAATCAACTAGTCGTTAGACACAAACAAAATATAATATAATAATATACATTTCCTAAAATTATTTCTTTTATAAGCCAAGAAAGAAACAAAATTTTACCGTGTGTCCAAAACTAATCGATACAAACATAAAATAATATTAAATTTAATTTCTTTTTAAATTCATTTTCTTTTTTTAAAACCAATCCAAAAATTTTAAAAACCCCACCATGTGTCACTCACATGTGTCACTCATCCATTGATTTAAGTGACACCTTTCAATTGATCCACTTTGATGGAAAAAATTTTATCATGTCATCAGTTGTGATTTTTCTGTTAAACTTGTTTTGGTCATATCTTCCGTTTATACTCCGATTTGAGTGAATTAAATTGTATTAAAACTATTGTTCTAAGTTCTATATAGTGGACAATTCAAAACACTAAAATTATTTATAAATAAAATCGGATTTGTTATCATCAAAACATTAATTAATTAATTAGTTAAAATTAATTAAAGATTAAAGGCAAAAAAAAAAGTCAATAATAGACTTTTAGTAGTGATATGGTCTATTACTTCTACACTCATACTAATAATATGGTCTATCAATGATAGACTTCGAAAGCAAAATCTAAATTTACTATATCTGCAAATTCTTCGCATAACTATATGTGCAAATTCTTCTGCACAACAACATTTGCAAATACTTTGAACCTGATTAGTATATTTATGACTACCTCTTTTTAGAAATACGACAATTATTTTGTTTCATAGTTTTTTTATATAAGATTTTTTTTTTAAAACAACAATATCAAATATATTGTTTATCATTCTTACTTCCATTTTTTTCTAGAATATAAATAATATTAATTTTTCATTCTTAAAGTGTAAAATGCATAATCAATATTTAAGGATAAATATAAAGCACAAAATTGAATATTTAATTTTAAAAATTAATTTTCATATCAATTTACATTTTAATCTGAAATTGTATAATACATACTAGAAACAACAAATTATTATCATTTTTCACACACATTTCTATGTATTTAAGTTACATGGTATTTAACATAAGCTCAGATTTATCAAATCACATTTTATGCAAACTAATTATTTTAAATCACTAAATTACAAATAAAATATGTGTGCTACAACATTGATTTATATAATCTATTTTTTAATTAATTTTATATAACCTAACAAATCACACCAACTCAAACTTTTAAATTCTAAAAAAAACTTTAAAAATGTCAAATATTGTTGACTAAAAAAATGTCAAATATTGAATTTCTACTTTAGGAAGATTTTTATAATATAATTTGAAGATGAAGGATAAGATGTGAGTGGTGGACAAGATAGAATGGAAATTTCCCATTCACAAACCACTTGATTATTTTTCTTTTTGATTGAATAAATGGTCCTCCAAATCCCAACTCAAAAAGAGATAAAGTTGAAAAAACATACACAAATAAATGCTACCAAAATAACATAATGTTGACATACATATCTTTCTTGATAAACTCAAATGGATGTTTAGTTTACCATTTTATTAAGTAATTAAGGTTTATAATATCTTCAATGGTTTTGTGCAAATCTACATTTGTGAATATATCTATGTTTTGATTAGAAGAGGGATTTGAACTTCTTCATTTTATATTATACAACTTGATTTGTGAATAAAGAAAATTAATGGTTTTTGTGTGAATTTCAAGGTAATAGGTGTTTTAAAAATGGTAATTCTAACGTAATTTAGTGGATAAAACATCAATTATTATCTTAAAAGTTCAATGATTTACCTTCAATTTTTTAATTTTATAACTTTAAAAAATTTATTATTACTATTCTTTTTTGAAAATATGTTTGGTGGAAAAATTGAACATCTGACTTCAAAGTTGATCATACAAGTATTGTGTCATCGAGCTATGTTCATTTTGACATAAGAAAAAAAGTTACACGTGGCATTTTAGAAAAGTCGATTTTTCTCTTCATTATAGGATTTTCGAATTCGACTCCAAGTTAGAAAGCCCGATATTTTTAAGAATTTAATAATAAGAAAATGTTTTTCAAAACTTTTTCAAGACTATTTTTAAAATTTAATATAGGTGAAGATTTGTTGATCTCACAAATTACATAAACTTATGGAAAAAAAAAACAAAATTTACAAAATTCACAGCTTCAATATTAGGTTTTACTAGCTGAAAACTCAAATTAATAATTCATTACAACTCTCTTCATTATATTTAAAAAAACTAATTTGTCAAAAAAAAAAGTCCGAAATTTAATTTTGAATATTTTATAAAAAAAAATAAGCTCATTCAAAAAGTTCACAGATTTATCGCTTAGCCAGCAGTATTTACTTGCTTTATACGAAAGTCTCGCACCAAACACGGGGCTTTCTTTGGCGGTTTCTTTTCCGTGTAAAATCGGATATGAATAATTCTTTAAAACGAAAAAGAAAAGAAAAAACTATATATATATATATATAAGAATTTGATTGGATTAGAGTTGGCAAAAATTTCCAAGAGACGGAGAATTCTCTATTTGACCGGAGATGGGATCAAATCGAGGATTCTAACTTTATCTCTGATCGGGGACGCCCGTCCCCAATTAATTTTTTTAATATATATGTGTGTGCAAAATAGAAATTATGTCTAAATTATATACAAAATGTTCAAATTATAAGTACTAAATTCATGAGTTAACCGATTTTTTTAAGTTAATTGAAAACAACTCATCATAAAAATAATATCACTTTTAATTGAAAAATAATTTTAATTAGTATGTGTTATTTTTGGATGAGAATTATATCATCATCTTGTTTTTTATAAAATGTGTATTAACTATGAACTTGTTCGAATTGGTCATTAGTTTATTTGAACCATGAGTCTTGGGTGCTATCTCAGCTCAACTAGAGGCTAACCCCATGTTAAGGAGGCTGAGAAACCCAATTGTCACACAAAACGTGTTAAATTCACTTCAAGTCCAGTATATTCACAATGCACTCGGGCCAATCACTTTTTAACCTAGTCCTTAAAGAAAAATTGGAGTGACCTAAGTCAAACTCTACAAATCTCATAGTGGTTATTTGAATTTCACTCTCAAACTCTATCAAAGTGTATGTGTCAGACCATACCAATACGCAGATTTTCTTTTTTGTAGGTCGCGTTCTTTTCCCTTCATAAAAATTCATTATTAGTGTCACACAAAGATTAGATATGTTTTCACTATCTTAATTTTGGCATCAAAAGATAACATAATTGTTATATGATAATGATCACTTAATTTGCTCAATAGTTAAAACATGGTATCAAATACCTCTCCAACCTTAAGGGGACGTTTGAGGCAAAGATTATCATAAGATTATAATAATCATTCTTCTTACAGTAAATACTATTTCATAACTCTCAATTAACTACAGTAAATACTATTTTAAAACCCCAATTTGCTACCGCATTTACTATTTGTTATAGTTTTTACTATTTTACATTCATCATTTTTTTATTCTTTGTTACAGTGTTTACTATTTTCTTCTCAAATTAAAATAGTTTACTCCTCAAACACATACTATTATAATCCAAACTAAAATAATCTACACCTCAAATACAAACCATTATAACACAATTGTAGTAACCTAAGAGTATAATAACCAACTTCTTATTTGAAACGTTTTCTAAAAGTGGAAAAAAGTGTTTAATAATTTTTTTTGAGTGTTAATTCTTTCTTAAAAAAATAACAAATTAAATTTTGTATCCAACTTTTAATCTTTGAGATTTGTAATTTAATCTCCAAAATCAACTTGGTAAAAAAAAATCTATATCTAGTTTCTAAAATGGAGGCTGAGGTCAGGCGCTGATACTTCCAAAAACCTTCTGATATTTGACTTTGTTTAATTGTCAATAAAATTATTACCTGAGAAAATTTCAAAATATATACTTAAAATATCTAAATTTTTTAATAATTTTTCTTCTAAAAATATATTTTAAGTAAATTCCGTCACTGTTACACCATAAAGTTTAGCCTTCTTAGAACCATAACAAAATAAAACGTACCTGAGATGAAATCTCATTGATGATCAGAAGTATCGTATTAAAAACCTGATTTGTTTTTTGTCTCAGATTCTCTCAGTTTCTGATTTCCACTTCATTCTTGCAGAAATATCTGAATCTTTTGTTATTGTTGTGTGTTGAATTCCGATCGATTTAAGGCGCTAAGATTGCAAAGGAAGCATCGATTTCCGGCGGTGGATTATCTGCATTTGTTCTTCTCGGAATATTAAGTTAATTTGTTGAGGGAAATTAGAACGACGTACCCGAGGAAGAAGATGAAGTTCTGCAAAAAGTATGAAGAGTATTTGCGAGGTCAGGAGAAGAAACTGAAACTACCTGGATTTCACTTCAAACGGCTCAAGAAGATTCTGAAGAATTGTAGCAGAGATTTTCAGTCTCAACACCGCCATGGAGATGGCGTTTGCTCCGCTGTCGTCGCCGTTCAGAGCTGTCCAGATCACTGTTCAGGTATGGAAACTCGATTACCTCCTAATTCCGTCGTCGTTTCTTCTTAGTATTTAAGGATTCCTTGAATTTCGATGGTCTCTCTGTGATTGTCCTTAAGGTGTTTGATATTTTGCTTGGTTGTATATTGCATTGTGATTGAAGTGATTGTTTTGTTTGAACTGATTTGTGTGAACGTAGTGTGCGATGGGACTTTCTTCCCTTTCCTTCTCAAGGAAATGTCTGCAATAGTAGGAGGTTTTAATCAGCGAGCACAGAAATTGCTTGAGCTGCACCTTGCTTCTGGCTTTAGAAAGTATCTCTTATGGTTCAAAGGCAAACTGGAAAGCGATCATACTGTCTTAGTTCAAGAAGGGAAAGAACTGGTTAATTATGCATTGATGAACGCTATTGCAGTTAGGAAGATCTTGAAGAAATATGATAAGGTATTTGCCTAATATGTCTTAACATTCCAGTTTGATTCACTTCGATGATAATATCTTCCTAAAATTTTAATGGTTGCCTCTCTTTTATCTAAAACTTTTGAAAATTGTAATTGCATTCTCAAATTTGTGGCCCTATTTGTTCGTGTCTACCATTTCAAACGTTGGTTGATTTGGTCAATTGGACAAAATAAAGTGATATCTTATGAAGAGGATTTGATATGTTACTTAATAAGACTGTTCAACTATCATTTCACTTATTTGTTATTTTGTATCAAATCCATCAATTTTTGTCCAATATGCAAAACTGTGAATGTTCTCATACTAAATTTGTTATTTAACTTCTTTTTTTCTTTTACTTAGTTCTTGATTGGGTTGCTGAGTACAGATTCATTACTCCAAGCAAGGGCAAACCTTCAAGTCACAAGCTCAGAGTAAGCACATTGAGATCCTTCAGTCACCATGGTTGTCAGAGCTTATAGCATTCCACATTAATCTGAAGGAGACGAAGCATAAATCTAAGCGGATCTCTTCGGCATTCGAGGAATGTTCCCTTGCAATTACTGATGGAAAGCCATCACTTACTTGCGAGATCTTTGATTCAGTCAAACTTGACATCGACTTGACATGTTCCATATGTTTGGTAAGATTTCAGGTCTTCAACTTTGCACCTTTTTATGAAATTGTCCCATGTTTAATGTTCATTACTCTTCATACGAATGTTTGTATATTGAAGCACTCTTATGGTTTTGTTAGTTTATTTTGGATTTGATTTGGGATGAAGATTTAGTTTTCCCAATAGGTCAGTCCACCCAACTTACCCACTTTAGACGATCGAGTTAAAATGAATGTGGATGTAAAACCATTTTTGCTTGTTTTTTTAACTCTTGGAGTTCCTAACTCTCTTGCTGCAACAAGGGAGGTTTAGTTTGCTCAATTGAACTTACCCATTATTGGAAATCATCTCAGAGATTACCATTCGACTTATCACGTATACTTGCCCAATTTCGAGGGATTTTCATGACAAACCTAATGTTTCTAAAATGAAATCTTCCTTCATTCATCATTGCTTTTCACTCTTTCCATCTGCAGGAGATAGTATTTGATCCCGTTTCTCTCACTTGCGGCCATATATTTTGCTACATGTGTGCTTGCTCGGCAGCTTCAGTAACCATAGTTGATGGGCTAAAGTCTGCAAATCCAAAGGCGAAGTGCCCACTCTGCCGTGAGGTAAGTTAGATTCATCTCTATTAGTGAACTTTGTTCAGCTATAATTTGGTTCAAAATGAAGAAGAATATAGAAACAAGATCGTAGTGAAGCAGTTAAGTACCAACACCTACAATACCATATGTAGGGCTAGTTTTGTTGGATTAAACCTCAACTTCGAAATAAGCCCATGAATCGTTTGCTGAAGGATCCGAGCTCTGCTACTTCATTCTGATCTAATTCTTTGTATTGATACACAGGCAAGAGTTTATGAAGGTGCTGTACATTTGGAAGAGCTCAGTATTCTATTAAGTCGAAGGTCAGTAGATATCTTGTTCTTCTCAAATATCCTAGACATAATAACTCATTGGGAAAATATAGGTAGCTTGAAACTTATTTATGAATTATAGTGGTTTTTTTATTTGCGTCTAACTGTCTTTGAACATTAAAAAGTGTTGAATACATATTTAAACTTTTAATATTATATCTAATAAATTACCGAACAAGTGTCTAGGTTAAATTACAAATTTGGTTTAGTTGGAATTTAGTTCCTATGATTTATAATTAAAGTTTAGTCTCGCCTATTTATGAGATTTTATCAAACCATAGACTATTTATGAAAATTTATCCAAATAGTCCTATTTATCTTTTTATCCAATTATAAGAACTAAATTTTAACTTTTAAACTATAGGACTAAATTGTAACTTTTTCCAAATTATAGAGAACAAAATTTTAAGGAAAATTGCATTGTGTGACAAATACATTTTAAGAAACCAAAGTCATGACTTCATTTTTTTTGTAATTGTAGGTGTGACAATCAGATACCAATCACATAGAAATCATATACCAATCACATAGAAATCAGATACCAATCACATAACAAATCAGATAGCAATCACATAACAATCACATAGAAATCAGATAACAATCAAATTTTCAAATGGAAGGTTTTTAACATGTTTGCAAAAAAGCAAGAGACACATGCCCAATTTTCAATTTTTTTTAATTAAAGTTGTATTTGCCCCAATTTTTAATTTAACCTAAATTTTAAACTTTAATTTTGTGTTTAATTGGTAGGAACTTACAAAATTAAAGTTTAGATTCTTTATTAGATCCCATTAATGTCTAACAAGTAACAAATATATTAATTTTCGAAAATGTAAAATGTGTGAGGAGTCTATTAAACACTAAATTCAAATTTAAGGGCTAATTATACTTTTAAATTTCGTGAATTTATTAAATATAAAATTAAAAGTTTAGAAACTTGTTAAAGAATTGTTGAAAGTTCAAAATTTTAATAACACGAACTTAAAAACTTGTAATTTAGCCATTATATTTTTAAGGGAAAAAAAAACCTATTTTCTCCCACCTTTTGCATCTCTCTCTAGTCTTTTTGATTTTTTATTTTTGTTAAAATGATCTTAGTTCGACCGTAATTGGTATGACCTCCTTTAAAGGAAGGAAGTTCAAAGAAAATTAATGGTTTATCTATTCCTTATTCGTCTTTTTAAATACCTTACAAGTTGGAACAAAGTTTCTATGTTCTTTTCCCTGCTTCTTTTATACCAATATCTATAACTTAGAATCAATTGTTTGTTCTTTACAGCTGCCCTGAGTACTGGGAAAAACGTCTCCAAAGAGAAAGAGCTGAGAGGGTTCAGCAAGCAAAGGAGCACTGGGAAACCATGTATCGAGCTTTCATGGGAATGTAGATATTATTATCCCTTACTATGGGTAAATATTCCAATTTTTACTGTTGCTGCTAAATTGGTGGTTTTTATTTTTTGCTCCAACACTGTTAATATTGTTCTTTCAAGTCACTTTTCAAGGTCCCTGGAGCCTGAATCCTTTTGCAGAATTTAAGTTTGATTAAAAACTGTTCTTTTTAGTTCGACTTTCCAATCTTTTGGTCGATAAATATATGCTTAAACTTAACAGTTAGCTGGTTAAAACGATTTGTTGTAAATCAGTTTTATTTTATGATGTAAACTTGGATTTATTATTCTACCCTCGCAATCTTTCATTTTGGTGTATTTTTTAAGTTTTATCTATTTTTTTATATAAATAAATAGGACATCTTTGGATTGAATAGAGAAAAAAATATATTTTTCAAGGAAATCATTTTTATTTCTTTTGATAAAAGCTGTTTACACTTTGTTTCAAAAACTATTTTTAGTAATTTTGAAACACCTTTTTTAAATAACTTATTTTCAAAATTAAACACTTAAAAGTTTAAATCAAACACGAGTCTCTAAACTTTCACTTATTTTTTTAAAAAAAAAAGTTCATATTTTCATGTTCATAAATTTGAAAATAAACCAAACTGAACCCTTTGTAATTGTGATTAAACGTATCACATCGCTTAAAATCTCACATTTATATATGAAGTAATCTTCAAATATTTGACGTTTTTAAATATTAAAATATGATCCACTTTTCATTGTGATCAATTTCTTAATAAGGTATTAAACATAAACTTAAAATAGATGCTAACAGAAGTTTTAAGACACGTGTAATAGGCAAAACCTCAAGTTTCAAACTGAATATAATGAAAACTTAGCACGATTTTAATGGAGTGGGGTTATAGATATAGCATACAACCTAATATTCTACCTCAAAGCACGATGGGAAAATTTGTACGAATGATCCAATTTTTGGGTCCAAAATGTCAAATGACCCATTTTAAAAAAATAATGTCAACGGACCCTCTGTTGACATCATCGCGATATCAAATTACGTAAACTGCCCTTACTTCTTCGTCTTTTCATTCAAATTTTCCAAGGTTAATGGCTTCGTATCGCTCATAAAATAAAAACTCTTTATAATCCATCATTTCGGCTTAAAAACAATTCTACCGCCACTGACAAATCGAATCTGATCAGTAAATCTTTCAATCTGTGTCTGAAAATGTCATACACTGATCGATAATAGGACTTTGTGGGTCGTTCTGGGTTTAGAAATACTATGAACATATGATTTTTTTTGTTTGTTTGTTTTTTTGGTTTTCGATGTATTCTGTGGTTGAAGACAAGTAGAAAGAGTTTGTGAGCGAGATAAGTGAGAGTGAAATCGGTAGAGCGATACTAAAGAGAGCGACACCAGAAATAGTGGGTCATTCTGGGGTTTAGAAATACTGTGAACCTAAAGTTTTTTTTTTGTTTGTTTTTTGGTTTTTGATGTGTTATGTGGTTGAAGACGAGTAAAAAGAGAGAATGTGAGCGAGATAAGTGAGAGTTACTAGAGAGAGTGACACCGGAGAGAGTGACACCGAAGAGAGAGACACCAGAGAGAGCGACACCGACGAGAACGAATCCAACGAGAGCGAATCTAGCGAGAGCGAATCTAGCGAGAGTGAATCTAGCGAGATTCAAACAGAATGTGTTGGGATTGGTGTCCTAATTCTCCCGGAGTCTCGTTGTTTTGTAAAGATACACATTGTTCAATTAATAAAATAAGTGTTATTTAATTCTAGCATTTACTCATATCCAATAAACAAAGCTCCTTGGTTATCTTATGTGAACTTAAACATGTATATGTGATATACAAGTGGATCATGTCTTAAGTGATAACCTAAGTCGGTCTGTAGTATAAGGATTAAGGTGGGATACCTGATCCTGGTGTCACTACGGATACGACCCGCTTTGTAGAGGTTTGCAAGTGTTGTAAACTACTACAGATGGTAAATCCTGACTATTCATGTGGAGACGTGGAGCGGGGGTGTCCTATATAAAGAGTTCGTATAAGACCTGGACCACGAGATGACTAGACTCTATATATAACGTCGTTGATACTAGAGACTTGTATCTCACCTAAATGATCATAGGTGACACGACCTTAATCCTGAGTGTTTTGTGAACTCCTACCTTTGAGGGCAGTCTTTTGATTAGTATGGGTGAGAGTGGCCAGATTGCCAACTCAACATGCCTACTTTTTTGGGGACTTGTTTGATCTAGGAGCTGAGAACTCAATCCACAAAATAGAATTCACTTCTTTCTCGAAGCAGGGGTAAGTAGAGAGATTGCTCCCTTAAGGGCTGATTCCGGGGCTTGAACATAGTGGCCACAACTTCTCTTTGGAAGAGAAGACTCAGTCATAGTAGAACTATGACTTATATTTATTAATGGGATCAGTGGTACTTAAAGAGACAGATGTAACTATAGAGGCATAAAGGTTATTGGCCCAGTTGTACTTACGAGCGATCTATGAAGGGTTATTGCACTGCTCATTGGTTAAGATGGACACATAATATATCTGTAGTGAGGAGAGTTCAACTGTCGGTCTTTAGTGGAGTGCCTGGCAGTTAACAGATGGTGGATCCCATGACTAAAGAGTTTTAGTCAGTTATTCACGTACCGTTGGAGCTTCGAATCTATAGGTCCATGAGGTTCCCTTGGTAGCTTGGATTCTGTTGAGGATCAGTTCTTGGTGTTGATTTGACAATGTTCAAATTGACGAGAGGTATTTTGATTATATATGATATAATCTATAGATGGTATAAGATACATCTTGTGAAGGATTGATGTAAATGAGATTTACATTAAGTACCATGGAATAGAAAAAGAACTATGGTTATATGTTCATGAGATGAAATATTAAAACTATAGGTTATAAATATGTATGATAAGTTGGTTATCATTTATGTTTATAATTAATATAATTAATTGGATAATTAATACTTTTCTTTTAAATAACCAAAGTAGTGGGTGGTTTTGGATCATGGTAACCGTGAGTTTAAAATGAAAGTGGTTTCCTATTTTGAAAAGAGGATTTTTACAAAAGAATTGAAAAGAAATTCGAGTTTTCTCTCCGACGAAAAGAAACTCACGGAAGTCATCAAGTTAAATATAGATTTACTAAACGACGGCTGGGCGAGCTAAAACAATCGTGCAGGTACGAACTAGACGATCTTGCAGTGTTTTACTAAACGATCGCGTGGCCCAAGGTACACGATCGTGTAGAGTTGTGTATGCGACAGACCTAGCTAAACGATAAGCTAAACAATCGCATAGCTTTTGCTAGACAATCGCATAGTTTTATCTAAACGATTGGCATCGACCTATACGATAGATCTCCGTCTTTTCCCACTTGCCCAGTCGTTATGCGATTGTTGTTTCCTTCGTTCGTCTACCTCACACCAAGTCCAAACAGAGGCCACCCTTTGGATTCTCACACCGAGAATACCAAAGTCGCCTTGTTAGTGGTGTCAGACTCAAACTCGACACTGTCGAGGTTTTTTGGAGGCCGTTCATGTGCTATAAGGCGTTCGCTGTTGCAGAGGAGATCGTGATCGAGGAGATCGTTGAGGACGAGCGCGAAGTGTTCGTGCGGTGTTGCAGTCGTGTAGTTCAAGCATTCGTGCGCATTGGAGCGTGGAGACTCATCCTCTTATGTGCGTAGAGTTTGTTTCTATGCATTTGTATTTAATCATGCTGTAATTTCTCTATATAATCGCATAACTGTTTGTTTACAAGTCGACTGTAAATGATTTGTTGATGCATGATTGTAATTTGGAATAGTCTTGCTTCCGCTGCTCACAGAAATTGGGATTCTGATTTCCTTCAAGGCCGATGTTCCACAAACAGAGCCCGACATGTCTACCTTACTCACCATGCCACATACAGAGGCTGACATGTCTGGCATCCCAAGGGCCGACACTTCTGGGATTGTTATGACCACAGAAGAAGTTATACTAGTGAGTAATTTATTGATCAGTAATCTTTATTTATATTTTTATATTTCTTGATGAGTAATCTTTTGTTATATGTTTATGTAAGAATCTTGATGAATTAGTTGTAAGAGGAAACCTGTTAACAAATATACACCTCCAGCTCAAGTAAAGAAGAAAAGTGTGGTTAAGTATCCTCTCCCAGGTATAGCTACATCACTATCCAAAGCGATCGTCACATATAACGTAGCACATGATGTTCCACACAATATCCTTATAGAAATGTTAGGCTGGATCTCGGACGACAATACGGACAACGAGGTTCGAGAGAACTCCTTTAAACCACTCGCCAAGCAATTCTTTAAGGAATTGATTGCCTCGAGTTCATGGGTCAAGTGCGATGTAAGTTTCCTAGTATTGACTTCTTTACATATTGACTATCTTGTACTTTTACTGACATGGTAATTTTTCATGCAGAAAATAATACTTTATTTTATTTTTATGAAAGAAAAACTTTATACCCAGCCTGACATGTGTATGCACAAGTTCACCATCTTATCAATTGGTGTAACGGTAAATTTTGATATTTCGTTTCTTAACTTCTCATTATATTTCGTTACTTAACTTCTCATTTTATTTGACAGAGTCACCTTAATGCTCATGGCGGGGTGTTTAGACGAATAAAGAATAAGACACTTCTAGAGGCCGCCCTAGCATGGGAAGATGAAGACACGTATAAGAACTACGTCATTGGTAAATTCGATGTCAAATGGGCAGATGTAGATTTCATTTATACTGCGATGAATATCAGTGAGCACTGGATTGTCCTTGCAATGGACATTAACAGAGGCCACATATTCGTGTTCGATTCACTTCCGTCATACACACCAATGACAAAGTTGGTGAATTGGCTAGAGCCATTGACTGTCACAGTACCATCCTTACTTCACTACTGTGACGTAGATCGTTCGAAGTCGGACCTATCCACAGTCCGTTGGAAAACCTCGCGACCTATGAACGTCGACATATAACACGGGTCGCTTGATTGTGGCATCTTCGCAATCAAATTACTAGAACACCTGGTGACTGGTGTTAATCCGTCTGTAATCACTCAGGAGAAGATGAGTGAATATAGGATGCAGTTAGCATGTCAACTATGGGCAAACATCCCATATTTTTTATGTGTATAGAACATGTATTTTTTATTGTATTTTTATTATATTTTTTATGTATGTAAAAACATTTATTTTTTATGTATAATGGAGCTACTAATCTTGTCATTGTATAATTGAACATGTACTTTTTATGTAAGTTCAAAGTTCAAAGTTCAAAGTTCAATATCATAATTTTATAAGAACATGTATAATTGAGCTACTGCTCTTTTCATTGTATCAATGGTATGTAGAATATTATATGGTTCAAAGTTCAAAGTTCAAACATTGAGAAAGCGAGATTTTGAGAGAGAGTGAGATTGAGAGAGTATGAAGTTATTGTTTTTTGTTACAAGTATGAAGATTGAGAAAGTATAAAGTTACTGTTTTTTGTTACAAGTATGAAGATTGAGAGAGTATGAAGATGGATAGAGTATGAAGATGGATAGAGTATGAATATTGAGAGAGTATGAATATTGAGAGAGTATGAAGATGGATAGAGTATGAAGATTGAGAGAGTATGAAGATGGAAAGAGTATGAGGATTGAGAGAGTATGAAGATTGCTATTATAGAAATACTCCAGCTTGTTATTGTTTTTTGTTTACAAGATGAAAGTATGAAGTATGAAGTGTTACAAGTATGATGTATGAAAAACTTATTAAACGTATTTATAACAAATGAAATGTTACAAGTTAGTTATAAACTAAACTAGACGAGGGGTGTTTGTGTCACGATCTCTGGCATTTTCAGCACGTCGCACGGTTGTAAGCGGTTCGGTACAATTTTGGTTGTTATGCCCATAATTTCCATACCAACCACATTTCATTTATCTGCAAAATTCTCCTATGGATGGTATTCTTCTCACTCTCCGTCGCCCGACTTGTGCCACAAATTTCGGAGGAAGGATAATCTTTTCTACATATCTAGGAGGTCTCTTCCATTCAAATATATGACCAAGTGGATTTATAGGCTCCACATACACAGTCATTAGAGAGTCCACTGAATAAAATCGACTGCAAAGACTGTGTATGCGAACACGGAATACCAAGTGAGTCGAATTCCTTACACGTGCATTCCTTCGTGTGAAGATTGACAGTACCTTCCAATCGATTATCTCGCATGTGTACTCGATAACAATCAATAGGCTCAACCCGATATCGTTTGCCCTTATCGGCCTCACTTGCCAATCGGGTTTCACAGTAGTTAGAGTACAATGTAGTTCGAGATGCCCAGTAATTCCTTCTTTCGTAGAACCATGATTGGAGCATTCCTCTAACATGTTCAATCAAGCATACTATGGGAAATAGTCGATACTCTTTAGTTAACGAATTGAAACACTCTGCACTGTTGGATATCATGTTATCATATCTTCATTCTATTTGGTAAACCCGTGCCCACCTTTGAAGACCGATGTCTTCCAAATATTTCGTGACAACACCGCCTCGAAAACTACGAAATTCGTCCCATTTTATCTTGAATCCCTGATAGGTGATGTATTTACTACACGATTTGTTGGTTATCAATTTAATGGGACAAATTTTCTAACATTTAGGGGAGAAATTAAGAAGTTGGAAAAAAAAATTACATGGAATGCATCGTTATTGTCTCATTTAGATCCTTGTACATATTAATGTGAACTTGAAGTTAAAAAAAATAATTCATTTGCAAAATATAACAAATCAGTTACCATATGCATTTATAGATGCAAAAAAAGTAACTAAATCACATATACCCTGCAAATGTTCCATTGAAAGTTGATATCACAGTAAGTTATCACTAATGAGTCTAGAACACGCCAGAAGTGTGGTAAACCTGCGAGTCCCAGAGAAAAATCCTCAAAAAAGAAAAATAATTAATAGTCAAGAAAACCTTGTTGATGATGTAAATACCCATAAGGAAATTCATGATATGACTAATAAGGAAGGTAAAATACCTAATAATAATAATGAGATTTCAATAAACTATGTCATGACAGAAAAAAGATGGAACCAGACTCATGTAATTATTGACAATATGTTTGCGTATAATGTTACTCTTGATATTATATCTGAAAATGAGGATTTTGAGCCAAAATTTGTCGAGGAATGTTGACATAAAAAATATTGACTTCAGTGGAAAGAAGTAATCAAGGCAAAATTAAATTCACTTTCATAACATTAGGTTTTTTTTTACCAGTAGTCTAAACACAAGGTGTCAAACCTGTGGGATGCAAATGGGTATTTTTGAGAAAAAGAAATGAAAATAATGAGGTTATAAGATATAAAGCAAGACTAGTTGCATAAAGTTTTTTACAAAAACCTGATATTGATTATAAGGAGACGTATTCTCCGGTGGTAGATGCAATTAATATTTAATTAGTCTGATTATACATGAAAGTTTGGACATGCATCTTATGGATGTAGTCACAACATATTTATATGGATCTTTTGATAATGATATTTATATGAGAATCCCAGAAGGATTTAAGGTACCTGAAATATATAAATCAAATTCTCAAAAATTGTATTTAATAAAGTTACAGAGATCATTATATGGATTGAAACAATCAGGACGAATGTGGTACAACCGCCTGAGTGAATATTTGTTGAGAGAAGGATATCAAAATAATCCAATATGTCTATGTGTTATTATAAAGAAATAACAGTTAGGACTTGCTATTATAACTGTATATGTTGATTTAAATATAATTAAAACTCCTCAAGAGCTTTAAAGATAATAGAATATCTTAAAGAAAGAATTTGAGATGAAAGATCTTGAAAAAAATAAATTTTGCCTTTGTTTGCAAATTGAGCATTTAGCATATGGGATATTTATTCATCAGTCAACATATATAGGAAAAATATTGAAAAGATTTTATATAGACAAAACACATCAATTGAACATTTCAAAGAGAGTTCGTTAATTAAATGTGAGGAAAGATATATTTCGACTTTGAGATGATAATGAAGAACTACTTGGTAGTGCACTTATGTACCTTGCTAATAATACAAGATCAGATATTGCATTTTCAGTAAATTTATTAGTTCTTCTCCAACAAAACGACGTTGAAACAAAATTAAACATATACTTTGTTGTCTTCAAGGAATGACCAACATGAGTTTGTTTTATTCAAATAAATCAAAATTTGATCTAATTGATTGTGCAAATTTTGGATATTTATCTTATCCACACAAAGCTAGTTATTTATTCACATGTGAAGGAACTACTATATCACGTCGACTAGTTGAGAATGTGTATGACTAAGATCAATGACTCAGCATATTCGTGAAACATGTGCTTTATCTTCTAGTAAAAAACCAACAAATTTTTTCGAAAAATAAATTGACAGACTTATTTACAAAATCATTACCTATAACAACCTTTGAAAAATTGGTGCATAACTTTGGAATGTGACGACATATATACTATTTTTTCTTCACTAGGATTTACATATTTCATATATATATATATATAATGGATGTATTATAAATATTATAGAAGATAGATATCTATTCCAAAAAGACAATGTATCCTTAAATATGTTATCCCATGTGCCAGTGTTCTAATAGCCACATCTTACTTGTCAATTCTCCTATAAATAGTAGACATTTATACATTTTGTAGTATGATGAGAAATCCAAAACTTATGAAGAAAAATTTAGTGGAAATTTCAAAATTTCATCATTTTCTTATTTTATTTAAATTATTTATTTTACATCTATAGATATTTATATTTTTTATATTCTTTTGTTATTTATTTATATTATATATTATTGTTATATTATATTTTCTCCATGGATATGGAGCCACTACTGTAAAGAGGCTATCCGATCTCATAAGTTTCTGATGGAGAGAGCAAGAAAGTGGGAGAACACTTGAAGGTTGTTACAGTATTTCACAATTTACAATTCTGTAATAAGTGTAATAAGAGCAAAAGTTTACAGTAGTGGAGAGAGCGAGAAACTGGATTATACATAATTGTAAGCACACATTCTCGCTCTCTCCAATCTCGTTCTCTCCCACTTTCTCCAATCTCGTTGATTCTACTTTCAATGCTCTCGTTTTTCAGTACTCTCGCTGATTTCTCTCTCAGATACCCTCACATCCGTATGCCCCTTTGCACCCACCAACATATAGATAACACTTGAATCATTTTCAACTTAAATTTTCTCGAATTTTATTTTTTCTATCATATTTCCTTATTTAACCTCATTCCCTTCAGATTAAGAGTTAGGGTATTACATTTATCACCCCCTTAAAATAATTTTGTCCTCGAAACTAAATGAAACCTAATTCACAACAGAGTTTTTATTTAATACTCTACAGTTTTATTACACCACAACCTTTATTCTATTCTTCAAAAACTTTTTCTTTCCCTTTTCCCATTACTGACATATTGTCTTCTCTTTCTTGGGTCAATCCATATAGCTTTCCCAACATCATTTGCCCCGTTTCTTCTTTTCTTCCCCCCACAGCTCGTCCTCCGTCATTGGTCATTGATTTTCCTCCTAGGTTGTTGGATGGTTGTATATTTCCAGTATCTATCAATTGAGGGCATTCTCGTTTAAAGTGTCCTAGTTTGCCACATTTGAAATATGTGTGTGGCTGCTCTTGGGTTTATTCCCAACATCTGCCTTGGTGATATTTATTACAAACTGGGCATCTTGGTCTTTGGTGAATGCTCATCATTGATTCCTTTAATTGGCTCTCCCGTTCAGGATCTGCTGTGTTGGTGACTCCCCTTCTTTTCCATCCACTTCTGCTTTCCACCCTGGGGGCAAAATTTCTTGATTCTTCCTTCCGCCACCGATTCATTAAGGATTCTTTTTCCGGTCCTACATCTTCCGCCGTTAAACTCCTTTCTACTCACATTGTAGCTTCTGTTAGTTTCAAAAACTCTCCCCATTCTGCAGTTGCTGTAACAGGAGTTCGAATTTCTTGTTTCAATCTTCGACAGTGTTCCTTTTCATCCACTACTATATTTAAAGCATACTTAGATAATTCCGTATACTTTAAGTTCATACTCTGTTACAGTCATGCTTCCCTGTATGATCGGAGATAAAATCTTTCGAAAAATATTTTTCGAAATTCTTCCCAGCATATCTCCTCCTGCTCGCCCCTTCTATTCTTCAGTAGTTTCCACCAATCTTCTGCCTGTTTTTGCAGTAAGAATGTGGCAAGACTTACCTTATGGTTTTCAAGGCATCTCATCACTTGAAAACATTTTTCTAGTTGGTTCATCCAAGCTTTTGCGTCTGCAGAGTCTTTGGTTCTTTCAAAATTTGTGACTCTCAAAGCTTTTAACCGTTCTATCCCATATTTCTTTTCGGGATCAGGTGGTATATGTTCTAGGCTCGCCTGAAGTCTTTGGGTAAATTTGTCCATTTGTTCCTCCTCTCTAGATTTTTCCTTTGAATGGCTCGAGGCACTTTCACTCTCGTTTCCGAAAGGTTGCCCTGTTCTACATTTTCCACTTCTCAGCATTTTGTCTACAATCATTCATATATAGATTAAACACATGTTATCAACATACGTTTTTATTTATGAACATTAGTTATATTTACATCTTATTTTCATTTACAGTGGCAGATTTTCCTTTTCTCAGGTTTTCTTTTTTTTTTTTTTCTAGTGGTTTACTTATTTCTAGATAATCTTAGTTTCTCGAAATTCGGTTGTATTCTTTCATTCCTCCAAATGCACCGCTCCTGGACGTGCCCCAGTTCCTTGCAGAAGATGCAGAATTTGTAAGGTTCCTCATCATGCAAGTCATAGGTGGATTGTTCTTCGAATTCTATCACAATTCGTCGAGGAATATCTTTCTTCCCTGCACGGGCCCATTCCTGGTCTACGGTTAGTTCAGGCAGCACGTTGTTACTTCTCGAACTTGAACCGTCAGTTAGTTCCGTTGATACCTCACTTGTATTTCTCTCGATTTCTTCTGGAAGGTGTAACAGTTTTTACGAATATGACCTACTTTGCCACAACCGTAACAGATCCCAGTTCCCTTTAAACACATTCCACCATGATTTTTCCCACAATGTGGACATCCCATATCAGCTCGGGACACCACCAAATTCGTATTGTTCAAAGTAATAATGTTATTATTTATGCTATCTTCTGATTTCTTAAGGTTATTCCCTGGGTTAGCATCGCGGGTCCCATCTTGCGTTATGTTGTCATTCCCCCACCAATTTCTTTCGCTCAGATCCATTTCCTACCGCAGACATGGTTATTACTTACTAGTCATTTTTCACTTACAGAAGCCTATTCACTTAAGCTCATACTACAGTGCTTACATCCTTGAGCTCCTTACTCTCGAACTATACAACTTAGCTAATTTGGTTTAATTCAAATTGTGCTTAAATTGGTACTGTAGCGTGACAATTTAGCTGTACAATTACCGATTAATTCCTTTTGCTTAAATTTAAGATGCTAGTTACCCTCACTCTCCCTTCCCGATCTTGGGGATTAAGGCTTGGGAGGGGGTGTAGTAATGTGGTATCAGAGCAAAGGTTTACGTAAAACCTGGGGAAGGATTGAAAATGAAAATTGAATCTAGCCTAGGCATAATGGGATCTAGGAAAATAAGACAAAAATATAATAAAGGGGATAAGTTTAGAGCCACAACGGTCTCAAGAAAAGGCTTACCTAAGTTAGGAAAAGCCAAGTAATAAAAATTAGGATAGGTCAACACTTGGGTATGATAAACTATATTAGGAAAACCTGACATAAAATCGAAAAGAGGTTAAGGGAAAAAGGAAATAATAGATGGACATAGGAAATCCTGAAAAAAAAAAAAAAAAAAAAAAAAAAAAAAAAAAAAAAAAAAAAAAAAAAAAAAAAAAAAAAAAAAAGAGAAATGGAAAATGACTAGTAAGTAATAACCATGTCTACTGTAGGAAATGGATCTAAGCGAAAGAAATTGGTGGGGGAACGATTCCAAAACGCAAGATGGGACCCGCGATGCTAATCTAGGGGATAATCCTGAGAAATTAGAAGATAGCATAATAATAACATTATTACTATGAATAATACGAATCTGGTGGTGTCCCGAGCTAATATGGCATGTCCACATTGTAGGAAAAACCATGGTGGAATGTGTTTAAAGGGAACTGGGATCTATTACGGTTGTGGCAAAGTAGGCCATATTCGTAAAAAATGTTACACCTTCTAGAAGAAATCGAGATAAATGCAAGCGAGGTATCAACGGGAACTAACTAGTGGTTCAAGTTCGGGAAGTAACAACGTGCGACATGAACTAACCATAAACCAGGAATGGGCCCATGCAGGGAAGAAAGATATTCCTCGACGAATTGTGATAGAATTCGAAGAACAATCCACCTATGACTTGCATGATGGGGAATCTTACAAATTCTACATCTTCTGCAAGGAACTAGGGCATGTCCAGGAGCGGTGCATTTGGAGGAATGAAAGAATACAACAGAATTTCGAGAAACTAGGATTATCCAGAAATAAGTAAACCACTAGAATAAAAAAAGAAAATAAAACCTGAGAAAAAGAAAATCTACCACTGTAAATGAAAATAAGATGTAAATATAACTAATGTTCATAAATAAAAACGTATGTTGATAAAATATGTTTAATCTATATATGAATGATTGTAGACAAAATGCTGAGAAGTGGGAAACGTAGAACAGGGCAACCTTCCGGAAACGAGAGTGAAAGTGCCTCGAGCCATCCAAAGGAAAAATTTAGAGATGAGGAACAAATGGACAAATTTACCCAAAGACTTCAGGCGAGCCTAGAACATATACAACCTGATCCCGAAAAGAAATATGGGATAGAACTGTTAAAAGCTTTGGGAGTCACAAATTTTGAAGGAACCAAAGACCCTACAGACGCAGAAGCTTGGATGAACCAACTAGAAAAATGTTTTCAAGTGATGAGATGTCCTAAAAACCGTAAGGTAAGTCTTGCCACATTCTTACTGCAAAAACAGGCAGAAAATTGGTGGGAACTATTGAAGAATAGAAGGGGCGAGCAGGAGGAGATATGTTGGGAAGAATTTTGAAAAACATTTTTCGAAAGATTTTATCCCCGATCATACAGGGATATGAAGCAAGATGAATTCCTACAGCTCATGCAGGGAAGCATGACTGTAACAGAGTATGAACTAAAATATACGAAATTATCTAAGTATGCTTTAAACATAGTAGTGGATGAAAAGGAACGCTGTCGAAGGTTTGAAATAGGATTGAAACAAGAAATTCGAACTCCTATTACAGAAACCGCAAAATGGGGAGAGTTTTCGAAACTAACAGAAGCTGCAATGCGAGTAAAAAGGAGTTTAACGACGAAAGAAGTAGGACCGGAAAAAGAATCCTTAAATGAATCGGTGGCGAAAGGAAGAATCAAGAAATTTTGCACCCAGGGTGGAAAGCAGAAGTGGATGGAAAAGAAGAGGAGTCACCAACACCAAAGCAGACCCTGAACGGGAGAGTCAATTAAAGGAATCAATGATAAGCATTCACCAAAGACCAAGATGCCCAGTTTGTAATAAATATCACCAAGGCAGATGTTGGGAACAAACTCAAGAGCGGCCACACACATGTTTCAAATGTGGCAAACCAGAACACTTTAAACGAGAATGCCCTCAATTGATGGATACTGGAAATATACAACCATCCAACAACCTAGAAGGAAAAACAATGACCAATGACGGAGGACGAGCGGGGGAAGAAAAGAGGAAACGGGAAAAATGACGTTGTGAAAGCTATATGGATTGACCCAGGAAAGAGAAGACAATATGTCAGTAATGGGAAAAGGGAAAGAAAATTTTTTTGAAGAATAGAATAAAGGTTGCGGTATAATAAAACTTTAGAGTATTAAATAAAAACTCTGTTGTGAATTAGGTTTCGTTTAATTTCGAGGACGAAATTATTTTAAGGGGGTGATAAATGTAATACCCTAACTCTTAATCTGAAGGGAATGAGGTTAAATAAGGAAATAGGATAGAGCAAATAAACTTCGAGAAAATTTAGATAAAAATGATTCAAGTGTTATCTATATGTTGGTGGGTGCAAAGGGGCATACAGATGTGAGGGTATGTGAGAGCAAAATCAACGAGAGCACTGAAGAACAAGAGCATTGAAAGCAGAATCAACGAGATTGGAGAGAGCGAGAAAGTGGGAAAGAGCGAGAAAGTGGGAGAGAGCGAGATCAACGAGAGCGTTGAGAGCAAGATGGTCTGCTAAGGCTTTGCGATGGAGCCGTGCGAACTTGTGGTGCATTGGAGGTTGGGCTGGCTTGCGGACCTAAAGGGATACGTTCATTGGTAATGTTAAACTCCTGGGATAAACATTTTTTTTAAAAAAAAATAATTAAGCAGATGAAGTGGCAAAGGGAGATTTCATGTAGAAGACTTTTTTATTAACTTAAGTAGGAGGTGTACGATTAAGATTACATGCAAATTAGATAATTTTGGGATGGCAAACCCAGAATTAGACAACTCAAGCTCTGTCGGCCAGTGTTAATGTTGGCAGCCTAAAGAAAAGCCATTTGTATGGTGAGTTGTCATGTAGGGAGAAGCTAGAGATGGCTATAAATAGAAAGCCTCAACGTGAAGCTTTAACTCTTTAACTCGTGCAAAATTAAACATTTCACTGCTAAACATTTTTTATTGGAGAGTTAGAAATTGATGGTCAGGATGTCGTTGGTATTGAAGTCAAGGAGATCGAAAGTTGCAGCAGCACTAGTTTTTGTTGAGTAGGGGAGATATTTACAAGTAAATTGCGTTAGGAGGATTTGCTGACGGTGAGTGGTTACTATGTGTTGTTTTTTATTTATGTATGTATATGTATATATGAGCCTTGTACGTAGAGGGTAATGTCAAATGTGCATGAGTAGGAATGCATGATTTCTGTTGTGATTGTCGTGATATTGCATGTTATATTGGGATAGAAACTAGAATTATACCCGGGATATGGTTAGTATGCTTGAAAAGGGTACTTGGCGGGGAAATATGGTTGACTTCGATCGACGGGAAACGATAGTCGGTGACGACCGACAGAAAAATATGGCCAAGTTACCTAAGCATAACTAGCGAGAAAGAAATGGTCGATGTACACATTGGCGGAAAAATGGGGTATAGAGAAAGTTTCCATAAAATTGTTGTTGTGTTGTTGGGTTGACAGTAGTTGACCGTTAATAGGAAATGATTCAACAGCTTGGCTGAGAAATGAATTTGAAATGATATTAATGTGTTGTTGATTGCATGTTGTTTTCCCCAAAAATTTATTTTTGATAAGCCAAGGTTTTTTACAGTAGTTGACCGTTAACAGGAAATGATTCAGCGGCTTGGCTGAGGAAATGAATTTGAAATGGTATTAATGTGTTGTTGATTGCATGTTGTTTTCCCCAAAAATTTATTTTTGATAAGCCAATGTTTCATTTATAAAAAATATACCACTCGCTGAGCTTATTAACTCATGTTTTTCAAATATTTTCTTATATTCCCCCCACCCACCATGTAACAAAGAGTAGAGAAAATTTAATTATATGTATAAATGGATAGGGGGAATACTGTAAACTTATCAAAGTCTGTAATAAATATGAGAGGAAATATTGAATATAAGTATTGTCGATGCTAGTTACCCTCACGCTCCCTTCCCAATCTTGGGGATTAAGGCTTGGGAGGGGGTGTGACAATTTGTAAGCACACACCCTCCCAAATTGGAATAACTTTACAGTTTGGGAGCAAAAAGACTGTAAATTATTGAGCGAGAAGGTTGTTAAACAGTCCGTAACTTATTAGAAATTTACAGTCTGTTCTCCCTCCAGTCTGTAACTTATTAGAAATTTACCGTCTGTAATTTATTTCAACTTAGAATATTGAATAAGTTTGGAGCCTCTTTACAATCTGTAACTTATTAGAAATTTACGGTCTATAACTTAGTTCTCAAAATTTGATTTGGTTATTTAAAACCATTAATGAAAAGTAGATAACAAATGAAGAAATTTGGAGGTGAAAGTAGTATTCATAGGCTTAAATTAAAAAACAAAAACAAAAAACAAAATGGTCATTAATTTTTTCAAAGGTGTCAATTCTATTTAAAAACCATTTTTCTAATATTATTCCAAACATACCATCAGTTTCCCTAAAATGAAAAATTCCCTAGATGCCACCAACTAAACATGAACTAGAATTATGAGCATTTCCTTGAAAGGAATAGAACTGCAGCAAGCAAGAAGAATGATTCATCTTGCAAGGCTCATACATTTTGGTTCAAAACAATATTGCTCAATAAGATTTCATGATCATACCTTATATGATTTTCACCTCTTGTAACAAAACAATTTGAAAGATGAGGGAGCATTCATTTTTTACGTATCAATATCAATGGATTCTTATCTAAACAACTGTGATATCTTTTGCATAGTTTCTCCAGAGTGGCAACAGAATGCTGCATTGAGTTCAGCTTCGTATCCATAAACATTCTCTGCAGAACAACTTTCAATGAGAAAAATAAAAAAACAAAGCCATTACTCAGATTCCAAAGCAAGTAAAACCGAAGCTTACCTCATAATCATCTCCATATTTCTCGATTAGCCTACCGACATGAACACGCTGAATCGTGGTCAATGGTTGTAGAGGTGCAGATTTCCCATCTTTGCGCTTCTTTCCTAATGCTGTTTTCAAATCTAATGAACACAAAAGAAAGAACAAGAACAAATCAGAAACACAACTCAGAAAATTGCATTGATATCCTCATGAGCCTAAATGACAAATAAGACATTACTCAATCATCATTCTATTTTGTTGAAGTGTTAAGATTATTATCTTTACAATAACCCATCAACTTAATCTTTTGAGTTGATTGATGGTTTAACATAGTATTAGAGCACCTGAGAACAACTGTAATGTCATTATCTCTCCAATTAATATTGATTTTCATTTGTTGGACCTTCTACAAAATTTCAAACAACAAGTGAGGGAAAGTGTTGAAGATTGATATAATCAAATTTGGCATAACCCATCAGCTCAAGTTTTTGAATTGTTGGGTGATTTAACATATTTCAGTTTAATATCAAGTCACATATACCAATCCAGTAAAATGTTGCCCAAATGTAATAAATAACCAATTAAATCCAACCAGTTTGGATGGATGCAATTTTTGGTTCAATGGTTTGCCACTACTTGAAGCTATTCAGAAATTTCACATCTTTGCTAAGCTTTGAATCCTTCAAGGTCAAGAACACCAAACAATTAACAATATTGCAGAAACTATTCCAAGTGATCAATTCACTAAAACTGGAGCAGAAGGCATCATATTTCTAAAAGCCAACTAATTTCATCCAAACAAATATAGTTTTAAATTTGAAAACATCACATAATCTACCCGCAAACCACCCCGCTCCTTTCAAATCCAGAAATTCCAAGAAACCCAGATAGATTCATGAGGAGGCACAGCAGAAATTTAAAACAATAGGGAAAAAGAAACAAATTCAAACTCAAACTCAAACTTACCGTCCTCTTCAACATCGCTACCCGAAGAATCAAGCACAGAGTCCGGTTCATCGGAAGGCGGCTGAGACGGCGGAACCTGGAGAGAGTCGCTCTCGACGATGTGATCAGTTCGGGAACGAACACTGAGCAAATTAGGATTAGAAATAACACCGAAGGATTTATAGTTGTGAATGACCCTTGCTTTGTCATCCCATGTTGGATCTTCTTCAAATTGTTCGGCGAGTAAGGAGCGGAGCTTCGGTGGCATACAGAAGGATGGCTTGAAGACATTGGGGTGTCTTTTGGGCAAGCCGACCTTGACTTTTGGACGAGATCTCTTGTACTTTCTTCGAGACCTTCCCATCTCTCTCAATGGCTCTGTGAATTGGAAGGAGAAAGGGAAACTGGTGGCTAGGGTTTACTATGTGGAAGATGAAGAACTCATTTGGTATGCCGTAGGGTTTATCTTCTGGGGTGTGGAAAAAATTTGGAACCGAGTTTTTCGGTTTGATAGTTTAAAAACCAACCGAATCAAATCGAACCGGACCGATTCCTATCGGTTCTCATCGTCCAACTTAACTATTACACGATATTATGTTTTGAAACTTAGATAGAAAGTTAAAAATAATTTTTAAAAGAAGAATAACCAAAAAAAAAAAAAAAAGTGAGTGTTAGTGCTACAAGTTAAAGAGACGCCTTATTGTAAAAAAAAAAAATAATAATAATAATAGTAATAATAATAAAAAATAAGGAGATGCTTTAGGTGCTTAGAGATCCATATAATGCATCAATTTAAACTTCTAGAATGAAAATGGGAGTGTTTTGAAGTTAGGTAAAGTCCCTCCAACATTCATATAGGTAAGTCGTAAATACAATGTGATGAGTGATAATTTTAATATTCTAATTTTTTATAATGAAAATTACATTAATATAGAGTGGAAGAATTCAAACCTACTATTTATGAGATGACTCACTTTTATATATACTAATTAAGGAACACGGGTAATGCATATGAAATTTCATAACTTTAATTAAAAATTTTGAAATATACAAGAATCTTATTATTTCATATATATTACATAGGTTGGTTATAATTTCTATATTATTTTAAAAGTTACATAACGTAACAAATTTTATTTTAGTGTTTTCGTATGGTGTTTTTTAATTTTATTAAAAGAATTATATCTAATACAAAGTAAAAATTTTGGTTAGTAATTAAAATTTAATATAAATATTAATATTTTGGTTTGTAATATAGATGTATATCTGAAATCATGTAGTTTCAATTCAAGAAACCAAAGAGTGTTTAGTTTTTGTTTAGAGTTCATCTACATCATTTAACCTTATTTTCATAAAAAGGTATTATGTGTTATATTTAAAATAATGAAATATATTTTTCCATTTGTAAGTTATTCAACCAAGAAATACAATAAACCTTTATTTCAAAAAAAAGAAAAGAAATAAATATAATAAACCTTTTTTTCTCACTACAAATTATGTGAAATGATAATCTTATAATTTATATTGGGTTGTTTTGAGAAAGAGTAAAATGAACTAAAAAAATTTATAAATATAGCAAAATATCACGGTTAGATATTGATAGATTACTATCATCGTGTCTGTTAGTGATAGACCATGACATCTTTCTATATTTATAAAAAAATTTCAAACGTTTTTCCATTTAAAAAACAAATTTCCTTTATATTGTAATTGGGGGTTGTCCTTATTCTGGTATTTTTTTAATGAATATTATATTCATTTTCTAAATATCAATTTTATTTATAAAATCAATATTATAAGTACTATGCTAATCGAGTTATACTCAATTATAGTTTATTTTTTATAATTATGTTAGAAATTGTTGGAATCGGCTACTCTCGTAACGAACAATCATGAGATCACCCACATTCATCTATCTCCTCACTTCTTCTAAAATATGGATAGCTAAACCCAAAGTCCAAAATGATAATATATGAAAGAGGATTCACTTCCCAACCTAAACAATGTGGGATTCTGGAAAGTAATTTTTCTTTTTAAACTCAAATTTTCACTAACAATTATCCATTTGAAAAATTTAAAAACATAATAAAAACATTTTTCATCGAATAATATCGGATTATACAACCCTGTGCACAAGAAGTGTTTTAAGACTTGATTTAGAATATACTGGAGCAATCCGTGGTTTTGAACTTATATTCGGGTGTAGTTAAAAAATTCCGTGCTTTAAGGCCTAGCACGTGTAACAACATCTCACACCAGACTCCGACAACTCCTTGAACGGCATGACTCCTGTCGAGCAGATATACAGATCCGACGAGCTCCTCATCTCCCTCAGTCTAACACCAGACTTTCGAGGAACGACGTTCAACACCGGCAAACCTCTATGCCCACGACTTTGTCGAAACAGCCGCTGATTCGCATAGGCAAGCAGCTTCATCGAAGACCCACGACTCCGGCGGCAACATCCACCTGGAGCAAGTTGAATAAGAAGGAAAGGAAAAGGGAAGTGGAGGTAAAGAAGAAAAATATCGGGAAGAGGAAGAAGGAAAAGAATTGGTAAAGTATGGTGGGCCCCTTTTATTATTTTCCATTTTTTTATGGTTATCTGATTTCCATATTTTTAAAAGCAAAAGGAAAATGTATTTATTCTTTTGTTTACCCTCATTTTCAAATTAATTTTATAGTTTGAAACCTTTTTTAAGAGTTCATGAATTTTGAGTTAGAATGTCTAAATTGATTTTCAACTTCTCTTTTTTATCTACAAGAAAAATCAATTAATTTTTTTCTTTCAAATTTGTTCGAATTGGTTTGTCCATTAACTTTACTTTATTATTTAGAGTTAAAATCAACGTGAATAAGACATTATCTACATTTATTTTGACATTTAGGTATTAATGAAATGTTCATCTTCTAAATTATGTTTAAAAAATAATACAAAGTAGAACAATGAATTTTAAATAAAATTAACTATATGCAATAAGTTCTGTTTAGGCTGAGGTACTTAAGGTTGACAACACCTCTATTTGAGAATTATTCATTAGTTGTATACTATTTAATTTCATTACCATTTTTTAATAAATATTTTTAATAAAATAAACATTTCTTTCACAAATTAGGACTATTTTTTTGTAAAATAAATTGGATAAACAAAAATAAAATGTTTTCAAATGGGTGTTGTAGGATGCTAATACATTTCTTATGCTCAACGACCTCGAACCTAACTTTGGTTAAGTAGACCACGTTTTTTCTTTAAAACAAATGACTAATCATACACATAATGATTGGTGGTGACTCCAAACTTTTAGCTCGGAAGAGACCCTTAGAGAAAACGTCAATCGCTCCATGTTGCGATGATGTTGTGTAAATAAATTCGACTCCCTAAAATTTTCAAAATCAAATCATTCCTTGTGATTATGTATTGGTCTTTTATATATAGGATTAAGTATAAAAATAAGGCGATTTGGAAAGATATTTAAAAAAAAAAAAAAAAAAGACTAGAAACTATTGGTAGATATAGGGTATTTTTTTTATTTTTGTTGATTTCAGTTTGTAGAATCTATTTGTAAAACTAAGGCAATTTGAAAAATATTCGAGTCCCTTGTTCACGTTGGCCACTTTAGCCGCGTGCTGTTTGTGTAAATATATATATTTTTTATTTCAATGTTTAAAAAGACTGAATTCAGTGAATAGGCCAGGGTGAGTGTTTTTATTTTTTTTATTTTTTTATTTTTTCATATAACTTAATTTTAGTTTTTTTTTTTTTCATCTCGGTCACACTAACATAATAAGAAATTATTTTTTTGCTTAAATGGTAAGTCTCAGGAAAATTAGTTTAAATAAAACTGAATTTCTTGAAATTTCTAATCAATCCAAACCTACTTTTTAACTTTTTTTTTTTTTTCAAATTCGACGCACATCACATTATTTTTCTTATTTTTAATTTCCATATTTCCTCTTTTAAGAGAGAATAAGCAAACCAAACTTAATTATTTTTAAGTTTAAATTAATAAGTGAATAGAGTGAAAATTAAATCATATTCAAATTTACACCACTAAAAAAATTGCTAACATGTAGTTTTTTGAATGCGGGTGAAATTATTCTTTTACCATTATATTAATAAACTATCAACAAGGAATTTGATCATAACTTTCTCAATTCATCTTCGTTTTAGCTAAATAATCACTCGTTTTTATGTTATTCCGTATTATTTTCGATCATGCCAATAATTTGAACAAAAATTTATACTGTCTTTAACTTTCAATAATTTTCTTCAAGTTTACAAAATAATATATATAAAAAAAATTGTTAGTGACTTAAATGGAAAATATAAACTCACTAAATTAAGTCAAATGCAAAAAAAAAAAAAAAAAAAAAAAAAAAAAAACTCACATATATATTTATTTATTTAAAGGAACTCACTTATATTATTTAAAGGCCATGTTTATGTCCGCATTTTTTTTTATATTTGATAGTGTTTACCGACATTCCGCATTCTTTCTGACATGTAGGGCCCAGTTGGAAATTCGTAATGAAATAATGTAATTTGAATGAAGGGCGTGGGGTAATCAATCGAGGTGTGTTTGAATATTGAGTGGGACCCACACCCTTCTTGCTAATAGTTTTTCCGACTTTCCAAAATTTACTATCACACATCACCAGTTATTGTTGCACCGCTTGGGTTTTTTAGTAACGGTGGGTGATCTAAATCACTGTTACCCTTCATCCAACTTTTAGGGTTTCCAGTCTATCATTAAATGGAATCAGAAACCGTATCAATAAATTCTATATTTTATCATTTTTGTTATTCATCTTCATATTTTGCATGCATTTGTTTACTATTACTACGTGAAATATTTGTTTGTTGATGAATTTGGCAAGATTGATCAAACCCAAACAAACTATATTACAAACAAAATATGTAGGTTTACATATTTTTTCAAAAGATTTTTTTTTCCATGGAGGGTGGTGGTTCTCCAAACACAACAAAAAAGAAGAAGAAAACAGAATACACCCTACTCCGAATCATTAGATAGGATCACCAGTGCATGTCGGACATTATGCTTATTATTCTTGGCCACCATTTCCCCGTCAATAGGTCCTTCATCAGCACGACGAGTTTTCCCCTATATCTGTTCCCATCTTCTTCTCTTTGTTCTCCATAACCCCGCCTGTTGGTGGAAAGCCGTTGATAGAGCTAAGGGATGCCTTGTAAGGAAGGCTAATCCATACTTGGTTGTGAAGGCTCTTTCCCATCTTTTGGAGACAAAGTGGGTGATAGATTGGAGAAGGAGGGAGGGATTCGTTGTCCGAGCTTCCAATCCCTTCATGTGCAACGGAATACGGAGAGTTGTCCATGGATGACTTTGGTGTGGTTGCAGCGGTTGATGGGCTTTCTAGTTCTGAACTCGACCCGTGAGGGACTGATAACTTGTAGAAATACAAGTTATTTATATCATCTTATTTAGAATATGCAGCAAAAAGAAGGAAAAAGTTACGTCGAATATATAGAAATTGACTTAGAAACGCAAAAAGTTGTAACATTTCGGAAGCACATCCGCTGACCCCATTGCGATGGCAAAAAGGGATGTCCAAGTCTTTGTTTTGCAGGAAACAAGTCACCACATGCGACGATCGCTCAAGGACAAAAAGAGCAACACATTCGCACCGCATGCGACGGTCAATCGTGGACGAAAAGAAGCAATGCATTTGCACCGCATGCTACGACCAATCGTGAACAAAAGATCAATGCATTTGCACCGCATGCGGCGACCGATCGTAGATGAAAAGAGCGACACATTCGCAAGGATTTCTGAAATTTTACAACTTTTCTGTTGTACGATCTGACAAATTGAATGAGGAGAGAGCGGACGTTTCCACCAAGCCGTGGCAGAAAAAGTAACTTTTTAGAGCGGGACCACTGACGAAGGAGGTGCCAAGGTCTATAAATAGTAACATCAATTCCAAAGAGAGGAGCCGGTCTGAAGAGACATTCTTAGAGAAAATCCGGGAGAAAGACGAGACAAGTCCGAAAGGGAAGTCTTGGGAGCCAGAAATTCATTCACATTCCCGAAGAGAAGCTCTGTGCAGAGATCATTTCTACCTGGGAAACTATCCTGAGAAGGAAGGTTTCCACCACACTCCTCCTACACGCTGACAAACAAATCATCTCCGATCGGGATCCGTGTCAAGACATTGACACGCTTTCCTTATTTGTTCTCACTTTCTATTCATCAACTGTGTTCATTTCTAATCTATTATTCATTTATCTGTAACAAACACTTATCTTTATTTTTTATATCATTATCATATTCATCTTCATCTCTCTATTCCCCAACGTACATTCATCGTCCATTTCTTTCACTATGTGTTACTGATCCCCCAGGGTAAGGGGGAAGGATTAAGCGAGTGAGTTAATCCTTGTTGAAGAAATCAGCTAAGTTTAGCTAACGCATGCTCAACGGCATTTTCACCTGTGAGAGCAGAAGTGAAGATGTTAACCCACCTCTCGAAAGAAGGTTGATAGAATGCGTTAACTAAAGCAAGAAGTATTTCCAGAGATGGAAACAACCTTGCGTTTACAACGTTCATCCCCGATTCACGATAGAGATATGGGAATGTGGCCGATCACTGAAAGGTGTACACTAAGGGAAAGCGGAACCTTAGTTGCGTCCTCGACAGGATTGACGAACTTACGATGTCCTTTCCCACAACCCATTCTTTTTCTGCTACATTTCACAAGACTTGTCATCATATTCCATCAGATACTTGCACATCTCCGTAGTTGTTTATTTGTTTACTTATTTGTTTATTTATTTACTTGTCACCGCATTTTACTTTTCCAATACAATTCATTATTATTTTGTTTTTGATCGCATATATCACATTAATATCGCATTGATCATCGCAATCCCCGTGTTCGACCTCAGATCACTCTGAGAAACTTGCGGTGGAATTATACTTGGTTCCAGCGCAAGAAAACTTATGACACACACGTACTACATGAATGTATACTACGAGCACATCTAAACAACATCACATACATTACTTTAGAGCGTAGTATCACATTTATTATCGAGAAGCGTGATTTAGCAATGCATATCATCATCACATATATCATCATCCACCCCATCACATCCATTCCAATCCTTGCGGCAGCATTACATTGCATTACGTTCCATCCGCCACAATTTAAATTCCAACAAGTTTTTGGCGCCATTGCTGGGGACTTGGCAGCTAATAGTTTGTTGAGTTTTGTGTTTTTGCAAGTAACCTTTTTACCTTAGGAGTATTGTAGCTTGTGGACCAAGTTGCAAACAATATTGACGTTAGGTGATGTACCGAAAACCAGTATTGACCCCAAGATAGAAGGGCAATCATTCGTATGAGCTGAAGGTAATTCCAAGCACATGATGGCCAACATGCGCCCAACAATTGTCGGAAGTTCCAATGGTCAGGGCTAGCTTCTTGACCTAAGCAGTTGAGATTAATCTCTTGCATGGGAGACTCCTTGGTGTGACTTCACTCCAATTTCTCCAGGGACGTCTTCTACTCTATCTTTACCTTGCTTTCCTAATTAGTTTATTTTTATTGTTATTTTTGATATGCGACTGCTTCCTTGGTTGTGGTGCGTTTGCTCCTTGTAGGTGCGATAATAAGTCTCCTCGGTGTGCAGTTACAATGGAAGGATCCTTTTCATCATTAAACGCATGGCTTTGACCGTATGAATTTCAAAGCATGGTCGTAAGTGTTATTTTACTCAAGGTTCTTTTCTTGTTATCTTTTATGCGTTATCCTTTTGAAATTCTCTTTATCCGATTGCTTTCCTTTGCGATGCATATATGATGGTACGTATAATTTACTACATCTGCTAACTAAGCATCGCAAGGCTCTCCTTACTTTTAGTAGCTTCTTCGAAATTTGACAGTCTAAGCTTTATTATGTGCAAACCTTTGTTCAAACATTTGTTACCGCATTCCTGTTGAGTTTGTCTTTAGCTTTGCGGTGAGAGCGTTATCAACCTCTAAGTTTGGGGGTAGCAGCAGTCCTGGAGAAATATGTTCACTACATTGTGATGCCTTCTATTAAAAAAAAATTGAGAATAATAATTCCACTGTCAGCGCAATGGGGAAACTCATGCTGATAAGAGTTAAGTTGTGAAAGGCACTTACCCGTAGTTGGATGTCTGCATGATACCCATAGAGGCAAGCCAAAACGAAGGTAAGTCGCCAGGGTCAACGCATAAGCGCAACTTCTTTGTCTGCGTAAGCCAAATTAAGCAAGACAAGAGTTGAGTTGAATATAGCACGCAACTGAAGTTGACTGTCTGCATGACACACGTGGGGGTAAGCTAAAACGAAAAGCGTAACCAGGTTCAACGTCGCATTCCAATTACCAATCGCAAGGCTTTGAATTGTTTTGAATGAACGCATTCTTAAAAGCTAAACGAAAAGTTATGGGAATGAGTAAAAAGTTTTTGAGCAAAGGCTTACCGAATTTAAGCTTAGAAAAGATCTCTTTGAAGAAGTAGCCAAAGTGGAGGAGAGCGTTGCTGCCATGGTTAGAGGTATGAGTAAATTATATTCTGAGAGGCTGGTGATGCAAAGGAAAGCCAAAGAGTGAATATTGAATTTCTTGAGTATAACGCATGCTTGAGGACAAGCATGATTCTAAGTTTTGGGGTGTGATGACGGGCAGAAATGCACGTCATTATAGGCCTTTTATTTAGAATTATGAGGGTTGTTAAGTAGAATATGCGTCAATTATGTTAGGAATTCATGAGAAAACGAATTTGCGTCGATCGGCATTAAGAATCTCGACTAACCCACTATTATGCATTCAATTGTTTATTTTTGTAGCAACCATAGAAAGTTATCACATGCACAGAAGCCAGGCTATCACAAAGATAACCGCATACGGAGATCTTTCCATCGCAAAGGTGAACATGTATGTCGACGCATAGATGATGCGGCCATCAACCGCATGCGTCCATTGTATAGAAGTTGCGGCCGTCATGCGAATGCGGTCATCGCAGAGAGATTGCGACTACATAATAATAACCATAATAGAGGGATGAACGCACGGTTGGTGGAATGCAAACATGAATGCATACCTCAGGAGTATCAAAAGATGATGTTGACATTTCACCTACCACGCCGTTAGCAGCAGAAATTCAGAAAAGGACCATCGCGCCGCGAGTATCAGATTCAGAGCATTTCCATTAATGCTGTTCGCGATCAAGCTCTATAAATAGAGGCCGTTGAGTAGAATTTCAAAGCATCCAAGGTTATTCGCCTGAGGCCCCCTGCCTTAGGGTGGATCCTTGTGATCCAGACCAAAGCGTGAGAAGATAGCTTGAGAGTTCTTCATCTCCTTCATCCGTTCAGAGTGACGACTGGAGCCTTCACCGGAGTTAGAGCTCGAGAGAGTCTGCTCCACCGCCCATCCATGGCACCATCAGTAGTCTTGACACATATCTGTTGGGAGCAAGACATTGCTTCCAGTTGGCCCTCTATTTCTCTTCTTTGCTTGTATTATATTACATTTTGGCTTAAGGAATTAATACATTTTGTGATCAATGCATTTCTATATTTTCCTTCGATTCCATCTTCATCTTCTTTTACATAACATCCTTTACTTTCATTGCATCACTAAGTGAGATTGCTAGATGATAACGGGCAGAAATGCACGTTATCATAGTGCTAACTTCTTAAACAATGCTTGTAACGACCCGACCCCCTAGGACTTAAGTAAGGCCGTTACTAAAATAAATGCATGCACAAAATTTAAAACGACGCTCAGTTATTTGAAATAAATGCTAATTAAACAAGAGAAATTCAAAAGACATTTATTAAATGCACTTGTTAAAATAAATAATAGGGTACCCAAAATTCTTAAAGACTAACAAAAGTATATAAAGAAATAATCCTTAGTAATAAATTTTTAAACAGTAAAACTAAATATTAAGAGGAAAATAAGGACTCAAATCTCAAGGTGCGGAAGCGAAAAATCTAGTCCCAGTGACACGATCACGAATTCTGCTGCGTCATCGCTGGTGCATCTTTACCTTTTCCTGAAACATCAACATAAGAAAGAATGAGTATGAAATACTCAGTAAGTAACTCTACCACTGGGGTCAGGCTAGGCATCTATGTCCTTTAGATACCCACCTATGACACATAAACACATGAAACAAACAATAGACTGAGTTCTATCCTATTGTAGTTAAGTATGCTCACAAAATTGGTGAATCCCGAAGGAAACACAAACTGGTGAATCCCGGAGGAAACACAAAACTGGTGAATCCCGAAGGAAACACAAGACTGGTGAATCTCGAAGGAAACACAAACTGGTGAATCCCAAAGGAAACACAAAACTGATGAGCATCTAACTAATCAATAAGGATATTCACACAGTCTTAACATTCAAAGAATCACACCGTACAATTCTAAAACATACATGAAATCCTTGGTACTATAGCTCCATTACATACACATAATCCTCAACAACATATTATACGACATTCATGTAAACCTTACATCATAATTCTACAACATACAGTATGCCTCAACACTAGTAAATCAGATGTCGACATATGAAAACACATACCATCACATACTAACGATCAAGTGCTTAGGTGTGTATTTAAACAATTCAGAACTCGTGCCAGAACATACTTTGATTCAGGTCATACTATCAATCAACATGCTAACAATTTACCATAACATACACTGACCATGCTAGCATACAACTAAAGCCTGGCCCGTGGGCAGTTCCAGTGGTAAGATTACTTACCTTGAAGTCAAAATTATGTCTAAGCGATAAGCAAATTAATATTTCTCCTAGCTTAGATGGATCTTGAATTAGGCCTAAACATAATCCAAATTGCAATTAATAAAAGAGCTTAGTTCCAATAACCAAATTAGCCAAATAATTCCCAATAATCTTACCCAAAAGCTTGTCAAAACCACAACTAAACCCTCTTGACAGCACACTTTTAACTTCAAAGCTTCTCCAAAACTTGATTTTTAAAGCCCAAACAAATATGTGTCAATAGATTGAAGCAGAACACCATTAGCCAATAAATCCAATTAAAAAAAATGACACAATCTTACCCAAATCCACAAGTTCCGACGACTCTTACTATTGGCAGCACAAACGACGAGATACGATGGATTCAAAGCACCCTTGTGTGACTGACGGCAAGCGACTTGGCCGTCGGGTTGTGAATCTTCAGATCTGGGCGCGAGTGATTGTGGAATCTCGAGACTCTGGACGACGACCTGTAATGCACGGAGATCAGCACGGGCTGATGAGTGATACCATCGGGGTTCAATGATCAGAGATGAGCTAATCTCATGAATCGAGTGGCAGCGACTGCTTCGTGGCCCAGACGACTGAAAAGAGTCGAGTCGACTTAGGAGGCACGCCGCTGAACAGATGCTTGCGGTCGGAAGAGGGGGCGTGGCGTTCGTGGGTTTGGACAGAGGCAGCGTGCGGTTGGGAGGAAAGAAGAAAGAAAAATTGGGGATGGTGGTGTTGTCGTGTGGTGCGAAGAAGAAGAATGAGAAGGGTTGGTGAGGGGTTTTAACAAAAATAATAACAATAAATGTAATAATTAAAAAGGAAGATATAATTATAATAAATTATTTCCGTTTCGAAAGAAAAATTAATTTTTGCCATAACTTTCACATTGAAATTCAAAATTGAATAATTTTCCGCCAAACTTAAATTCCCGATTTTATACTTGAGATCCAAAATGAATTACCAAATAATAACGTTACTAAAATTACATTATTATAAAAAAAATGTGAGGGGTGTTACAATGCTGGCTTGCGTTGATAAAATATGTTAAATTGCGTTCAAAAAGCATTAAGTTTATTACATTGCAGCCGCATGCATTCATCGCATAGGAACAGTTGATTTTTGTGTTTTTATGCAGAATATGCGTTGACGCAAGGTGGAAATTGTGATCATAGGAAATCATTGGTCGAGCGCAGCATTACCGTAAGGCTTTGCGGTGATTGTGCTCGCAACATTTGCTTAAGAAGGATTGCCACAACCTGATCAACGCAACTTGGTGGGCGCATCTGGGTGAAAGGCATAATTAATCATGATGGGACAGAAAGATAATGACAGTCGAATCCGAATTAAGTTAACAACCGCTAACGAATAAGTACATTCAGCTTTTCGGTGACAAATATTCAGCGCATGAGTCAGGAAATTAAAGCCGTCCCATCTGTGAAATCATGAGAGAGAAGCAGCCTTTCACCCTGGAAGTCTATAAATACCAAAGGCATCCTTCAGAAAAAGGGTTCAGCTGTTGTTAACGAGTTCACCATCTCGCAAGTTCATAATTCAGTCTTATTCTTAGATTTTCTTTTTCTTTAAGGCGAACACGAGAGAAGGAGATTATTCTGACAGATCGTTCTGGTAAGCTTGGGAGAGCGCCGGAAGCTGCCAGAGTAGAGAGAGGGCCGATGCCTGCGGAAGCAAGAATATCTTTTAAACCGAATAGAGATTCACAGTGTAAAAGCCTCGGTCAACAAGGAATTGCTACCTGGCTCTCTACCTTTATCTTCCATTGTTATTTTGTACTCAAACTCATTTATCAAAATGGAATTTACTTCTCTATATCTGTTCACTCTTTATTATTTATGCATGTGTAGCTAAATCTGTTGAATGGATTGACAAGCATTTAGCTAGCACAACGAGGAATCTTCATTCTATGTGATTATCTTATATTATGTATGCTTCATTCGTCTATTAGAGATACTTGGGAGGGTAGTCTAAGGACAAGATCTAGGCTTGGGAAGGTCAGGTTAGAATCTAAGCTCGAAAGAGTTAGATTAGAATGCATAATCAAGAGATAGAAGCTTGGGAATAAGCACTATTTGCTATTAACACAACACATGCATCCTAGAGACAAGATATGATTATCTGCGGTCACCTTGCCTTTATGCATTTTGCATCATCCCATAGGGAAAGAGTAGAGACTCAGGGATAAGCTCTATGGATACTTTTGCATTAAACACATGCGTCCTAGACTTAGGAGCATCACATTTGCATTGGAAAATGACTTGTTGTGCATGGTTACAGCATGATCGCATAGTCTGACGCATTCCCAAGTAACGCTAGCTAACGATCTTCTCAACCTATTCATTCGCATACTCAATGCATCTATCACACAACTGACTTTTCTCAAATCCGTCGCATTTGTTTATTTTTTATTAATGCAATCAACAACAAACCAACAATTAATTAAGTTACCGGTTACCGCAAAGTTTTCCTAAAAATTACCAATGCAACCTATTTTCACAAGTCCCTGAGTTCGGCCCTGGACTTACGAGGAAACTCAGTGGAGTTTACACTTGGATTCCGCTGAGGAAACTTGAGTGCTCAACGCAATCTCACCATCGCATATCATCCATAATTCACTTCACAAAATCAAGCACAAAGTTTTTGGTGCCGTTGCCGGTGACTTTGGCAAAATAGTGTGCTAACGGTAATTTTTTTGATTTCTTTGCAGACTCTCAATCTCTGGCAAATTACGACCTAAAGATTGAGAGGACGTTTAGACAGAGATTAAGAGACCGCAAACAACAACCATAGTCAGATAAAGAAGAGATGGTGGAGTAGCTTGGAAATGGAACACCAAATGAAAATAATATCATAGCGAATCCAATCCTGCTGGCAAACGATTGTAATAGACCCATTAGGGACTATGCATCACCAAACCTTTATGATTTCTCTCCAAGAATCATGAGGCCTGCCCTCGATGGAAGCAAATTTGAAATGAAACTGGTGATGCTGCAGATGATCCAGACTGCAGGACAATTCGGAGGCCGGCATGGTGAGAACCCGCACGCCCACCTTCGAAGCTTTATTGAAATCTGCAATACTTTTGTGTTCCCGAACATCTCTGCCGAAGAAGTTCGACTAACTTTGTTCTCATTTTATCTTTGTGATCAGGCAAGGAAATGGGTATATTCTCTCGAACCGGGGGAGATCACTTCTTGGGAACAGGTTGTGAAAAGTTTATGAAGAAATACTTTCCACCTACTGAGAACACTAGATGAAGGAAACTCATAAAAAATTTTGAACAAGACATGGACGAATTGCTCAGCGATGCCTGGGCGAGGTTTAAGAGGTTGGTCAGGGATTGTCCACACAATGGTTTGCCAGACTGCCTCCAAATGGAAATCTTTATCATGGTTTGAATCCTGCTTCGCAGACTGTTGCCAATGCGGCAATCGCCAGTTGTCTGCTTGATAAAACGTATGATGAGGCAAAGAATATCTTGGATCGCATCTCTAAAAACCACGAGGATTGGAGAGAGAGTGACCTGAGATTGAGAATCAAAGACAATGACACAAGTAATGGTGTTATTGCTTCACTACAAAATCAGATGACCGCAATGATGACTTAATTCAGGGAATTGCGATCAGCAGCCCAACATTGCAAAATGGGCAAATCAACGCAATTAGTCAAAACACCGCAAGGTGTGTGACTTGTGGTGATGAGCACGCGATGGAAGACTACCTGCAAAATCCACAGTCTGTTTACTTTGTAAAAAATAATCCCTTTTCGAATACCTACAACCCCGGGTGGAGAAACCACCCTAATTTTGCTTGGAAGAATCAGCAACAGAATTTCCAATCCGTGGCATAAAAAGAAGGGCCACCAAGATTCTTCCTACGCAACAATGGTCAGACAAGCAATCAAGCAAGTAGCTCACAACCACCACAATCTTCCTCTCTGGAAAGCCTTGAAAAAATATATAGAGAAAAAAGAAACGAAGCCAGAAGTTATGTCGACCTCAAAGCCAACAGAGAAGGGGACCGTGA
>NC_052357.1:19470019-19472615 GCF_009727055.1 Benincasa hispida | reverse complement strand
GCAACAATGGTCAGACAAGCAATCAAGCAAGTAGCTCACAACCACCGCAATCATCCTCCTTGGAGAGCCTGTTGAAGCGGTACATAGAGAAAAATGAAACTGTGCTTCAAAGTCAGGCTATGTCCATCCGCAATCTAGAATTATAGATGGGCCAGATTGCGAGTGAGCTAAAGAGTAGACCGCAAAAGGCTCTGTCGAGTTCAACAGAACTCTCACGCAACCTGGGGGGATCAGGTAAAGAGCAATGTCAGGTTGTGACATTACGAAGTGGGAAAACTATGGAGGGAGAAAAGAAGAAGCTTAATCGGACAGCTCCCATTGCGGCAAAACCTAAAATTGCAGTGACACAAGAAGAAGAAGAAGAAAAGAAGTAGTAGAGCCAGAGGTTGCGTCGACCTCAAAGCCAACCGAGACGAGGACCGTAAAAGTGCAGTTACCCCCTTTCCCGTAGAGACTAAGGAAGAAAAAGAACAAAGAGGTACAGTACCAACGCTTTCTTCTATGTTAAAGAAATTACATACTAATATTCCATTCAGTGAAGCGATTGAGGAGATGCCTGCCTACGCAAAGTTTCTGAAGGATATGGTAACCAAGAAAAGGGGAACTGGTAAGTTTGCCACGATGGCGTTAACACAAAGTTTGAAATCAATCATTCCACCGAAGATAAACGATCCTGGGAGCTTTACTATACCTTGCTCCATAGGAGGACTGTACATCAAGCAAGCCTTCTGTGACCTTAGAGCCAGCATCAATTGATGCCTCTGTCGATCTTTAGGCAAATGAATGTGGGGCAACTTGTGCCCACAACCGTGACTCTCCAACTTGCCGATAGATCTCTGGTACATCCAGAGGAAAAGGTGAAGGATGTGCTGATCACCATTGACAAATTTATCCTACCAGCCGACTTCATCATTTTGGATTATGAGGCCGACAAGGATGTGCCCATCATTCTGGGGCGACCATTTTTATCAATAGGTCTTGCCCAGATTGATGTGCACAAAGGGGAGATCACTTTGAATATCAACGGACAAAAGCTCGAGTTCAACATAATCCGTGCCATGAAGTTTTCGGACAAAGAAGACCTGCATGACTCAGATGACGACTAAAATTCGATTGAAGAAGAAAAGTTTGATGAAGAAAATGAAGAGGAGGATGCCAGCGCATCCGTTGATGCCTATAATGCAATCATAACAAAAACAAGCAAGGAAGAAGAAATGATCGCAAACCAAGAAAAAGAGCCAATAGAAAAAGAAAAAAGAAAAACAACGCAACCATCCCTAGTAGAACCACCAACACTGGAATTAAAGACCCTACTGACCCATCTAAAGTACGCATTTTTAGGGAAGAATAAGAAGCTACCAATTATTATTTCCTCTGAGCTTAACGAAGACTAGAAGAATGCGTTGATGAGCATTCTGTGGAAGTATGTGCGAGCAATTGGCTAGACGCTCACCGACATTAGAGGAATTAGCCCAGCAAACTGTATGCACCACATTCGTCTCGAAGAGGACCATGAAGCAACGATCAAACATCAATACAGATTCAACCCTACGATGAAAGAGGTCATCAAGAAGAAGATCATTAAATGGTTAGATGCGGGCACCATTTATCCTATAGCAGATAGCACGTGGGCAGCCCCGTGCAGTGTGTGCCAAAAAAAGGAGGCATGACGGTAGTCCTGAATGAAAACAATGAATTAATACCGCAAAGAACCGTCACTGGGTGACACATGGACTACCGCAAGCTAAATGTGGCCACAAAGAAAGATCATTTTTCCCTGCCGTTCATTGATCAAATGCTAGACCGTCTAGCTGGAAATGACTTTTACTGCTTCCTGGATGGTTATGCCAGGTACAACCAGATTATGATAGCTCCAGAAGACCAGGACAAGACCACATTCACCTACCCATATGGGACCTTTGCTTTTCGTCGCATGTCGTTCGGCCTCTGCAATGCGCTAAGCACGTTCTAAACGCGCATGATGGCTATTCTTTCAGACTACTTGAGGACTCTGTTGAAATCTTTATGGATGACTTCTCTGTTTATGGGAAACACCTATGAAGTTTGTCTAGCCAACCTAGAGAAGATATTAAAGAGATACGAAGAGATGAATCTGGGTGCTTAATTGGAAAAATGCCATTTTTATGGTAAATAGGCATAATGTTAGGGCACAAGGTTTCCCGGGAAGGGTTTTGAAGTGGATAAAGCAAAAATCAAAGACAATTGAAAAACTTCCACCTTCAACTAGCATGAAGTTTGTAACGAAAGCCTTCTTGGGGCACACTGGATATCTACATACGCTTTGTCAAAGACTTTTTCCAAAATAGCACGACCACTGAGTGCGTTGTAGAGGCTGACAGAAGATTTGATTTGATGACAACTGCCTCAATGCATTTAGAGTTTCGAAGAATGTTGCTGATTAATCGCATCTGTGTTGATTGCACCAGACTGACACTTCCTTTCCGAAAGAATTGTTGATGCAAGCGGGTATGCCGAATGGGAGTAGCTTTGGCCATAAAAAAGAAAAACATCTTGCATTCCCACTCTATGCGAGTCAAAACATTAATCCTTGGCTATAGAACAAATTATTACCACC
>NC_052357.1:19399194-19469658 GCF_009727055.1 Benincasa hispida | reverse complement strand
TGTTCCCGGATGAGCAGCTGTTCCATATTGAAGAATTGCCTTGGTATGCTGACATAGTCAACTATTTGGTTTGCGGACAATTTCTGGAAGATTATACCTACCTCCAACAGAGGAAGCTCAAAAATGAATGCAGACATTATTATTAGGATGAGCCAAATCTGTACAAAAGGGGAGCAGACCAGATCTTGCGACTATGTATACCAAATGCTGCTCAACAACACATATTATCGCAGTGTCATGACTCACCATATGGTGGGCACTTTGGAGGACAGCGCACCGCAGCCAAGGTTTTACATAGTGGATTCTTTTGGTCTACATTATTTAAGGATGCATCTAACTACGTAATGAAGTGTGATCAGTGCCAGCGCACAGGTAACATTTCATGGAAACATGCAATGCCAATGAACACCATTTTGGAGCTTGAATTGTTCAATGTTTGGGGTATTGATTTCATGGGACCATTCCATCCCTCGAATGGTAAACATTAAATTTTATTAGCCGTCGATTATGTATCCAAGTGGGTAGAGGCAATGGCATGCATCGCAAGCGATGCGGCGGTAGTCTCCTAATCCTGTAGAAAAACATTTTCACTCGTTTTGACACCCCACATGCCATAATAAGTGATGACGGGTCTCACTTTATCAATCATACTATTAAGGAGCTGCTGCGCAAATACAACATTCTCCACAAAGTGGCCATCGCATACCATCCGCAGATGAATGGTTAGGTCGAGGTGTCCAATCGGGAGATTAAACCGATACTCGAGAAGGTAGTAAGGCCTTCACGAACAGATTGGGCAATAAAGCTTGACGATGCATTATAGGTATACCAGATTGCATTTAAAACACCAATAGGTATGTCCCCATATGCATTGGTATTTGAAGGCATGTCATTTGCCCCTAGAGCTGGAATATAAGGCACTGTGGGTGGTAAAGAAGCAGAATTTTGATTTGAAGAAAGCAGGAGAAGCGCGAAAAATGCAATTGGTCGAGCTAGAAAAATGGACGATTAACGCATATGAAAACGCAAAAATTTACAAGGAGCGCACCAAGCGTTGGCATGACAAACACATATGCGGCAAGAACCTCCAGGTCGGTCAGAAGGTCTTATAATTCAACTCATGACTCCGTCTTTTTCCTGAAAAATTAAAATCGCGCTGGTCCGGACCCTTCATCATTAAAGAAATATTTCAACAAGGTGCGGTGGAGCTGATCACTGAGGATGGAAGTCGTATATTTAAGGTTAATAGACAGCGAGTTAAGGCATATTGCGGAGGTGGTTTTCGGCCAGTAAGGACCTCTGCGAATCTGAAAAGCCCGGAATAAAGAAAAATAGAGTGGCCCTTGCGTTGGCAAGCAACATCACCTGGGGCACAAGTCTTTTAGAGTATCCTTTGTTTGGTTCTTGAACTCTCATTTCTTCAACACCTTAACCATTATTTATCTATCTGCATTTTACTCATTCCTACTTCATTCTAAAAAAAAAAAAAATAATAAAATAAAATTGTGTTTTGTTTAAAATTATTTGATCCTCTCGCTTTTTTTTTTTTTTTTGCAACGGTCGAGGCATAGGATTGCAGAGATGTTTCATGAAGAAGCAACTTATCTTATTCTATCACTGTAATCCAAAGAAGAGAGATCGCCACAAAGAAGGATGCATCAATACATTATGCAGGCGATAGCGCAAATTTAGGGGTGTATTCTTCCTTATCTCCATTTCAAATTGTGCACTATCGCATCACATTTTAGTTTTCAAAGATTTATCACCGCATCCTCTTTGATTACCGCAATCATTTGACATCGATAAATTTAGTAAGTTACCGTATATTATTTTTTTGCCAAGTATGATTTCAATGATAAAAAACATGCTTCTATTTCTTTCGTATATACTAGAGTTAACTTAACTTTAAGAAGTCACCTCATGAAATATTTCTAGAAGTTAGGGGTTTGCTAGCTTTCTTTCAAATTCTCTTTACAAAGCATTCTAAGAACATCACATGACTTATCTCAATCTTTTGGCAATGAGGACATTGCCGCATTTTAAATTTGGGGGTGAGGTATTTATTTTCGACCTTGCTATATTCTACAAAAAAAAAAAAAATTGAGAAAAACAACTCCACTGTCAACGCAATGGGAAACTCATGTTTATAAGAGTTAATTTGTGAAAGGCACTTATCCGTAGTTGGATGTCCGCATGACACACATGGGGGCAAGCCAAAACGAAAGTAAGTCACCAGGATCAATGCATAAATAAATTACTGCAACTCCGCTGCTAAATAGGTATGAGTTTAGTTTGAGGAAGAGCGCATTGCTCGTAGTTGGATGTCTGCATGACACACGTGGGGGCAAGCCAAAACGAAGGCAAGGAACTTGGATCAGCGCAAGGTCAGAAAAAAAAAATAATAATGTCAAGAAATATGTAAGGATAAAATCATTTGACACCCCGGGAAAAAAAATTCTCTTTGAAATAGATCATGCGATGTCCCGGAAGTTAGTAAAGTCTTTTTGAAGGTTAAGCTTGCGGTCCCTGAGACTTGAACAAGACTTAATGAAACTTTGGTATATAGGATTTGAACGAAGTATCCTTGAGAAATTTAGGAAAAGAACATTGCGGTTGACTAGCTAAAGGAAGTCTTTAGCTTATGCTTGAGGACAAGCATTGTTTAAATTTGGAGGTGTGATAACGGGCAGAAATGCACATTATCATAGTACTAACTTCTTAAACAATGTCAGTTTGCATTGATAAAATATGTTAAATTGCATCCAAAAAGCATTAAGTTTATTATATTGCGGCCACATGCATTCATCGCATAGGAACAGTTGATTGTTGTGTTTTTATGTAGAATATGCATTGACACAAGGTACAAATTACGATCATAGGAAATCATTGGTCGAGCACAGCATTACTGCAAGGCTTTGTGGTGATTGTGCTTGCAACATTTGCTCAAGAAGATTGTCGCAACCTGATCAGCGAAACTTAGTGGGTGTATCTGGGTGAAAGGCATAATTAATCACGATGTGATAGATGACAGTCGAATCCGAATTAAGTTGACAGCCGCTAACAAACAAGTACATTTAGCTTTTCAGTGACAAATATTCGGCGCATCAGTCAGGAAATTAAAGTCATCTCATCTGTGCAATCATGAGATTTTCTTAGTTCACCATCTCGCGAGTTCATAATTTAGCCTTGTTCTTAGATTTTCTTTTTCTTTAAGGCAGACACGAGAGAAGAAGGTTGTGCAGATGGATCATTTCGGTAAGCTTGGGAGAGCGCGGAAGCTGCCAGAGCAGAGAAAAGGCTGACGCCTGCGGAAGCAGGAATATCTTTTGAACCAAATAGAGATTCACAATGTGAAAGCCTCGGTCAGCAAGGAATTGAACCAGGTTCTCTACATTTATCTTCCATTGTTATTCTGTACTCAAACTCATTTATCGAAATGGAATTTACTTCTCTATATCTGTTCACTCTCTGTTATTTACACATGAGTAGCTAAATTTGTTGAATGGGTTGAGAAGCATTTTGCTAGCACAACAAGGAATCTTCATTCTAGCGATTATCTTGTATTATGTATGCTTCATTAAACCATTAGAAATACTCGGGAGGGTAGTCTAAGGACAGGATCTAGGCTTGGGAAGGTCAGGTTAGAATCTAGGCTTAAGAGAGTTAGATTAGAACGCATAATCAAGAGATAGGAGCTTAGGAATAAGCACTATTTACTATTAACGCATCGCATGCATCCTAGAGACAGGATATGATTGTTTGTGGTTACCTTGCCTTTATGCATTTTGCATCATCGCATAGGAAAAGAGTAGAGACTTAGGGATAAGCTCTATGGATACTTTTGCATTCAACACATGCGTCCTAGACTTAGGAGCATCGCATTTGCATTGGAAAATAACTTGTTGTGCATGGTTGTAGCATGATCGCATAGTCTGACGCATTCCCAAGTAATGTTAGTTAAAGATCTTCTCAACCCGTTCATCTGTATACTCAGTGTATCTATCACACAACTAGCTTTTCTCAAATTCATCGCATTTGTTTATTTTTCATTAACGCAATCAACAACAAACCAATAATTAATTGAGTTATCGGTTACAGTTTTCCTAAAAATTACCAACGCAACCTATTTTCACAAGTCCCTGAGTTTGACCCTGACCTGGAAACTCAATGGAGTTTACACTTTGATTCTGCTGTGGAAACTTGAGTGCTCAACTTAATCTCACCATCATATATCATCCATAATTCACTTCACAAAATCAAGCACCACTAGAGTATCACATACTTAATCATGCAGATTAAGGATATGAAGCATGTAGCAAACTACTGGAAGGTGTGCGTTGCGCGAGTGTTGTGAGAAAACCTTATTTGCTTAGTGTGAAGCTGTAGCAACACTTGTCTATAAACGGACGCAATGCTTTTCTATGAGTAAAATCAGCAGCAACTAACTGCTCGGGAAGGTAAGTTGTTGGTCGCATTAAGCAATGTAAGTAAGTGTTCACTAGGGATAGGAATAATCTTACGTCAGCCTAGTTTATGCGATTACCTTGTCTTATGAGCGTATCATTCATTAGGCATACTTGGGAGAGTAGTCTAAAAAACAAATCTAAGTCTCGAGAGAGCGGATTGGATCACATAAGCAAGAATGGGGAACTTAGGAATAAGCCCCGTTTGCTACTACACAGCGTATGCACCCTTTAAGTAGGATATGGTGGTATGCGGTCATCTCGTTTATGTGTGAGAGAATGTGAGCGGGATATAGAGACTTAGGAATAGGCTTCTCGACACTATCGCATATACATCGCATGCGTCTACGTCAAGTGTGTATAGCATGATCATATAGCTTGCGTTGGCTGGGGTTACCCTTGCAATCAAGCTTAGGGTTGTAATGAAGACAGCCTCACCATTTTATCTATTTTTTCATGCATTTTACTATGCGTCAACCGTTGCCGTGTCTCTACCTTTCAGTCATATTCACACCGCTTAATCTGTTAGGAGTAGGAGTAGTTTATAGCTTACAACCCCCATCATTCTTTTATTCATCTGCCGCAAACACATTACCGCATTCCCTTTAGCTACAAGTCCATGAGTTTGACCTCGGATCACCTGAGAAACGTGTGTTCTCGTTATACTTGGCGAGAGCACAAGAAAACTTGTGACAGGAATGTATGACCATCGATGCATGAGAACCAATGCATAACCTAAGACATGCATCGCGCATAATAATTGCATCCCCTTAATTTACGTCACCAAGTTTTTGGCGCCATTGCCGGGGATTGGCAATTTTAGTGCTAAATATTTTTGTGATATTTTGCAGAACAGATTTCTGGCGTACAGTCTGTTTAAGCGAAGAGCAGACTGACGGTGCATGAGTACTGGAACAGAGCCGGAATTCAACGCCGACCCAGAGATTGAGAGAACTTTTCGCAGAAGAGCACGTCAAAATCATACTAGGCGTAGAAGAAATATGGCGACAATAATGAGAGGCCCGAGGGGAATTAGGGAATGAATTGACCGCCGCAAGACCCAGTCTTTCTGGCCGCTGATCGCAACATTGCCATGAGGAACTATGTGACGCCTAACTTCTCGTCGGGTATCGCAAGGCCTACAGTAGAGGAGAATACCAAATTTGAAATTAAGCCCGTCATGCTCCAGATGATTTAGAATGCGGGTTAGTGTGGAGGTTTACAAGGAGAGGACCCGCATGCACATCTGACCAGTTTTGTAGAGATGTGCAACACATTCTCACTTAAAGACGAAGCAAAGAGTTGGGCTCATTCGTTGGAGCCAAATGAGATAAATTCGTGGGATCAATTGGATGAGAGGTTCATGAAGAAATTTTTTCCTCCCGCCATCAACGCAAGAAGACGACGAGAAGTGTTAAATTTTGAACAAATAGAAAATGAAACTCTGAGCATCGCATGGGTGCAATTTTAATGATTGGTGAAAAACTGTACGCATATCAGGATTCCCGATTACGTCCTCATGGAGACTTTTTATAACGGCCTAGACAGAGCGATACAAGCAGTTGCAGATGCCTCCGTGGTAGGAGGGTTTATGGATAAAACATATACTGAAGCAAAAGTCATTCTAGATCGCATCTCGCGAAATACGGACGACTGGGTAGATGATGGATATGGAGGGAGAAGAACAGAAAGAAGGAAAATAGAGAGCGTCATGGTACTAGTGGATACAATGACCACACTGGCTACCCAGATGGCCGCAGTCACCTCGCTCTTCCAAAAAATGGCTATAAATCAAGGAACTTTATCTCAGGGTGCATTGCAAGCCAATGTGCTAACGCAAGTGGCAGCAGTAAGCTGTATACAATGCGGAGAGGGTCACTCAGTGGAAGTCTGCCCGTCAAATCAACAGCCAGTATACTCTATCCATAATGACCCATTTAGCAACACATAAAACCCAGGTTGAAGAAATCACCCCAACTTCAATTGGGGAAGGAACAACAACCAGGGGGGCCAGAGAAACATACAGATCAATCATTCCGGGAATAGAGGCAATCCTCCAGTTTTTCATCACCAGAGTCAAGGCCAGAGTAACTATCAGAACAGGCAACCGCACAACCAAACATCTTCATCTAATACCTCATCCAATACCTTGACCTTGGAAGCACTGCTTAAACAATCTATAGAAAAGAACGAAGCAATCATGTAGTCGTAAGCATCCTCCCCTGTCTCTTATACACATCTAGATGTGTATAAGAGACAGATCCAATACCTTGACCTTGGAAGCACTGCTTAAACAATCTATAGAAAAGAACGAAGCAATCATGTAGTCGTAAGCATCCTCCATTAGGAATTTGGAGGTACAGTCAGACAGCTTGCGACCGAACTTAAAAACAGAACACCTATTATGCTGCCCAGCAGCTCGGAAGCACCTAGACCAAGTGGGAAGGAGCAATGTTAAGTAGTGACATTGAGAAGCGGTAGAAAGGCGGTCCCCGTGCCAATAGTACCAAAATCAGTAGAATGCCAGAAGAAGCAATCACCAACATTGACCACTCGATTACGAACAGTAGAACCACTAGTTTGGAAGCAACTATCACTATGCAGAATGAATCTTCACATAACCCATAACCAAAGTCATCGCAAACTTTAGCCCCAAGAACACAGGAATTCAGGGACCTTAAAGAACAGTCAAACGATCAAGAAGTATGGCGGGATCCTCCACCATTCCCGTCTAGGTTGAAAAAGAAAGATGATAGCGAACAATTCAAGAGGTTCCTCGATGTTCTCCGATAGCTACATATCAACATTCTCCTAGTAGAAACGTTGGAACAGATGCCCAACTATGTGAAGTTCCTCAAAGATATGCTCACCAATAAGAGGAAGATCAGGGAAAATGAAACCGTTGCACTAACGTATGAGTGTAGTGTGCTCTTCCAGAACAATATCCCCAAGAAAATGAATGATCCAGGGAGTTTCACATTACCATGCTCAATCAGGGGAAAAAAAAGTCGGAAATGTAGTCTGTGACTTAGGGGCAGGTATCAACCTGATGCCCTTATCAATCTTCAAGAAGTTAAACATCGACAATGCAAGGCCCACCACAATCACGTTGCAGTTGGCTGACAGGTCAATAACGCATCCAGAGGGCAAGATAGAGGACGTGCTTGTGCAAGTGGACAAATTCATCTTCCCGACTGACTTCATTATACTGGACTACGAAGCTGACATTGAGGTGCGATAATATTGGGTCACTCGTTTCTTGCAATAGGGCGCGCGTTGATCGACGTACAAAAAGGAGAACTCACCATAAGAGTTGACAATCAGCAAGTGAAGTTCAACGTTTTCAATGCGTTGAAATACCCAAATGATATGGAAAACTGCCAGTATCTTGGAGAACTACTGGAAGAACAATGGCATGAGTTTCAGGAAGAAATGAAAGAAGAAGATTTTGAGGTTGGCACAATGCTGGAGAAGAGTTGCGCCACAATACAGATTGACCAAGATTTTGAACCAATAAAGTTATCTGAACGATCAACAAAACGAACTAAGCCACCCTTGGAAGAACCACCTATGTTGGAATTGAAGGTGCTACCAGTGCATCTCAAATATGTTTATTTAGGAGGCAATGACACTCTACTAATCATAATCTCTGCCTCGCTGAGCAAAGAAAATGAGGAAACACTTATTCAAATCCTCAAGAAATATGCGAAAGCCTTGGGATGGACCTTAGCAGACATTCAAGGGATCAAGGCCTATAATGACATGCATTTCTGCCCATCATCAGTGTTGCAAAGGGCCATAGAGAGGTCTTTATATAGAGAAGGCCAAGGCCTTTCCCCAATATATTTTCCTTTTCCTAATATATTTTTATTTTCTTTAATTAATTAAATAATACTTATTTAATTTGCACAATTAAATAACACTTATTTAATTTTATTTTGTACGATAATTAATAACCATTTATAAATTAAGCCTAATTTAATGTATATATTTAATTATCATATACATTACATGTATATGTGCAAAATCTCTCTATTAGTTAATTCTTTGTGAATCTAATTCACTTGAATTAATTAATTTGAATCTTATTCAAATATTACTTTTCAATTTAATTATAGATTATATTCATAATTAATTATATATTAATCACATTAATATATAGTTTTTTCAAATTAATTTGAACGATTCAAATTATCCCTTTTAAGCATCCTCTAGTGAGCTAACGAGGGGACCTGGTAGATCAAGCTCTAACGATATGAGATTAATTGGCTAAACTCATTAACCAAATTAATCAATATTCGTTAACTGTGGGTACACTTCACTACAAATATATTTCTGTGTCCACGGATATAAACCAATACCAGCAAGTTAGTCCTTCACGAGTGTTTGTAACTCCAATTGGATCAAATTACCATTCCCTTGGGTTACCTCTAGCTCTTTAAGTACCAGTGCTTCTCTAATGAACAATCTGTTTATGGTTCAACCAATAGACAGAAACCTCTCTCAAGCCAATGAGAGGGTAGGGCCCTTTGTTCAAGTTCCGGAGATACCACTTAAGGAAACACTCATTTACTTACCCTCAATGAGGGAAGGAATGAATTTTATCTTGTATTATTATGTTCTCAACTCCCCACTCGGTCTTGTCCCCAAATGGTAGGCATATTGGGTCGGCAATCTGGCCACCCTCATTCATACAAATCAAAGAAAAATCCTTCGTGAACAGGAGTTCATAATATACTCAAGATTAAGATTAAGATGCCTACGTCATCCTATTGAAATAAAAACTTAACTAGTCAACGGTGTTACATCTAGTGGTTACTATCTTATGGTCTAGTCTTATACAAACTCATTGCTTAGGATACCCGCACTCGTATGTCACCTACACGAATGCTTTGGATCATTACATTTGTATCAAATATAAAGTGGGTCGTATTCATAGTATTACCAGGATAAGGTACCCAACCTTATCCCTATACTATAGACCCTTTAGGCTGTATCTTGAATATTAATCTATGTATGTCTCCATATACAATTCAAGATTCATAAGACAGTCTTGGATGTTAGTTATTGAATTTAGGATTATTAGGAAAAAATAGACAATAATACAAATAATAACATTTATTGATTTAACATCTATAACTCTTTATTGATGACGGTCAATTAATGACATTTACTATCTACGAGTGTTAGGACATAAAACCCAACAAATCCGCTATTGCCATTGAGCTTTCAAACTTTTTTTTGAAGAATTTTAAGTGAGAACTCAGTCTTCTTCTCTAAAAAGGAGAGAGAGAGAACTCCACTACCACTACTATGACCACCATTGAAGCCGTCACCAAACGAGCCAAAGGAAGCAAGAGATTGTGACCAGTGGTTTGATACTTTCTTTCTCTATTCTTTATCATATTTTTCTTTACATTTATGTTTGTACTAAAGTAATTGAGATTGAAGAACTCATACTTTTGATATGAAAATGATGCTTTTCACATTCCATCCGTTCATGTCTTCTCTATCTTTAATCATGAGCAACTAAATCTTATAATGGTTGAGGAAGCTAAACTAACATTTTCTCTAAGTCTTATTTAAACCGAAGTTCATCTTATTTAATGTATACATTTTACATTGCTTGAAGCCAATTGAGAGATTGATTTAAGTAACATACTCAACTGCTTGAGAGAGTAAGTGAGTGTAGATCTCATTAAACAAGGAAAGAAGTAGCTTTAGAGATAAAGCTAACCTTTTGTCAATATATTAACTCATTGCATGGGTCCTCGAGATAGAATATTGTAGCTTAAAAACATCGAGAGATGAGTTCTCTTTTTTTATGAGTTAGTGACATAAACACATGATTTATGCATTATTTAGAAAAATGTCATAAACCTTTCTCAACTATGCTTTATCAACTGATATTTCCTTCACTTTCCTTGCGCACTACTTCATTGTATTTGTAATCACCATCGTCTTTGCCACTTCATTTCCACGCTTCATACTATTCGAGGCATTATCATCCACTATCACTCACACTAATCACCATTATCCAATTCCACCACACTTGTAATTTAGTCATTTAGTTAGTTGTATGAAACATTGTCAACACATATTTGAAAAACTGATCGTGTTAAGATCAACTATTAATTTCAATGCATCTTAGTCAATAGTCCTTGTATTCGGCTATAGACTCACGAGGCTCTGTTTAGACTTATACTTATGTCTAAATAGATAAAACATTGCTCGTAAGGTTCATTATTCATTTCATCTAGAGATTAAGGCACAACATAAGGTTCTAAAATTACATATTATTCTCAATTGCAACATCACCATATGAAGAATAGAGTACTCAATTTTAGCTTCAAGAGGTCTAACCGAACTATTAGCAAATGTTTTCATGAATGTCTAAAATCCATTATCCGATGCCAACGACTTTTTTGGAAGATCCCTATGCTAGTTCCTGTGAATTCAATTGACTTTTGATGCAAGTGGTTTAAGGTAAGTTAAGTAGTTATTACTTCCTTCACAGTGCCAGTGGGATGAAGTTTAACTGTTTTTTCATTGTGATTCTATTGTAATCTACAGGACTGCTTAGGTTTTTTGGATGAAGACCTATCAAGGATCGTGTTCTGGTGAGAAATAAATTTACAGAACGAGGACGATTAAGATTTCGACAAATTTGTTGGGAGTTTGTTCACCATATATACAATTCATATATGTCCTACGTAGTTGGGAAGGATTTGTTCGTGATGGTTGTGTGTTAAGAGATGCCATATGTCAAAGGAATGGTTTACGAGTCCCTTATGGTATAATTGTGTACTCAAGCAACGTAGTCTCATTATTCCTTTTGATGTTGTTACATTTGGATTATTTTGATAATATGTGAGTAAAGTACTATTTGGTTGATTCCAGTTACACTTACAGTCAAAGATTTTTGGCACCATTTCGAGGGTAATAGTATATTTAAATGAATGGGCAGACAGTAATCTGCCAGTGACAGTTGAGGATTTCTTAACATGAAACACTCATCGGCTAGGAACTTTATTGAGTGCGCCTTCGAATTGTTGAAGATGCATTGGGTGATTTTTCATAGTCCCTGTTTTTACGATATAATAATGCATCAAAGGATTATCTTAGCTTGTTGTATGTTACACAATTTCATTCGAACTGAAAGAACGGTTGATCCAATGGAAGATTTATTGAATAATTTAGACATAGTGGAAGATAATGACAATTCTAACTACATTGGATCAATTGAACGTGAGATAAATGAAACGGTTGGAGGCAATCTCTAGCAATTTACATGTTCGATACTTGGCGGATGTATAGAATTGAGTTTGTTGCTTTTCAAATAGTAGTTGTTATGTCTTGTTATAAGTTTGGTTATGTATTAGACTTTGAACCATTATACATTTCCAATCAAATTGATGTTAAACGAATGATGTATCCTTTTTGTTTTTAATTTTTTTCATTTATTCCTTATTTATGTTCTATTTATTTTGTTTGGATTTTGATTTTTGAAACATCTATGGAAGTGCCTTTCCTTCCATTCTTTTTCTTTTTCAACCCGTCAACATAGGGTATGCATGTTATTGATTAGTTGTTGACTTATTACACTTGCAAGATGGATAGAGAGATCTCAAGCTACCGACACAAGAATAGAGGGTTGAACAAACACTTCTGAACTTCCATTGAAGATGTGATTCTAGTGGCATCATTGATGGAGTTAGCATGCAATTAGCGGAAGAAATCATGATCATTAAGCACTCTAATTGATCAATTTTAGCAATAAAGAAATCATGTTCATAAGATAAAAAGAAGGTTTCAGCAACATACCTTTGAAGAACTCTCTTCAACTTTGAATTCAGCTTGAATTTCCACAGCAACTGCTTGTAGACCACCACTTGATCTTCCACTTTTCTCTTGGACCTTAGATTGAATTGTGGGATTCAAAATAAGTTTGAATTTAGGGAATTTTGGAGAGAGGAAGACTAAATTTTCTCGTTAAGTTGAAGAACTTTTCTTCCTAAAACATTAGCAATAAAATCAACTTGCATGGCCACCATTCTCAACCTTTGAACTGAGTGTTTGTTCTTCTTCAGCATGCCATTGACCTCCACAAGAAAATGACACCTCAATTGAAGAAGATAGTGGAATTTCATGGTGTTTAATGTGGGATAAATCCACTAAGTGGAATTTCTCATATTTTTAATTGAATCAAAATTCAATTTTGAAATTTTGAAATTTTAATTTCAAAATTATATATACATACGTACGTACGTACACATATACATACGTACGTACGTACATACATACACACACACATACATATATACATACATACATATTCAATAATTAATATAATATATAATTTCATTAATTTTATTAATTTTTAAAAATTAATTAAACTATTTAATTAATCAAAGTTAAATTAATATCAAATATTAAATTAATTAAACAACAATTCCAAAAAACATAATATTTATGTATTTAATATTCAAATTGAATTTAAATATTATCCAATTCTCCAATTTCATTTAATAGGATTTAGACGTGTAATTAAATTGTATATAATTACTAATTTCCTTAATTTGAATTTGAACGCTTCAAATTTACTTATCACGCTATTCTAAGGTTTAATCTGTTTTTAAGCTAGTAGGGGGACCTAATGGATCTATAGATCATGGGCCCCAACGATCTGAGATTAACCGGCTAAACTCTTTAACCTGAATTAACCAACACTCATTTACTACCAAGTCACTTCACTAAAGCACAGTAGTTGCACTCCCCTCACTGTAGATATATTTCTGTCCACTTGATTTAACCATAATCAGTAAATCACAGGTTGTTCGTAATAACGATAGGTCAAATGTTGTTTTACCCCCGAAATTACATCTTGGTCCTTAAGTCTCATTGATCATCTAATGAATAATTGGTTTGTGATCCAATCACCAAACTGAGTCCCTCTCAGGCCAATAAAAATGTGAGACCCCTTGTTTAAGACCTGGAATCAGTAATTAAGAGAACGAGCTATTTACTAACCCTAAAAGCAGGTAGAAGTGAATTTCGTCTTGTATTCTAAGTCCCTAGCTATTTACCTAGACTTATCCCTGAAATGAAAGTCTTATTGTGCCGACACTGTTGAGCCAACCCTCATCCATGCAAAGCTATGGATAATTCCGAATAAATAGGAGTTCATAGTTAGCTCAGGATTGAGGTCGAATTACCTAGGTCATCGATTTGAATTAGTCAGTCTTAAACAGTAAATAGCATTATAAAGTAAGAGTGACTTATTTCTTGGTACGGTTTTAAACAAACTCTTTACATAGGATACCTCCACTCGCATGTCTCCACATGAACGATCTAGGACCACATCGTATGTACTAAATATAGAGTGGGCCACATCCAATAGTGTTACCAGAATAAGATGTCCAACCTTATTCGTATACTATAGACCGTTTTGGCTATTTAATCGAACTTGATCCATCCTTATGTCACCACAAAAGTCCAAGTACTCATGTAATAGCCATGGATCTTAGTTTATTGGATTTAGGCTTTTACAAGTGCAATTTACATATTCAATAACATATTTATTGAATAAACTTCAATAACATCTTTATTTCAAATAGAATATTAACAAACTGCGAGTTTTATGACATATAACCCAACAAACTCCCACTTGAACTAAAATTTCAGTGAATTTACATATATACAAATATACAATATAAATATACAATGTTGAGTTTAAGAGAATAAATACAATAAACTAGGGCACCAGATACCTAATAATTCTCCCACTTGCCCTAGATTTATCTATTTTGTAGTCCTAGTCCCACTAGGTGACCTTGAATACTTTAGCTGTGAGAGCCTTTGTAAATGGATCAGTTAAGTTGTCTTCTGAGACTATTTGCGTGACGATCACGCTCCTCGGTGTACTATCTCTCTGATGAGATGGTACTTGCGCTTGATGTGTTTTTCGTGTTTATGGCTTCTTGGTTCTTTGGAATTTACAACTACTCCACTATTATCACAATAAAGAGTGATTGGCAGGTGCATATTTGGAACCACTTCCAAATCGGTCAAGAACTTTCTAAGCCATACTGTTTCCTTGGCTGCTTCACATGTAGCTATGTACTCTACTTCCATGGTAGAATCAGCAATACAACTTTGCTTTATACTCTTCCATACTATAGCTCTTCCATTCAGAGTGAATACTGACCCTGGAGTGATTTCCTCGAATCCACATTGGTCTGAAAGTCAGAATCAGTGTATCCAGTAAGGATCAGATCATTAGCACCATACACAAGTATATAGTCCCTCGTTCTCCAAAGATACTTGAGGATGTTTTTAACGACAGTCCAATGATCATATCCAGGATTGGACTAATACCTGCTAACAATTCCAACTGCATAGCGTATGTCGTGGCGTGTACATAACATGTCAAACATCAAACTTCCAACTGTTGGTGTTTAAGGAATTCATTTCATAACCTCAACCCCTTGAGGTGTCTTAGGACATTGTTCCTTAGACAAATGAATTTCATGCCTGAAAGGTAACATTCCTTTTTGGAATTTTTCATGTTATATCTTGACAACATTTTGTCTATATAAGATGCTTGAGATAATGCTAGCATTCTGTTTTTGCGATTTCGAACTATTTGGATCCCAATAACATATTGTGCATCTCCCAAATTCTTCATTTGAAATTGCGATGCCAACCATCTCTTAACGTCAGCAAGGAATCCTTTCTCATTCCTTATCATCAACATATAAAACTAGAAAGGCTACACTTTTGTTGACAATCTTATAAACACAAAGTTCATCAATATTTTGTTCAAAACCATAAGATTTGATCGCAGTGTCAAATCTCATATTCTAGGACCGCGACACTTGTTTCAACCCAAAATAAATTTTTTAAGCTCGCAAACCTTTTGCTCTTGACCCTGTTTTATAAACCTCTCTGGTTGAGACATATAAGTACTCTCTTCAAGATATCTACTTAGAAAGACTGTTTTGACATCCATTTTTCAGATTTTATAATCATAAAATGCAGCAATGGACAAGAGTATTCTAATAGATCATGGCAACCGGATAAAAGGTTTTTTCATAGTCCACCCCCTTTCTTTGGGTAAACTCTTTTGTCACGAGTCTAGCTTTGTAGGTCTGTACCTTACCAGCTTGATCTCGTTTTCTCTTGTAGATCCATTTGCAACCAATAAGTTTTATCCCTTTTGGTTGATCTACAAGTTCCCAGACTAAATTGAAGTACATTGGCTCCATTTCGAGGTCCATGACTTTTATCCATTGGTCTTTATCTACATCTTCCATTGTCTGATTAAAAGTCAATGGATCCTCTAAACCTTCATTAGATATGACGACCTGAGTTTTTGTTACACCCATGTAACGGTCAGGCTGATGAAAAACCCTCCCACTACGTCAAGGCATTCTCAACTCTTGAGAATGATGTGAAGTACCAGTTTCATTAACAACTTTTATTAAAGGACCAGCTTGATCAACAACTCTTGTCGATTAATCTGTAGTTTCGCTGGACATCTCACTTAATACTAGCTTACTGCGAGGTTAATGATTCTTTATGTGGTCTTCCTCGAGAAATGTTACATTTGTCGATACAAATACTTTATCTTCCTAAGAATCATAGAAATAATCATCTTTTGTCTCTTTAGGATAGCCTACAAATAGGCATATTTTCGAATAACGTTCCAATTTCTTTGGGTTTTGCAATAGTACATATGTTGGACATCCCCAAATTCTGAAGTGACGTAAACTACCTTTACGTCCTCTCCATAACTTGTAAGATGTTTCTGAAACGAGGGAACCATGTTCAAAATATATACAACAGTCTCTACTGCATGTCCTCAAAAGGAATTATATAACTGAGCATAACTCATCATTGAACGAACCAAAGGCTTAATGTTGTTGTTTTCTTTTATCTGTCTTCATGTTTTTTTTAGTAACTTTTGTATATTTTAAGTTTTATTTTTCTTATTGTAATTATTTACTTTTAATGAAGAAACATGGATCATTTTCATATGTTGGGTGTTTAAAAAATGAGCAAAGAATATCTATGTCTAGTAGACAGTGCAACTACACAAACAATACTTACAAATAAAAAAATATTTTTTCAAATTGACAATGCATTATTCTCTAGTCAATCAAAGAGAAATCTTCTAAGTTTTAAAGATATACGTTGCAATGGTTATCATATTGAGACTGATAGTAAGAATAATGTGGAATATCTATATATTATCTCTACTATCTCGAAAAACGTATATTGGAAAAGTTGTCTGCTTTATCTTTTGGATTGTATTATACTCATATACGAGTAATTGAAACATATGCAACAATAACCTGAAGTTCATAAATCCAGATATATTTGCTATTTGGCATGATAGATTGGGTCATCCAAGGTCTATAATGATTAGAAGAATTATTGAGAATTCAAGTGGACACCCATTGAAGAGCCCGAAGATTCTTCAATCTAATGAATTATCATATGATGCTTGCTCTCAAGAAAAATTAATAATTAGACCATTACCAACTAAAATGGGAACTGAATCACCTATATTTTTAGAATGTATTTATGATGATATATATGGACTTATTAACCCATCAAGTGAACCATTTGGATATTTTATGGTATTAATAGATGCATCCAGTATTGGTCACACGTGTATTTATTATCAAGTCAAAATCTTGCATTTGCTAAATTACTTGTTCAAATAATTAAGTTTAGAGCACAATTTCTTGATTATATAAAAGATCATTCATCTAGATAATGCTGGTGAATTTACATCACAAGTTTTTGATAATTATTATTTGTCAATTGGGATTAGTGTTGAACATTCTGTAGCTCATGTTTATACATAAAATGGTTTAACAAAATCATCTATAAAACGTTTGCGATTAGTTGCAAGACCATTACTTAGGAGAGCTAAGCTTCCTTCATTTGTATGAGGACATGCTATTTTGCATACAACATCACTTGTACGCATTAGACCAGTAGTTTATCATAAGTACTCGCAATTGCAATTAACTTATGGTCATGAGCTAAATATTTTCCATCTGATAATTTTTAGATGTGCAGTATACGTTCCAATTGCTCCACTACAATGCACTAAGATGGGTCCTCAAAAGAGGTTAGGAATATATGTTGGATATGATTCTCCATCAATTATTAAATATCTTGAACCCTTGTCGGGTAATGTATTTACTGCACGATTTGTTGATTACCATTTTAATGAGACAAATTTTCTAATATTAGGGGGAGGAATTAAGGAATTGGAAAAAAAAATTATATAGAATGCATCGTTATTGTCTCATTTAGATCCCCATACAGATCAATGTAAACTTGAAATTCAAAAAATAATTCATTTGCAAAATATAGCAAATCAATTATCAGATGCGAAGAAAGTAATTAAGTCACATATACCAGATACAAATATTCCATAAAAAATTGATATCCCAACACAACAAATTGTCACTAATGAGTCTAAAGCATGCTAGAAGCGTTGTAAACCAATGGGTTCCAAAGATAAAAGTCCTCGAAAACGAAAAATAATTAATAGTAAAAAAGACTTGGTTGAGGCTGTAAATACCTATGAAGAAATTCTCGAACATGACTAGTGAGGAAGGTGAAATACCTAAAGATAATAATGAGACTTCAATAAAATATGTCATGACAGGAAAAAGATGGAATCGAACTAATATAGTTATTGACAACATTTTTGCATATAATGTTACTTTTAATATTATATCTGAAATGAGGATTCTGAACCAAAATCTGTTAAAGAATGTCGACATAGAAAAGATTGGCTTCAGTGAAAAGAAGCAATCGAGGTAGAATTAAACTCATTTTCAAAATGGCAAGTTTTTTTTACTAATAGTCAGAACACCAGAAGGTGTCAAACCTGTGCAAATGGGTATTTGTGAGGAAAAGAAAAGAAAATAATGAGATCACAAGATACAAAGCAAAACTAGTTGCAAAAGGTTTTTCACAAAGACCTGGTATTGATTATAAGGAGACATATTCTCGAAAAAACAAAATTTTCCTTAGTTTACAAATTGAGCATTTAGCAGATGAAATATTTATTTATCAGTTGATTTATACATGAAATTTTTTTAAAAGATTTCATATGGACAAAGCACATCCATTAAATATTCCAATGGAAGTCCGTTCATTGGATATAAAGAAAGATATATTTTGACCTCAAGACGATAAAGAACTTTTTGGTCCTAAAGTACCATATCTTAGTACAATTTGTGTACTTATGTATCTTGCTAATAATACAAGACTAGTATTGCATTTTCAGTAAATTTATTAACTAGATATAGTTCTTCTCCTACAAAAAGACATTGGAACGAAATTAATCATATACTCCGTTATCTCCGAGGAACAATTCATATGGGTTTGTTTTGTCAAATAAATAAAACTTTGACCTAGTTGGTTGTGCAGATTTTAGATATTTATCTGATCCACACAAAGTTAGATCTCAAATAGATTATCTGTTCATATGTGGAGGAACTGCTATATCATTACGATCGGTGAAACAGACCAAAACGGTCACATCCTCAAATCATGCTGAAATTCTTACAATTCACAAGGCTAGTCGAGAATATGTATGGCTAAGATCAATGACTTAACACATTCGTGAAACATGTGGCTTGTCTTCTAATAAAAATTTTCCAACAATAGTATACGAAGACAACACAGCTTGCATAGCCCAAATCAAAGGATGATATATTAAAGGAGATAGCTTTTCTACACTCATGATCTTGAAGAAAATGACGACATCACTATATAACAAATTTGTTCGAAGGATAACCTGACAAACTTATTTACAAATGCATTACCAACCACAACTTTTGAAAAATTGGTGCACAACATTGGAATGCGGCAACTCAGAGATATTAAGTGATGTTTTCATGAGGGGAGTAAATATATTGTATTATTTTATGAATATATATTATATGAAATATGTACTCTTTTTTCTTCACTAGGATATTTCCCATTGGGTTTTTCGTAATAAGGTTTTAATGAGGCATATTTCATATATATATGGGCATCTAAGGGGAAGTATTAAAAATATTATAAAAATAAATAGATGTCCATTGCTTAGAGTCATAAAAGCCATGTGTGTCAATCTTCATGTTGCACACGTGCCTTGTAGTTATTCATGCTTGGTGTCTATATAAGATCACATCCTACTTGCCACTTTGCCTATAAATAGTGGCATTTGATGGATCTTAAAATCACACACATTGGTGAGAAATCCACTACAAATTTCCACTAAGTTTCATAATTTTAGTTATTTTATTTTATTATTATATTTTATTTATTTATTATTATATTATATTTTCTCCTTATTCATTGTGCTCCTCAATTTCATAACATAATAAGCATATTTATGCATCCAAAAAATACCACCTCTGTCAAGACAAGATGGAAGATGAGTTATATACTAAATAGGTTAAATTATATTTTTAAAAAAGTCCTTGAACTTTATATTTTGTGTCAAAAAATACTTTTTAACTTTCAAAAAGTTTATAAAAAAACCTTAAACTTTCAAAAAACGTTTTAAAAAATACTCTTACCATTAGTTTTAGATGAAAATCATTAGTGTTTTGTTTCAAAAATACCCTCAAACTTTTTTAAAAAAAATATATATATTCTTACTATTAGTATATATGAGCAGATATAGTTAATACCTTGTTACAAAAATTATTCTAAAATTAAAAAACAAATAGGGTGAAAATGCTTCTATCGTTAGGATAAATAGATTTGTTTGAAGTTTTCTTGAGTTAGAAAAATATAGATATCATAGATATCTTTTTTTTTTTTTTTTTCATATTAGATACTTTCATTTTTCTCTCATTTTTCTAATTCCTACACCCATTTTCTAAGCAACTAAAATAAAAACAAAACTTTAAGTTAAAAAAAATACCACAAAATCTAACAAGAATTCAAAATCATAATCTTCTTCTAAAACATACCAAAATGATAAAATAGTCAAATAAAAAAAATATGCATTATGCTATTAACACACTTAACTACTATATACCTCGACTCAAGGGAGACATTTTATTTCTTTAATCTTTTTTAGATAAACTAATGTCAAACAATCAACAAAAAATGGGGTAAAGGGAGATGGAAAGTAAAAAGAAGGAAAATAGATAAGTCCACAAGCATTAACAACTTATGTTCATATACTAATAAAAAAAGGTATTTTTGACACAAAACAATAATTGTTTCCATTCAAAATTAACAATAACGATATTTTTTTCAACTCTTTTTAAAAGTTTAAAACTTTTGAAAGTTTAAAATTATTTTTTACACAAAAAAATACAGAGTTGAAGGATATTTTGTATAATCTAATGTACTAAATAAATAACTTGAATCAGAAGCTTCACATGCTTCAATGCTTTTAATAACTTTTTCTTTTCTTTCCTTTTTTATATTTTTATATATTTCCTTTAAACAATATATAAATAATAAAACACTACTCGCGCAATGTAGGGCATGGAGATTACTTCCCATTCTCCCTACCAATTAATTTTATTTTTATATATTTGTTACTTTTTTTTTAATCGATAAAAAATATTTAAATTAGTTATTTATTTCACGTGGAAACTCTCATGTAAAGAGAAATTTACTAAATTTCAACCCATAAAATTTTAATCTTAATTAAAAAAAAAAAAAAAGGTACACTCGATAGGGATGGATTGCTAGCCCCATTAACAGTCGATCAAGTCCCACAGAGAAAATGACATTATATATTTGTTTTTAGGAAATTTTTTACAAATAAAAAACATCAAACGATTTATATAAATAGTAAAAAGAACACTTAAATTTCTATCCACGTTTATTTCTATCACAGAGAGACACTAATAGATTTTTATCCGTTTCTATCAAAGAAAATTAAAATTTTACTATTTTATATAAATAGTTTCCCTTATTTTTAATTATAATAATCAGCTTCTTAAAAAACTCTCCCAAACACGGACTTAAGCACTAGGCACATGTTGGGCACCTCACTTTGTGCCTTATGTGAAACTTAATGCCTAAAGTCCAAGGCTTTGGGACCTTTTTATTATTTTGAACAACTACTAATCATTTGGGTTTTTTTTTTCTTCTTTTTGATTAACTAAAAAGATAAAATTTATTAAGCCTAGATGCAAAATTCGTTGTATTTAGGAATTTTTTCATATTCCCACTTTAACTAAGTTTCACTTTTTTATGCAGTACTTTTTTGTTCATTATGTTGTATTTTTATATCGTGTCTCGCAAAAAAAAATAAAAAAATAAAAAGACGAAGCCTTTATCACGCCATGAGCTTTAGAAAACCCTGATAATAATAATACATAATAGAGAAACTCACGTCCTACGCAACTAAAGAGAATGTGTGCAAAATTACAAAAATTATAATTAAAAGAAAAAATCCTACTACTAAATTTCTTGTTTGACTTTCCAAAGGGCCAATTGTTTAAGTTTCGTCGAAGACTAGGCTTCAATTGTTTCTTTAGTGATTGCAAATGCACAACGATCACTTACAAATCAGTTGAGCGATTAGCATACTCTTGAACCAATCCCCCGAATAGTGACGGCCTCTCGAGCAATCTAGATGGTTTGTCAAACTCTTTAGCAAGTCCTGTCGAACAATAGAGAATTTGTTGTTAAAATGTGCTTTATAAGCCAACCTACCATATCAAAATGCAGCCAAAGAAAGAACGAATATTTTGTGTTGAACATCCTATCCTCGGAGCATGGAGAGGCCTCATAATCATTATAATATACATGGGTTGCTCTTTTTATTATCAGTTAGTTTTTAGATGGAAGTCCATATATGTTATAGAGTCCATGAAGCTTAAACGAGCATTCAATAAAAAATATCACATTCTTAGGATTGCTTTAATCTACTAGCATTGGCATAAAAGTTTCAAATCAACTGCAACTGTCTCAAGTTCAGAAAATATGTTCATTCACAATTCAAAGAAAGGATAATAAACTTTTAACTTGTATCCATTTAGTCTTTGAACTACAAAAAAAAAGTTTCAATTATGTCATTAGCCTAAAATCAGTCAAACTCACTTCAAATGTCACGATGTATGGCATAATCCTTAATTAAATACGATCAGCATGCCACATAAGTATTAAAATAACGAAGTTAATGACTAGAACCTCATATCCAATGTTCAAGATGTAATTTTAACCAAAAAATAATCGACGGATGAACGTTAAAAGAGAACACTGACCTGCATCTACAACCAAAACTCTATCACAGTCCATAACTGTTGGGATTCTGTGAGCAATGCTGATAATCGTACACATTACGAAGTCCTCTCGGATGATCTTTTGAATCACGGCGTCGGTTTGCGAGTCGACTGATGCTGTTGCCTCATCCATAAACAAAAGCTGGCTACGCTTTAACATAACCCTTCCTAAACACAGAAGTTGTCTCTGCCCCACACTCCAATTGTCTCCATTAGCAACCACTGACATAGTATACATGATTGGTAAAAATAAGTAATATTTGAACCGAAAGAAAAAAAAAGTTACAAGTTCGAGCAAGATTTGGTTTCAAAAATCTACAGGGAGAAGGCATGCACCTGATGAATCCAGTTTATCAGGTTTTGCAGCAACAATGTCTTTAAGTTGGCACCGCGCGAGGCTCTACAGAGAAGGGAAGAGTTAGGAAATATAATAATATATTGAGATAGGTTAAATCACCAATTAACCCAATTGCTTTGCTACCATATTAATGGTGTGTTTGGAATACATTTTCAAGTGTTTACTTTAAAAAATAAATTATTTTAGAAGAAATTGGAGTATTTGGTAATGTGCATTTTAATCGGTTTTTATCAAAAGTGTTTAAATAAAAATGAGTTTTATTTGAAAAACATTTTTTTCTCAAGTCAATCCAAATGGCCTTAAATCACCAATCAACTCAAAAACTTAAAAGCTAATAGGTCACCGTTAATATTTTTATCAATACTTCAACTCCGGACGTTTACAAGTGAGCATGTCGATGTGGAAGATAAATAGATGCATGATCACCTTCCATATTTCTTCATCAGTATACTGGCCAACTGGATCAATGTTGTTTCTCACAGTTCCTTCAAAAAGAACTGGTTCTTGTGGAATGATCCCAAATCGTGATCGAAGATCATGAAGCCCAAGCCTGCTTATGTCGATGCCGTCCACGATGATTTTCCCTCCTGAAGGTTCAACTAGCCTGAAGAAGACTTGGACCAAAGTTGATTTTCCACTTCCTGTTCTGCCAACAACTCCAATCTTTTCTCCCCCATGAATGCTTAGAGTGATACCCTTGAGAACCAATGGAGTGTTCGGGCGATAACGCACCTGCATGCAAAAACTTTAAATCATATTCAAGTTTCTAAATTTCTACAAGTTTGCATCAAAGTTGTTCAATGTTACGTTGGATGACAGCACAAAAAAATACAGGCAGAAACCACAAATCCTCCTAATTCACTCCTCCATAAATTCCCAACGAGAAAACATAAACCTCACTACTTGGGAATCATGCATTTCAAAAGCTGGATATCAAATAAACCTTTTTGGTTTGACGGATCTATTCTAGTGTCAGTTTGACACTACGGGTCGGAGGTGACCCTCAAAAGTCTTGAGATCTGTTTGAAATCACTTTCTAAGTATCTAAGAAAAACGTTTTTTTTAGTGAAAAAAAGATATTTTTCAGCACTTAGAAAATCATTCCAAACGGATCCTTATTCAAAATTCTAAGTGGAGAACTCAATGATATAAAGTCCTTTGTCGTCTTCCAAAACAGGTATCAATCTCCATACTCAAATTATTAAAAAGAAAATATAAAGTTAGTTTGGACTATAAATTTTCAGGGCATCACTACTGGCTACTCAATACATGTTGCAAAGCCATTACAACTACATACAAAGTTGTGTTTGCAGTGAAGAGACAGAATTCATTGATAATTACCAGTAGGTCTTGTAGATGAACATCACCATGGGTAGGCCAGTTTGGAGGAGGAAGTTTGTCTTTAACCCTCCATGCTGCTTCAGAGGGTATTATGGTAAATTGCTTTATTCTCTCAACAGAAACCATTTTGTTTTCAATGAAGCAGCTCATATAAATGGCCCAAAACAGCACAGTATTCAAAGATAAACCATAAGAAAGTGATAAACCAACAGTTGCTGCATCAAATAGAATAACAGAATTAGACAAATTTCGACCATGTTCTGGTTGAACTTATGAAATATAGAAGACTATTTAGCATGGCTAGATTTCTTTAGAAACATATAGACCTGAATATAAGTACCTGGATTTATAATACTGCTAGGTAATAAGATCATGAACAAGGTAGAGATACAGAGGAAGAGACTTCCAAGCAGCTCCAAACGAAAACCCAACCACTCATTAGATCCATTATTGTGGAAATCCATGCGTAAATTGGCATTGACACGTTTGATATTCTCTAGGCAAAATAGCTCTTGTTTTCTAAAAGAGCGTATTGTCATTACTCCGGTTATGCTTTCTGAAAAGTGATGAATAACAGGTGCTTTTGTGATGGCATCCAGACGAGTTAGCTCACGAGATGACGAAAGGAAATAGCCCTGTATATGAAACGATCAAGATTACATTTACATTAATATGAGATACATGTTGACAAGTTTTGTGTTTACCTGTTTGGATATGATGATACATATTCAAGAGAAATTGGAATGTTGTTAAGTACATGACTAAATGGTTGTAAAACAACAAATATTCAAGCAGCTACAAGTTAGGAAGCGCAAAGCTGACTGAATTAAATTAAAAATCATACCCGATACCATACGTTAAGCCAGCCAAGTGGAATAAGGAAGAAAGCTGTAGGCCAGGAATATTGACATATAATGATGATTATGCCGAGCACAGAGAAGTACATGACGAGAGTACTTCCCAAGAAAAAGGGGATGAACACATCGATGTTGGTCTGATCAGTCGATGCCTGATTAAAGCAAAATAATCCTCAATAAATGGCTTGATTACAACTCCTTTTCGAGCATATTTCCCATATATGAAATGAAACTATTGAATGTACAAAACAGACCATAGAGGCATTGATTTCTTACCCGACTTAGTATCCTTCCTGAAGGTGTAGTGTCAAAAAATGACATGGGAGCATGTAGGATGCAGTTAAGAATTTGTGAGAAGAAAACAGTAGCTGTCTTAAGCCCCAAAAATATAGTGCCAAAGGATCTGAAAGCTACCAAAACCAATGAAACACAAGCAAGTATTGCATAGACGGTAATGAAAAGTGAGGAGTCAAATGATTTGGCATTCCCATCTGAAGTTTCATATGCCAGCCAGTAGTCGCTGGACATGGACGACAATTGCCCTGCCAAAGATAGTGCCAACACAACAGCCACACCCCACCATCCAAAGGCCTCTGTGCAGTAAACTTTGTAGACTGCCCAACCAACTCTTCCTGTTTCTCTCTCTTCATCTTGGATGAGCTTAGAAGAGCCCTTATCTGTGTTTGGCTTATCAACAACATTGTTTTCACCATTGACCTCACTATGCGTGGATGAAGATTTTCGTAGTAAGGGACGGTTTTCAACTGCTTCAGCAGTGCTATTTTCCACACTTTCCATGGAGGTTTCATGTGCAGCAACCAAGGCCTCAAAATCTGTTTCAGTACTTAATAAATCGTTGTACTTGCCCGATTGCACAATCATCCCATCTCGCATTACCTATAGCAAGTAGCACCAAATTTCAGTTCTCTAACTGCAAGGGATAATTTGCTTTAGAAACTTCTACCAAATGAACTTACTAAGATGAGGTCCACATTGTGCAAGAAATCAACTTGGTGAGTAACAAGTATGACAGTCTTGTCTCTGAGAGTTCCCCTAACACACTCCTGGGAAAATCTCATAGAGAAATTAGATAAACATCATTTTATGTGAAATTGGCTCTCCTTTAAAGCAATCATACAGTGAAAAATATGGAGAAAGATGCACCCAATAGATGAGGAGTTAACATTATCCTAAACTATAAAAAACTAAAAGTATATTCAGGAGAGCTTTCAAAATAAATGCACAAAAAATATTTTGATAAAACATGTCTCAGAATAAATCCTTTTATGTTTGATTCTACACAATAAGTACTTTTATCTAAATGTTTTTCCAGTCAAGTACTGGGACCAAAAGCAAAGCACTTTAAATGCTTTAAAACTGTGTTTAAGATAAACACTTTTAAGTCACTCTTAAACAAGATGTAAAGTATTTTGTTCATGTGTTGTTGTTTGTCACCTTGAATATTTCTGACCCAGTGTGAGCATCAACAGCACTAAACACGTCATCAAGGAGATATATGTCACAATCTTGGTATACAGCTCTCGCAAGTTGTATTCTCTGTTTCTGGCCGCCACTTAAATTAATACCACGTTCACCAATCTCCGTTTGATCTCCGAATTCCATCATTTCTAAATCCTTTTCCAGGCAACAAACTCGGATTACTTTGGTATATCTTTGTCTGTCCATTGGCAAACCAAACAATATGTTCTCTTCAATAGTCCCATTCTGTATCCATGATGTTTGGGCAACATAAGCTGTTCTCCCACATACCCGAACCTGTTTTAAGAAAGAGATATGGGGTGATAAAGTTATAATAAATTCTACTAGTAAGAAATTGCAGGTTTTGACTCAGTAGAATACTTTAAATCAGTAGAATAATAAGTCTAACTGGATACTAATTTACATGCAAAATGTTAAAATAACAACAATCTTTTTCACGTGCAGTCATGGATTAAAAAAAAATCATACCCTTCCAGATATTTTGTGCATCTCGCCTAGAACGGAGGCCAAAAGAGAAGATTTCCCAGATCCCACAATGCCAACAATAGCTGTAAGCTCTCCTTTCCTAACATTAAAATTTATATTTTTCAAAACTTCTCCATCCTCATCATCCCAGCTAAATGACCCATCTTGAACCTCCACTGCTATTCCATTGTCACATCCTTCTTCCCTCTCCACTGAATCCTCCTCCAACTCCCCACTCAACATGAAATGATCCAACCTTCCAAGTGATATTACTGCTTGTGATAGTGAAATTAAAGACTGAGGGAAGGTTCTGATAGGCTCCTGCACAAGTTTGAAGAGACTCATTGCTGTAAAAACTGTCCCCGCATCCAGTTGAATGCCTAAGAGGATTGCACAGCCAAAGGTAACAGTTGATATCAGTGCTGGAGCGCTCCCCAGCACCACCATAGTGATAGATACTGAATACATGAACTTGGTAAGCCATTTAAACTCAGTCCCACGGAAAGTTTCGACTCTTTTTTGAAAATGTTCCTCCCATGCTTGGAACTTAATCACGCGCATATTGTTAAGCATCTCATTTGTTGCTTTCATCCTTGAATCACGACCCATCATCACTTGCCTCATGAACCTATTGTTATTCTTGGTTGTAAAAAGAACAAACAAAAAGACAGCCAAAAGTCCAACTGCTGCAGCAGCCACTGCTGCACCAAGATAGGCATATAAGAGTACAAAGGCTATAGCAACTTGAAATGGTGTCAACCATATAGCATGTAACTGCAACATCATATCTGAAAGTTGCTGGGCATCTACAGCCATATAATTTACAATCTGTCCAATCCCATGTGCCTGCCGGGCGGATGAGGATAACTTTAGGCCTTTCTTGTATATTGAAGTAATAAGGGTACACCGAATAAGCATTCCTAGCTTCTGGGAGCTGAAATTGAAGTGATGAGTAGTTAACACCTCAAAAAATTTAGCAAACACGAGGGTCAATATGAGGTAGTATCCTTCATAAGGGGAGCTTCTTTTTCCAGCAGTATAATCAACAAAATTTTGGATAAGGACAGGCCCCATAAACATGACGCCAAGACGGATGACTGCAAGAACACCAGTGAAGAGAATATCTTTCCAGAAGCACCGAAACAATGTGGTTTGAACAGGATTCTCAGATCTCTCGTGTGGTTTAGGCCATTTTGATTCAAATATTGCTAGCCTTGTTGCAGCTCTATGTTCTGGAGCAAGGGATGGTACTTGGTCAATAACTAAAGGGGCTACATAACCTTTTTTAAGCAAAGGGTTCATCCAAAGCCAGAGTAATTTGGACAGTGAAGAAGCTGAAGCATAGGCAGTCACATTGGATCCATTTGAGGGTTCAAATTCCTCGCCGTCTTTATTAATCTCTTGTACTGTTCTGGTCATCATAATGCCAGTTGATCCTTCGATAGCAATATAAAGAAGAACCATTGACAATGGCAAGAAAACTATGAAAACAATGTCATCGAACCTCAAGTTGGGTTCCTCAGTTTCTTTGGAAGAAACCAGACGAATAATCCCAGATGCAGTAAAGAGACAAACAATAATGAAATTTGCAGTCCAATAAAGCCGGAGTGTTAATGGATGCCTAGCAGCTTCAAACCTCTTTTCATGAATGATCAAGATAGCAATCACTGAATGAGTTACAGCTTGAACTAACCAAAATAATCCATTGGTTAAAGTCCATTGCGCTTGTTTACTCATAGTAAATGCTAAAATACAAAAGACAGTGCAAATTAAGGCAAACAGAACACTCAAAATCAAAGAGAGTTTGAACCAGATAGTAGTCTCGAGACAAGCTCTACTCTTCTCAATGAGAAGTTCATTCAAATCAGAGTCGGACCGGCCTTTGGCAGTGAACTTTGAATATAGCTTTTGGGATGCAAATAATATGACAAGAAGTAGAAATAGAAGATCAACTAAGGATAAAATTGCTCTTTGAGGACATGGAGATAGAAAAGTGAATTGCAGCCATTGGGAAGTGGTTGAAGGATAAGTCCCTTTTGAAGATTGAATCGCAATGCAAGAGAGCGATGTTAACCACGAAACAGAAGCCATATTCCTTGATTTGTACAAAAAATATCGATCCAGCTTTATTCGTATAGTTGAGGAAACAACAATCCCATCTCACAGTTCCTAAAAAGCAAATACAACAGAAAGGAAAAAAAACATATAAGCCCATAGATGACCAACTTTTGACAACGCAAGAGAAATCATAACAAACATCTGAAATGTACATTGAAACTAAGAGATTCTAACAAAAATACAAAGCCAGGAAGAAGGCTAAAACTTAATGATTTAATTTATCCATGACAGCAACTCACTAATGATTGAATCCAATGGCTTGTGAATTGTGAAGGATAAGAGAAGAAGAGAAATCACACATGTAAAACAGAATCTCACAACCCAGAAGATAAAACATACAGACAATCAAAAGAAGAAGCCAAAACTAATTTAAAATGAACAAAAGAGGAGGAACTTCCAAAGCATTTGAGGCAAAAAGAAAAACAAAAGAATGAACAACACGAAGGTAAAACAAATACTTAGGCCCAAACCAAAACTCAGAAAAATGAATATAAACAAATACTAAAAGGGCAACCTCAGCAATCTGCAGGAAAATTGTAAAGATTAATATATATATATAAAGAACCCAATAAAATATTGCTCCCTTCTCCCAAACACCAAAGAGAGAAATGTGAGAAATGAAGCTTACTAAGCTTTACAGGCGTGAGCAAAAAGAAAAACCATCATTAAGCTACTTACAGAGTCATTAGCTACAAAAACAGAGGTCCATTAATGGCAGCTGATTTGGGGTCATGGGCATTACTGAAATAGCTCTAAATTTCCCATGGAAATGGAAACAGAGACGTATTTGACTAATGAGTGAAGAATTGCATGATGAAGAAACAAACAAATGAAGAACCATTCAAGAAGAAAAAGAAAAATGGGGAAGATTTTAATTCAAACTCACAGTTGACAGAAAAAGGTAGAAGACGTGGAAAATTTTTCGAGGAGAAAGTTAATATTGATGGAAAGAAACAGATTCATAGAACCTATGAAATTCACCCATAGATAGAGATATAAGATATGAATATAATAGGATACGAGGATATGTTAATTTATAAAAAGATTAAGATATTGATATGTTGAAGATATGGTTTAAGAATATAGATAAATTTAAAATAGTATAAATACTGTAAAATAATATAAAAAATAACATGTTGAAGTAAAATAGTCAACAAAATACAATACAAAAGTGACTCATATTTATTAAAAAGTGATTCATATTGATTAAAGAAGAAAGAGATTAAAGGAAGAAATAGTTGAATTGTTGAAGATATTCAAGTGGATTATATTTTAGTGAATTTTGCAAGAACTCATATGTGAAGGTAAAGATTAAATGATTATAAGATTTGGTCTTTTATTTTTATTTTTTTCTTCTTAGAGCTTTTTAAATAGACAGCTTGGTTTTAGATTGAAAAAGAATAAATGAGTTGTTTATCTCTTTTTCTTTAAAAAAATGTAAACGTAAAAATAAATACGTCAAATAACGTGTTAAATACGTATCTATCAAATATCAATATCATTTTTCGCCTATTTACGTATGCTTCATAACCATAGAACCATTTAAGAATATTTCGTGTTAATGTATTATTTCTTGCGGCCGGTTCGGCTGGGGCCTTATTGATTATTTTGTTTGTTTCTCTTTCGTTTCATTTGTTTCATTTGAGGTATCTTTTCTTAAAATCGGATAACTCCAATTTCATCTGGGCCCACGCTTTGACAATTGAAGTTTTCTTCAAAAAAAAAAAAAAAAAAAAAAATGCTGCTAATTATTTATATTATGTGGTTAATTGTCTTTTTAATAAAATGTAAACCTAAGCTATATTTGTATTTATGCTATTTACTATATAGATCCTAAAATTTAGTAGAGTATGCTATATATAAACTCTCTAACCTTAAAGTCTCATCTGTAATCATCAGTGATATGATATTTCTCATTAATAATAAAATTATTATTTACTTTTATCTATAGATGTAGCTAATACATTATTAATTTACCACATAGATCTCCGTGTCTATTTTTCTACCGTTTACATTTTTCTATTTTCTTTGATTGTCGATTTCAGAATAACTAACTAGTTAATGAGCCACTTTATTACATCATCTTAAAACATATCAAAATCACAAAGGGTTGAAAATCATTATCGTATCGATCATTACTTGTCAACAACTTCTAGTTCCACATAATTTGAGAGACAAACTTTCACTCAAATTGAATAAATACTTGCTTTGATTGTTATAGGGGCACATTCCTTTTAAGGCTACTACTCCAACTAGCTCTAAAGGTAGTGAAATATCTTGATTGAGAGAATAGTCACCAACATAATCTTCTATTGTAACACCCATCCCAAGCGAATGGACAAATCCAGTTTCATCGGTATTAAACTTAAAAGGAGAGTAATGTGATCAATGGCCATTTTATAGATATATAATGTAGATTCAAATATGTCTAATAATATACATTAATATCCATATATATGGCTGATTCTTTAAGTTTTCAATTTGATTTCAATTTAAGTCCTCGAGTTTCAAATAATTTTATCTTTGAAATTTGAGTTTTATTTCAATTTGGTCTCTAGATTTCAAATTTATTATTTTAATTAAACTATCGATCTTTGAAATATAATTTATGGATTATCAACTAAGATATGCTCAAATTAATCGTTGACTTGTTGAATACCAATAATTTTAACAAAATATATATTTGTAAATGTTACCTTACGGTTATTTGGACAAAAAAAAAAAGTGAGTATATTTATCTTAAACTACAAGTTTACCGCTATCAATCCACATTTTATACCATGTTATATATTTACGCATAATGTTCATAAATCAAGAAATTTTTTTTTTTTTTTTTAATACGAAAATTCAAACAACAAATCTCTTTTGTTAATATGTTCGGGTGTGAATTTGAGTTATATTTGCTTTCACATTTGCTTATTTTGTGTTCCAAAAGTTTAAATTTGAGATTTAATAAATAAGCATTTTTTTAATTATTTAGAAATTGAAGATCACACTTTATGAAATTACCAAATATTTCCATTTCACAATAATAATAAAAAATAATAATAATAACCAAATCTATGCATTCCAAAAATACCACCGAGGTCAAAAGTATATACTAAATAATACCATGAATCCGAGGCTTCACGTGTTTCACATGGTTCTAAAAGTTTTTTTTAAAAAAAAAAAAAAAGAAGAAAAAGATTGGAGAAATTTCTTACACATCAGCAATTTTTCTTGTTACCTTCACTTATTGTTTGTCACGTCAACACACTTTTAAAAATAAGATAGGATCTACTTAGAATCCACAAATGTTAATGAAAACAAATTTATAGTATGTAGAAGGGGAATAGGATACTCTTGTAATGCTAGAAAAATTCACATATAGATATACTACTCTCTTTTCCTTTATAGTTCTCTTCAAATTCCAATGTCACATAACGTATGGATATGGAGATGACTTTGATACCAATTTTATAAAATCGTAACTTTTTTTTATTAAGAACGAATTATTTAGATGAGTTAATTATTTCAAACAGAGACTCTCATGTAAAGTAAAATTTACCGACTTACATTTCAACAAAAATAAATTTACTGGACTTCCCAATAAAAAAAAATATATTCTATCAAATTACCTAATTATCTACATGTATTATCCAAGTCGTGAAACCATAAAATATGGTAAACTAGGTAGGGATGGATTATTAATCCCATTAAAAGTAGATCAGGTCCTAACGAGAAAATGAACTTTTTGACTTGATCTTTAGTGAAAAGAGAGATCGTTAAAAACTTTGGATATTGGAATTTGTTAAACCTTCAAAAATATCAATTTAAATTGAACTTGATAGAGTATATATCGTTGTAACTTCAAAAATATCACCAAGTTAAAGTATTTATTATTTATATTATATTTACACTAATAACATTTTATTACTTTTTTTTTTCATGTTCCATTAAATTTTACATGATTTAATAAAAATTGTATAACTTATATAGAAATATTTATAGAAACATTGACCTGCTAAAAAATTTGTGCCATTTGTTTTTGCAAGAAAAAACAATTGAATAAAGTAATAAGTTTAAAACTTTAGAACGTCATTATATCGTTATTGGCTTAAGAATTTGTCGTTTAATAAACCACGTGAATCAGACCTCTTCGAGCGAATCAAGATTGATTCGGTTATTCTTTCGGTACTACTAACTTTACTATAATAAACAAAGCTTAAATTACAATTTTAGCACCTTTTTTTAAGTATTTACAATTTTAGCACCTTTTTTGAAGTAATCACAACTTTAGCACTGAACTTAAAAAGTGTGGAATAAGTTTTTAATTTTTTTTTAAGTTAACAAGTCTTAAAATTCTTTTAAAAAAGTTTGATAAAACTTTTACATATTCAAAATTAAAAAAAAAATATATTTTTTTTTCTATTAAATATAAAATTCACTACTCTAAAATAATAATAAAAACAATAAGTAAATGTTTAGCTTTTTAGCTTCAATCATACCATATGTTTTAATGATAATAAATCTTTAACTTTGATGATTTTAGTGTTTCAAAATTTCTATAACGTAGATCTCAAAAAGACAATTTCAATACATCTTGAATCGTAAGAAGTGAAGTTCAAACGAAAAGGCAAACGAAGATTAGAAAGAAAGTCCTATACAAACATGATGTGGTACTATTGACAGAATCATTTGTTGATGTGGTAGCTGAAGTGATGCTAATTTGTTCATAATGTAGAGTCCAAAATGTCGATTCTAACGTATTTTGAATCGCTAAGGAAGGAGATACAAAAAGAAATTTGTGGAAGCAAAGTTTTAACGTGACCTTCTGTCAAGACCTTAGAACGTCACCATGAGACCTTGACACATGGCTCTTTTAAAACCAATTCTTTTTTCTTTTTTGTGCACGTGAATGACTTCTCCTTGAGAAAATTCACTCTCTCGTTTCCAGATTTCCATGTTCTCCCCCCATTAAATCCTTATCATTTATTGTTCATATCCTAGATCCAATGACTACGTTTTAAATTCTTCAAATTTATAATTCAATCACTGTCTTTTTTCTCCTCAACTTCCAGAAACTAGAGGTGTTGGTGGACTTGATTGGGTTGGGTTGAAAAGCTTTTTAGACTTAACCCATTGTTTAGTTTGTTAATTTTTTCAACCAAAATAATCTTTATTAAAAAATAAATCCAACTTAACCATGAAACATTCAAGTTGAGTTGATTTGGTTTACTCGGATTATTTATTTAAATTTATGTTCTAAGAAGAATTAAGATGTTGCTTTTGGTTTCACCTAAAAGACCTCATATTTGGAGATAGTTGGCATTCCTTATAAACCTATGATCATCCCCTTATCTAACCAATATGGGTCTGATCGCATTCTTAACACTCCTTCCCTCGAATAAAGGGCCACTAAGCCTTAATTCAAATAGTCATTTGATCTCCGAATTACACTCGAGCACACCAAAAACTCAACCATGGAGTAGTTATCCATTCATTACACTTGAGCACACTGTCGCTCAACCACAAATGGATACTACCATGACTATGTATTCCAAGATTTCCACTTCTTTGATCGACACCTGAGGATTTTTCCACTTCTTTGATCGACACCTGAGGATTTTTATTGCGCTACATCGAGGCCTACTTTGATGCCAATTTATTAGGACAACGAACTTCTAGATATCTCTGCAATTGTATGATAGTGTCCACTTTGGACATATACTATCTTGGCTTTATTTTGGTTTCACCTAAAATGCTACCATTGGAGATAGTTGTCCTCCTTTATAAAACCTATGATCATCCCTTTATCTAACCAATATGGGACTTTGATCGCATTCCCAATAATTTCTTTTGTGGAAAAAATTAATTTCATCAATTCAATTAAGAAATTGTAATAAGGTGTAGGTGTACCTTAAGATTGAGTGTGGTGGTTTAATTCCAGAACCTGAAAAATAATTTGTAATAGTTTGATTCTGAACTCTCAAAAGTCCAGTAGTAGCTTGATCTGGAATCCGTTGAAAAAGATGAAAATAGGTTAGACCTAAACTTGCAAAAAGATTTAGAGGTTGAATTTTGAACTCATAAAATGAATGATCGATCGATTTGGTTCCTACCCGTGCGAGAAGTATCTGTTGAATAAGAAAATTTTGGACCAAATAGAAATTACCTCGTCATTTCTTAAATTAATAATGAAATTGCCAAATCATCAAATTAGGTCCAATTAATGGTTCACATGTGTTCCAAATTGAAATTGAAGACATAAATTGGCAAATTTCGATGACGCCACGTGTTTTCATCATGACCGTTGGATTGAATCAAATTTGATATTATTATTTGGGCTAAATTCCAACTGAGCCCAAAATTAGGCTTAATTTGACCCAAATGTTAAATAAAGCTCAAATCCAATTAGTTAGACCCAAGGGCCAAGTCCATGGATCAACCAAGCCCAAGACTCAAACATGATCTACACGAAATCATAAAGAATCAGAGACAGAGTTTATCATGGCTCACTTCTCATCAAACTTGGTCATCCAATTAGAAGTTAACCTGCTTCTCATTGATCAGAGAAAGAATCACACTTTGACGTAGTGTCTCCATGATGGCTAACGTAACGACTGAGTAAACCATAACAGAGATGAAGAGGAAGATAAATCTCTTAACGAAAGCTGTTGAGAAGCGAAACCATGAAATTGCTGCTTTGAGAGATCAAATATAGGCTCGAGAAATTGTTGAGATTAGTCAAACTCCAACTGTCAAAGCCAATGACAAAGGAAAGACTGTTTTATAGGAAAGTCAGCTGTAACAATCCACCTTTATCGCCTTCCTATCAGTTCAACGGTTACAGGATATGATTACAAACTCCATAAGGGCTTAGTGCGGAGGATCGTCACAATTTTCTTTTATGTACTCCAAATCATACACCAAGAGAATCGACAACCTGAGAATGCCAACTAGGTACCAAGCTCCAAAGTTCCAACTGTTCGATGGAAAAGACAATCTGAAACAACATGTTGCTCACTTCGTTGAAACTTATGAATAGGAACAATAGAAGACCTGTTAGTCAAGTAGTTTGTTCAAACCTTGAAAGGAAATGGTATACTGATTTGGAGCTGAAAGTGATTGACAGCTGGGAATAACTGAAAATAGAGTTCCTAAACCACTTCTACAGCACCAGACACATTAGTATGACGGAGCTAAAAAACACCAAGCAACGAAAAGTAAAGCCAGTCATCGACTACATCAACCGATGGAGAGCTCTGAGTCTAGATTGCAACGATAGACTCACTGAATTATCTGTAATTAAGATGTGCACCCAAGACATGCACTGAAAACTTTTCTACATTCTACAAGGGATAAAGCCTCGTACATTTGAGGAGTTGGTAATACGCGCTCACGACATGAAGTTGAGCATCACCAATGGGGGAACTAAAGATTTTTTAGTCCATGAAAGGAGAAAGGATAAGAAATAAATCAAAGGACTGAAAAGATTGAGAAATCAAAGGACTAAAAAGATTGTGAATAATGCCATAACATAATCTATGTTCGTCAATACGACTCCGCTAAATTTTTCCTCCAAAGGAAGAGAAACAAGATTTGAAAGAAAGTATGATGGCGGCAATAAGCATCGCCCAACTCTTAAAGAAAGACAGGAGAAGGTCTATCCATTCCTTGACTCTGATGTTGCAGACCTGCTAGAACAACTGCTAGAAAAACAACTTATTCAACTGCCGGAATGCAAATGACCAAAACAAGCAGGAAGAGTAGACGATCCTAATTACTGCAAGTATCATGGTCGATCGTCACCCAGTTGAAAAGTACTTCGTGCTGAAGGAGTTGATTCTAAAGTTAGCTCGTGAAAAGAATATTGAGCTGGATATTGATGAAGTAGCTCAGACAAATCATGTAGTGACAATCACTTCAAATGTTTCACCATCAACACCATTTTATGATCAAAGGCAAAGTTTGATCTAGTTTGGGGCTTTCAAGCCAATAGTTGTTCGGTTCTTTCAAAAGATCGTGATGAAAGACTCCCAAGAGAAGAAAAAACCAATCGAAGAGAAGGATGAAGGGTGGATAGTTGTGACTCATCAAAAAATAAGATAGCCAAATTCCACCCAAAAAGAATTACGCTCTTATTGAAGTTATAGAAGAGGGAACAAGACTCAGAAAGAGAAAGAGAAAAAAATGGCATGGAAGCCTAAGCCTGTTAAGGAAGAAAATGATGACTTTCCTCAACTTCAGCGGTTGGTAACTTTGGCAGAATTTCTCCTAAGAAGTTTCTTAATAATCATTTAGAGCAAGTAGCAGAAGTTATTGCATGTCATACTGTCAGCATAAGGAAGTCGAAAACAACTATATAACTGTTGAAGATGTCAATGATTTAAAAGAAACTGGGCAAAGAGTTTCTTTCTTCGACCATATCAAGTCTTCAATTACTCGATCTTCAGTCTTCCAAAGATTGAGTAGGGCTAAGATAGAAAAAGAAAACCAATATCCACCATCTACTTCCACTCGAACTCACCCTTCTAAAGGCTAAGTATCTCTACATCAAAGAAAGATCTGTTGGGATTGATGTCCTAATTCTCCCAGAGTCTCGTAGTTCGTAAACTGTACACATTGTTATGAATAAAATAAAAGTTGTTTTATTTGGCATTTACTCATATCCAATGAACAAAGCTCCATGGTTATTGTATATAAATTTAAGCATGTATATGAGATATATAAGTGGATCATGCCTTAAGTGATAACCTAAAAAGGTCTAAAGTATAAGGATTAAGGAGGGATACCTGATCCTGGTGACACTACGGATACGACCTGCTTTGTAGAGGTTTGCAAGTGTTGTGAACTACTAGTAGATCCTGGCCATTCATGTAGAGACATATGAGCGGGGGTGTCCTATACAAAGAGTTTGTATAAGACCAGACCACGAGATGAATAGTCTCTTTATATAACACTGTTGATACTTGAGAATTACATCTCACCTAAACGACCATAGGTGACATGACCTTAATCTTGAGTGTTTTGGGGACTCCTACCTTTGAGAGCAGTCCTTTGATTAGTATGGGTGAGAGTGGCCAGATTGTCAACTCAACATGCCTACCTTTTTTAGGATTTGTCTGATTTGAGAGCTAGTAACTCAGTTACACAAGATAGAATTCACTCCTTCCCTGAGGCAAGGGTAAGTAGATAGATTGCTCTCTTAAGGGTTGATTCTGGGTCTTGAACATAGTGGCCACAACTTCTCTTTGTAAGAGAGGACTCAATTATAGTAGGATTATGACTTATGTTAATTAGATGGATCAGTGGTACTTAAGGAGTTAGATGTAACTACATGGGCATAACAGTTATTGGCCAGCTGTACTTACGAGTGATCTGTGAAGGGTTATCACCCTATTGATTGGTTAATATGGACACAAAATATATCTATAGTAAGGAGAGTACAACTTTCGGTCTTTAGTGGAGTGTCTGATAGTTAACGGATGGTGGATCCCGTGACTAAAGAGTTTAGTCAGTTATTCACATATCGTTGGAACTTTAAGCTACATGTCCATAAGGTCCCCTTGGTAGCTCAATGGATTCAAGTTGAAAATTAGTTCTTGGTGTTGATTTGAAATGTTCAAATTGACAAGAGAAAATTTGATTGTATATGATATGATTGGTGTGATGTATGAGATACATCAAGTGGAGGATTAATGTAAATGAGATTTACATTAAGTACCATGAAATAGAAAGAGAAAAAAAACTATGGTTTATATGTTTCATGAGATGAAATATTAAAACTATAGGTTATAAATATAATATGGTAAGTTGGTTATCATATATATTTATAATAATATTAATTATTGGATAATTATATCTTTTTCTCTAATAACCAATTGAGTGGGAGGTTATTTGTGGTTTCATGGTAACTGTGAGATAAAAGAAAAAATATTTTCCTAAATTTAGTAGATTTTGAGAGAGTTTCTATTCTTGGAAAAACTCACGGAATCGTTGTCAAGTGAGAATTGTTTTCACTAAACGATAGCTAAAGGAAAGACTAAACAATCGTGGAGTGACATTAAACGATAGTTCACTCAGCTAGTCGTAGCTAAACGATCGCTGAGCATTTACTATACGATCGAGGAGCATTTGCTATACGATTAAGCATTCGTCTACACGATAGACTCTTGTCACCTCCCACTTGCTCAATCGTTTACACGATTTTTATTCCTCCGGTTTCTTTCTCTAACCAAGTTCACACAGAGCCCACACTTCTAGATTCTCACACGAGAATACCAAGGTAGCCATTTTGGTGGTGTCTTTCTCAACTCGACTGAGGTTGAGGTTTTAGAGGTTGTTCGTTGGGTTCGTGATCGTGGAGATCGTTGAGTTCAAGTTTGTTGTGGATCATGTTGTGTTTTCGTCGCTATGTTCGAGCATTCGTGTGTTGTTGTCTTGGAGACTGTACGAATATTCGTGATCGAGGGAGTTTGAAGATGAGTCTTAAAGGTATGTTTAATCTTTCCCTTGATCTCTTTGTAAAACATGCTATAATTTCGTATTGTGCATGACCGGTAAGTTTCCGTTTCTTGGTTGTAATTTTTTATGTTCAATTTCGAATGGAATTTGGAACGATCAGCTCATGGAAATCCTCATGTCTGATTTCTTTCGAGATCAATCTTCAACATCTGCTTTTGATTGTCTCAAAATGACAAGCGATCAACATGAAAGAAAAATGAAAATCGCGAAGATAAAACTATTTCATGTAGAAAACAACGACGAGAAGATTCATAGTCATGTTCCTTCATGTATGAAGAGGAAGTTGTTTGTTGATATAAATACAGAAAGTTCCTTGATGGTGAATCAAAACTTCTCATACTAACAAATCTTACAAATGTAGAGGACGAGCAAAGTTATGATGAAATAAGAGCTTCTGAAGTTTAAATGTAGAATCTCCTTATCGCAAGAGCCTAAACTGCATGTTGTTTCTGGCCTGCATGAGCTTAAAAGGTGAACTATGTCATGACTTGATCCCTTTCTTCAAGGGTACGTAGGCAACTTAAATAATTTTAAGTTCAGTCCATCAAAAAGGGTACCACAACCACCTAAATATGACACTACAAGATTGATGTTGATCATCCCCATTATAGAATGATACTCCAAATTGAAGATAGCCATCTTTTTGTAGAGTAACACATAAATTTGAAGGTGTTCATCCCTACTGGGGGCACAACACAACAAATTAAAGATGTTCATCCCTCGTAAGGAGGTAGCACAGTAACTAAAGGCACATACTTGGAATGATGTTTCGCATCCACTTCAAAATCAAATTCGGAGGCTTTACCACTTCTCCTTCGAAGTCAAGTTTGGAGACTTTGTTACTTCCTCTTTGAAGTTCAAGTTTGGTATGGTTTCACTGCTGCCTCTTCAAAGCTCAAGTTTGTTGCAGAATTGCTCCCTCTCCAAAATGTTGTATAGCTTCACTTCCTACAAAATGATGGTGTAGTTTCGCTCCCTCCAAAATGCTAGTGCAGCTTCACTCCCTCTCCAAAAAATGTGGGTACAACTCAGCCTCATCTCTAAAAGCGTTGTTATAGTTTAGCCTCCTCTACAAAAATGTTGGTGTAACTCCATCTCATCTTCATAGATCAAGTTTGTTCCGTTTGGTTCCACCTCACATGCGAGATCAACTCCGGTTCGCCTAGCTCTGCCTCATACACGAGATCCACTTCAATCTGCCTGGTTCCATCGCATATGAGAGATCAAGTCCAATTCGCTTGGCACCGCCTCATATGTGAGATAAATTCCAGTTCTCTTGGCTCCTCCTCATATTCGAGATCAACTTCAATCTTCCCTGGGTTTGCCTCATATACGAGATTAAGCCTGATCCGCCTAGCTCCATCTCATACGCGAGATCAACTCCAGTTCACCTAGCTCTGTCTCATCTCCGAGGTTAAGTTCAGTCTGCCTGGCTCCATCTCATATGCGAGATCAAGTTCGGTATGCTTGTTCGCTTCATCTTCAAGATCGATTCTGGTCTGCCTGGCTCCACCTCATATACGAGATTAAGTCTGGTCTGCTTGACTCCGCCTCATACGCGAGATCAACTTTGATCCACCTGGCTCCACTTCATATGCGAGATCAAGTTCGGTCTGCCTAGTTCCACCTCATATGTGAGATCAACTTTGGTCTGCTTAGCTCCGCCTCATATGCGAGATTAAATTCGGTCCACTTGACTTTGCCTCATACGTAAGATCAACTCCGGTCTGCCTTGTTCTGCCTCGTATGCGAGATCAAGTCTGGTTCTTTTAACTCTGCCTTATATGCAAGATCAAGTCTATCTTCATGGCTCTGCGTTATATGCTAGATCAAGTTCGGGTTGTCTAGATCCGCCTCGTATAAGAGATCAAGTTTGGTCCATCTAGCTTCGCCTCAACTGCACAACCAGGTCTAATCTGCCTTGTTTCGCTTCATCTGCACGATCAAGTCCAATCTACCAGGCCCCATGTCTGGTCTGCCAAGCTTTGCCTTATATGCAAGATTAGGTCCAGTTTGCTTTGTTTCATCACATCAGGAAGATCATAGTCAACGAAACACTATGGCAATCAGAGCACTAAGATCGAAACCAATGGATTGTTGAGATCAAAACCGGTAGAGCAATGAGCTTGAAATCGACGAAACGCTTAAGTCAAGGACTCAAGCTAAAACTGGCAGAATCCTCAGGTCGCACACTAAGATTGAAGCCAATAGAATATGAAGATCAAAGCCGATAGCGCACTAAGTTTGAAACTGATAACTGGTAGAAATACAAGTTATTAAAGCTCAAATTATTAAAACAATGAGAGAAAGCAATGGTAAAATAGGCAATATTATGATTGAATATGACAAACTAAAAGAAATTGTGATCGCTAATGCTCATCACATAAAAGCAGTTAATTTGTCTATTTCTATGCAGGAACAAGACGATGGCGCATATGAAATTGCGATCCAAGGATACGACGCGATGACACACTTGAGTTTGCGATCGCAAGAAGTACCTCAAAAGCGATCGCATAAAGACCTTACATAGAGGCGACAACATAATAAATCATGATGGGACGTAAAGCTGATAACAGTCAATTCCGAAATACAGTTGACAACCGTTAAAGACCATACTGTTGCAAAGACAGCGCAATAGAGTATGGAAATTAATGCTGCCCATCTTCGCAATCATTAGTGAGAAGAGCTGCTTCACCTTGAAATCTATAAATACCCGATGTTATCAAATGATAACGGGCAGAAATGCACGTTATTACAGTGCTAAGTTATTAAATAATGCAGGTTTGCGTTGATAAAAATATACAAGATTGCGTCCAAAAGCATTAAGTTCACAATATTGCGGTCGCATGTGTCCATCACATAAAAACAGTTAACTTGTGTATTTTTGTGCAGAATATACGTTGACACAAGGCAGAAAATGCGATCCACAGAAATCAACGGTCGAGCGCATAAGGAGATTGCGTTAACGCAAGGCTATGTGATCATTTGCGCTCGCAAATATCTGCTCAAGAAGGTTGCCGCATAGAGCCGGCACAACTTGGTGGGCGTATCTGGGTGAAAAGCGCAATAAATCACGATGAGACAGAAAGCTGATGACGGTCGATTCCAAATTAAGTTGACAAGCCGTTAACGAACTACTGTAGCAAGTACACTCAACTTTTTGGTGACAAATATTCGGCGCATCAGACAGAGAATTAATGTCATCCCATCAGTGTAATCATAAGAGAGAAGAAGCCTTTCACCCCGAAGCTCTATAAATACCGAAGGCAACCTTCAGTGAAGAAGTTCGACAGTTAGATAATTTTCCCTTAGATAGAAGTAGCCTTGTTCATAGTTTTTCTTTTACTTAGAAGACGGAGCGAGAGAAGGGAAGAGACGCCGGAAGATCGCTCTGGTCAGCTCGAGCGAGAAACCAGAAGGCGTGGAAAAGTAAAGAGAGGGTCGACTCTCGTGAGAGCGAGATTATCTTTTGAGCAGAGTAGAGAAGAACAGTGTAAAAGCCTTGGGAAGCAAGAGATTGCTACCAGGCTCTTTGTTCTTATTCCGCATTGTTATTTTGTATTTCAATTCTATATCTATAAAATGGAACTTGCTTATCTACATCTGTTCACTCTCTTACGAGAACGCATGAGTAGTTAAATCTATCGAATGAGTTGAGAAGAACTTAGCTAACATGACCTAGGATCTTCATTGCATGCAATTATCTTGTCTTATGTTGTGCCCAATACCCCTTTAGAGCTACTCAAGAGAGAGTCCAAATAAAGAACCTAAGACTTGAGAGAGCTAGGTTAGAATCTAGACTTGAGAGAGCAAGATTAGATCTGCATAAGCAAGAGATAGAGACTTAGAGATAAGCTCTGTTTGCCAACATGCATCACATGCATCCTAGAGATAGGTTATGGTATTATGCAGTCGCCTTGAATGTGTGTATATCATTCGTCATCGCATAAATAAGAATAGAGGCTTATGTGTAGGTCCTATAGACTTCATTACATATATCGCATGCATTCTAGAACTAAAAGCCGTAGCATTTGCGTTGAGAGATGATTTTCTATTGTATGTGTGTTGCGTGATCCTATAACGTGAACGCAATCCTAGGAACTGTTAGTTGAATCCCTTCTCAACCCGTTCCCCTGCATATTCATCGCATCTTCCGTATTATCAACTCTTTTCTTAACTCTGCCGCATACATTTTATATGCAAACAACAACCCAACAACTCTTGATTTATTGGTTACCGCAAAGTTATCTTAAAAATTATTGCCGTATATTGTTTTCTTGAGTCCCTAAGTTCGACCCTAGACTTACCAAGAAACTCAGTAGGATTTATACTTGGATTCTGCTGAGAAAACTTGTTGCACAACATATTTTCCATCACCACAATCCTTTTCATTATTTCACCGCATAAAATAACGCATCAAGTTTTTGGTGCCATTGTCGGGGACTTCGGCAAGACAGTGTGCTAACGGTAATTTTTTTTATTTCTTTGCAGCTTTCAATCTCTGACGAATTACGACCCGGTGATTGAAAGAACGTTTCGATGAAGATTAAGAGACAACCGCCAACAACAAGACAGAACTCCAAGAATGGCGAAACAAACAGAAGAAAGGGCCGCAAACGCAAATAATATAATGGCTAACCCCATCCTCCTGGCGAATGACCGCAATAGGCTCATTAGGGACTATGCGTCGCCCAACCTCTACGATTTCTCCTCAGGAATCATGAAGCCAGCGCTAGACGGATCGAGGTTTGAAATGAAATCGGTTATGTTGCAGATGATTCAAACTGTCGGTCAGTTTGGAGGAAGGCGTGGCGAGGACCCGCACACCCACCTCCCGAGCTTCATAGAAATCTGCAACACTTTTGTACTCTCGAATATCTCTACTAAGGAAGTTCGACTAACTTTGTTCCCATTTTCGTTGTGCGATCAAGCAAGAAAATGGGCTTATTCTCTCGAACTGGGGGAGATTATTTCATGGGAACAAGGCGTGGAAAAGTTCATGAAGAAATACTTCCCTCCAACGGAGAACACAAGAAGGAGGAACTTAATTACGAATTTTGAATAAGAAACTGACGAATTGCTCAGCAATGCTTGGGTGAGGTTTAAGAGGCTGATAAGAGACTGCCCACATAATGGCTAACTAGACTGCTTACAGATGGAGATTTTTTTACCAAGGACCGAACCCTGCTTCACAGACCGCTGCCAATGCGGCAGCAGCTGGAGGTCTGCTAGACAAAACTTATGAGAAGGCCAAAAATGTCCTTGATCGCATTTCAAAAAATCACGAGGACTGGAGAGAAAGCGATCAAGGATTAAGAATTAAAGATAGAGACGTGAACGACGGGGCCATCACATCCCTTCAGAACCAAATGACTACGATGATGAGTTTGATACAAGGCATCGCAATTAATAGTACGGGAGCGAAAAAAGGGCAGGTCAACGCAATTGCTCAAACGACCGCAAGTTATGTCATCTGTGGAGACGCACATCCAATGGAAGAATGCCCAGGAAATCTGCAGTCAGTATGCTTCATAAAGAACAACCCTTATTCCAACACGTACAACCCCGGGTGAAGAAACCACCTCAATTTCACGTGAAAAAATCAATAACAAAGCTTTCAACTAGTGGCGCAAAAAGAAGGGCCACTCGGATTTGTGAATGGGTTTTGAATGCGATGATACGTGGATGTGATGATCATACAAGTTTAACGCGGAGCGATGAAAGGGTGGTGTTGTAACAAGTATGCGATGAAGGGGTTGAAAAGAGATTTAGCTAACATTTCTTAAGATTTTTCACAAGTCAAGCAATCATGTTATACACAAATATCAAGCACTACATTTCTCAATGCATAATGCCACAATTCCTATTTCTAGGATGCATGCGATGTGTATGGGATGTAGCAGATAGAACTTATTTCTAAGTCTTTACACTTGCTCGTGCGATCTAATCCGACTCTCTCAAGCCTAGATGCTATCTTTAGATTACTCTCTCAAGTACTCCAAATGATGAATGATTCATACATAAGACAAGATGATTACATAAAATGCATAGCTTAAATCATGCTAGCTAAGTACTTCTCAACCCATTCACAAATTTAGTTACTCATGCATGATGCGGAGAGACTGAACATAAATCGAAATGAAGTTTCCATTTTTGTAAATAAGGTGTTGAGTACAAAACAATAAATGGAGTGAGAAATATCAAGCCATGTAAGCAGAAACCACGGAATACTTGAGTCAAAGGATGAAGAAAAAATCAACGAAATCCCCAGCTCATGCACTAAGATCGAAGCCAATAATGAAGGAACTCGTACTGAAGAGATCCTTGAGCAGAAGCAAGATCGACCCAAACTTTATTTTTCGTTGAATGTAAATTTTATAGTAAATAAAGAACTAGATATGCATTTATATATAAATTATAGCATGCTATCAATAGATTTTAGAAACCTTACCTTTGAAGACCTTTCTTCAAGATTCCCTCAAACAACACACGAAACCCTTGAAGGCTTTCTTCAAGAAACCTTCAAACAAGAACGAACACGACCACAAAGACTTCCTCGATATTCTTAGGTAGAGAACTCATGAGTGGTGAGCTCTGGCTATTTTGGAATACGGGAATTTTGTGGTAAGGAGGAAGGTTTGAGAAATGTTCACCAACAACTCAAACACACACACGGAACTCTTCTATGGTTTCTCTCTGTCAAATTCGATGATCAGATTATTGAAGAAGGAGACTCTCTCCTATCTTTCAAAGAACCAAATACCACAACCATCCACTTACATGGATGGAGAGAAAAGAAGGGGAGGCCCACATTTTTATTTAAAATAAAATAAAAAGGATATTTAATATATATATATATAGATATAGATATATATATTAAATTATATGTTATATCAAATATAACATATAACCTATAGATTGAATATTGTATCACATACAATATAACCTATAGTTTCTTTTCTCTCTTATATGGCATCTAATATAAATCACATTTATATTAAATTTAACAACTATAAATCTAATTCATAGGATAATATTTGAGTGTTATTCAAATATTTATTTCCTCTCATTAAGTTATAATGTATAAAATACATTATAATAATTATATCACATATAATAAAAATAACTTAATTATATCATATATAATTAAATTCCTCTATTAATTTGAACAATTCAAATTAAATACTATTGAGCTACCAAGAGGACCTCATGGACCTGTAGCTTGAAGCTCTAACGGTACATAAATAATTAATTAAACTCTTTAATTAAATTATTCACCATCCGTTAACTGTCGGACACTCCACTAAAGATCGACAATTGCACTCTTCGCACTACAGATATATTTCTGTGTCCATTGGATATAACCAATCAACAGTACAATGACCCTTTACAAATTGCTCGTAAGTACACTTAGGCCAAAATTACCATTTTGCCCCTATAGTTACATCTAACTCCTTAAGTACCACTAATCCCTCTAATGAACAATAAATCATGGTCCAACTATAACCAAACCCCTCTCGGGCTTAGAAAAAGTGTGGCGCCACATTGTTCAAGACCCGGAATCAGTTCTTAAGGAAGAAATTTATCTTACTTACCCCGACATCGGGGAGGGAGTGAATTCCTTCTTGTGTAGCTGTGTTCCCAGCTCCCCAATCAAACGAATCTCCAAAATGGTAGGCTTGTTGAGTCGGCGATCTGGCCACTCTCACTCATACAAATCAATGGACTGCCCTCATAGGCAGGAGTTCACAACTCACTTAGGATTCAGGTCATGTTACCTATGGTCATCCTGGTGAAATGTAAGTCTCAATTATGAACGGTGTTATATAATGAAACTAAACATTTTGTGGTCCGGTCTTATACAAACTCCTTTGTATAAAATATCCCCACTCATATGTCTATACATGAATGATCATGATTAAATCATTTGTAGCACTTTACAACAAATGTAACATCTACAAAGCAGGCCATACTGGTTGTGTCACAAGGATAAGGTACTCAGCCTTGTCCATCTACTACAGCCCATTTAGGTTATCACTTAAACTTGATCCACCCGTATGTCTCAACATACATGTTTAAGTTATAAGATAACCTTGTGTTGGAAGGTACAATGCGCAGCGAAAGTTACCAGAATCCATAAGCACTCTAATTCATTAATTTTGGCAGAAATGAAAGCAAGCTTCAGCAGAAATAAATGGGTTTCAAAACATACCTTTGAAGAACTTCCTCTAAGCTCGAATCCAGCTGCAAATCTCCTTTGAATCTTGTTGTAGACCACCCCAAGATCTTTCCTACTATCCTCTTGGTACTCTAGATTGAGTAGTGGGACTCAAAATAAGCTCAAATTAAGGGAATAGGAGATAAACTCACAACAGCAACCCAACAGAAGAACAACTTCTTCTCTTACGAATTTTTCAAAAAAATTGATCGGTTGCCTTATCTTCAAAACACTCCAATCTCTTCAGTATATTGCAGACACTCATGCAAAGAGATTTGTTGAATGAGATACAACTCGTGTTTGGAGTTAATGAAGACTTAAAGTGGGTTGTTTAGTGAGTTATTACATGAAGACAATGGAAAACCCTATTTTCCAACTTTGTGATTTTTCTTCTTTTTCAATTTTAATAAATTGATCTCACAAATCAATTTCATTTAATAAAATTGAAAATATTATTAATTTTACAAATTAATTTTCTTAATAAATAATTATTTAAACAATTTAAATAATTCTAATTAATTTAATATCAAATATTAAATTAATTTTATGCAATACCATATTCAAATATTTAAATCATATTTAAATTTTATTTCTCCAAATTCATTTAATTCTAATTTGAACAATTCAAATTAACTTATCACGCTATTCTAGAGCTAATCTATTTACGAGCTAGTAGGGGGACCTCGCGGACCTACAGATCATGGGCTCCGACGATCCGAGATTAATCGGCTAAACTCATTATACCGATCTAACCTCCATTCATTAACTAATGGGTGATTCCACTAAAGCCCATAGTTGAACTCTTCTCACTGTAGATATATTATGTCCACTCGATATAATCATGATTAGTAAGTTAACCCTTCACAGGTTGCTCATAATAACGGCTGGGTCGAATCTCTATTTTACCCCTCAAAATTACCTCTTCCTCTTTAAGTCTCACTGATCCCCTAATGAACAATTGATTTGTGATTCAATCAACAAATCGAATCCCTTTCAGGCCAATGAGAGGGTGAGGCCTCTTGTTCAAGACCCAGAATCAGCACTTGAAGGGAACAACCTTTCTACTAACCCTAATCAGATAGGAGTGAATTTCGTATTGCACCCTATGTTTCCAGCTATTCATCTAATCTTATCCCCAAAATGGTAAGCTTATCAAGCAGAGGCAGTTGGTCTACTCTCACCGTTTGCAGATCAAAGGATAATCCCAAACAAACAGGAGTTCATAGTTAGCTCAGGATTAAGGTCAAGTTACCTAGGTCATCGCTTTGAAATAGTCAGTCTTAAACAGTAAACATCATTATAAAGTAAGAATGACTGGTTTCGTGGTCCGATCTTATACAAAACTCATTTGCACAGAACGCCCTCACTCCTCATGTCCCAACATGAACGAATTAGGATCACTTTGTTTGTAGCACTTTACAACTCTTTGTAACAACTACAGAGTAGGTCGCATTCAATAGTGTTACCAGAATAAGGCACCCAACCATATTCATATACTATAGATCATTTTGACTATTTACTCGAACCTGATCCACTTGTATATCTCTACATAAAGTTCAAGTACTCATGTAATAGTCAAGGGAATTAGGTTTATTAGATTTCTAAAAAATAATATATTCAATAACAACTTTACTGAATTTTCAGAATAAGTTCTATTGTTTACAAACCACGAGTTTTAGGACATAAAACCCAACAAACTCCCACTTGGACTAAAACTCTAGTGGTAACTATATATCCGATATATAAGACTCAGTTTCTAAGTTTTATAGAGAAATACAATAAACTAGGGCATCCCATTCCCATGATTTTACCATTCGGTATCTCATACCCGATATTTCTCCCACTTGCCTTAAGTTATTAACCTGGTATTTCTAGTCTTACTAGGTGATTCTCAAACACTTTAGCCAAGAAAATCATTGTAAACTTATTAGTGTATAATAGGCTTTTTATTAAACTATATGGGGAATGCATCTAATTCTCAATAACGGCCAGGAAGCACACTTTCCTCCCACTACATTGAGATACTCTCAACTCTTTGATCAAGATGCATCTGACCTGCCTTAACAACTCTTTTTAACAGCCAAATCTAGAAATCTTTAAAACTTATTATACTTCGATCTTAGCCATTTAATATCTGAATATTTACGAATGACTTTTAACAATTTGATTCTTAACAGAAGTTGCTATGAGATAAAACAAACATATTTCCTGAAAATGAACATTTCATTCAAAACAAAAATATGTACAATATGTTTATTACAAGATTTAAAAAATAGGTAATTAAATCTTTAGCAACTTCTCCCATTGGATGAGTTGAGCAAGCGGTCTCCAGAAACTAAGTAACCTGTTTACCTTTCTCTGCTCTCTTCTTTGCAAGATATTTGGGGCAATTTCTCTTCCAGTACTCTTGTTCGTTGCAGTGGAAACGTTTCCCTTTCTCTGCAGCGGTTTTCTTGCTTTTTTTGCCAGCAGGCTTCTTCTTCCCTTTCCCTTTATTTTTCTTCACTGGAAACATTAGGTTTGAAAGATGTTCGTCTCTTCTTAGCAGAAGCAACATTTACTTTTGGTTCCAGACCCTTAGTTCTCAACATGGTCTGGAAAGCCTGCAACTTATTCAGCAGAGTAGTCAAGTTGTATTTAATTTTATTCATCAAAGCATTTGTAGAGAATTCTTTGGAAGAGATTCTAGAATAAAACCAACTTGGCTTCTCTCGTTTATCACAGCGCCGTTTACTTCAGCCACATTAAAGTGGATCATCATGTCCAGGACATGTTAACGAACATTGATCCCCTCGTTCATACGACTATTGTAAACGTATTTGATAGCATTATGCCTTAGGGTGAAGGACGCTTGTCCAAACATCCCTCTTAGAGATTCCATAATCTCTTTGGTAGTACTCATATCCTCGTGTTTTTTCGCCAAAACGTCAAACAGGCTAGCGAGAATATAAGCATGGGCTTTATCATTTGCTCTGATCCATCTATCAATTGCTTCCCGAACAGTTTGGTTGGAATTAGAGCTAGGAATGGGAGGACATTCCTCTATTAAGACAAATCTCAAATCGTCTATCGTAAGTATCGTGTTCAAATTTGATTTCCATGTGACATAGTTATCCTCGATCAGTTTGTCCGAAGCCAACAATTGTATAATTATACTCGTCATTCTGAAATTATGAACAAATTTTATAAGTGAATTGCTTTTAAATCCAATCAAGTTTTAGCAAAGTGATAATGTACTCATAATCATTATTTTTGCAACGATACTTAAGTGATTTAGAATAAATGCTAACGTCGGGCAGTCAAGGATTCCTTCATAAAAGCAAGACAATTCTTGACCAAATACTATCTCTAGAATAACTCATATTCCGATAGTCATTTAGTTATCGTTTTCGGTCAAGATCATTACTAACACTTAGTAAGTCTTGTAAGTGTAGACCAGCCATTTCCAGATCTTATAGAATAGTATGAGTATGCCTCCGAAATAGAAGACAACACTCAAGATGGAACTATAAGACCCTATTCATTTTACTGAAGCTTAGATTGTTCCGAATCCTATGTTACAACCCTTCGTAGGGATCGCCGCGGTTAATGACTAGCTAGTGCTGCATGAAAACGACAACATGCGCAACATAGGAATATCACGGTTCAAACTAATGGAGGAGACTGTAGGATAATGTTGACACATTTCCTTCACCCACTTACTATGTACGACTTCCTCCATTCACCCTGTTATTGACCCATGCAAACACTTTCCGTATGGAGCAGTCGAGGTAAAATCGACAAGAAACCGAGCATGGATCTCACGGTGTGAACTCTTGAGGACATGAGAGCTAATAACTTTTATTCTTCCACTGAAGTGTTCTAAATATTTGGGTAAATTTATACTTAGGTTCTTTTCGGCTAATAAAAACAACTTTAAGTCTAGGTGGTTTATCCAAGTATAACATTTATAAATGGATTTTAAACCTACGATGTCTAGGTGATAAACCATTTTTATTACCTCACACTGCTCACGAATGCTCATAAAACCGGTTACCAACACTCAATTATTCGGCTATAATCCTCAGGTAGGAGGTGTTCCGTAGACCGTTAACTTAAGTACCCCAGCCTTCGATAGGATTATATACCGGTTGAGTTTGTAACCCTAGTTTTATAAGTTTAACGACCTATTTTAACTATTAAAACAAGTGGTTAACCAAAATGAGCATGCAGTTGTTATTTGTTATGGATTTTAAATATCTAACCCAATTTTATAACAACTTACAAAATTTTAGACATGCTAAACATCAACGACAAATAACAAAGGCATTCAATATCTAATATAACCATTATATTAAATAAAAGAAACCCTAACATGCATATTATATATTATAACATTTTATAACATACTTTCAATGCATGAAACATGCTTCCTACGGTGGGATTTTAAATATACATGGCATACTGTATGCACATACAAGATTTATTTAATTATAACATATATCACATGCATAAATAATTAAACACTAACTGATATGGCTTTAGTTTTGGCAAAAACAATCAAACAAAACCTAATTATTACAAACGGCTTCTGAACCACTTTCGGACTACTCGAATCGCTCCAAAACAAACTCAAGTAGCTTGAACCAGACCCGAACCGTCTGAACTGGACCAGCCAAAAACCATTCGAGGCTAAACCGGACCGGACCTCAAGAGAACCGATCGAAATGACAACTCTTGCTAATGTTTAACATCTCGCTAAGTCTCATCGTTTAGCAATGACGACCATTGTCATGCGTTTTGCTTAATTGTTTAGTATTTGCTTGATCATTTAGCAACTATCACATAGCTCCTGATCAAACTACACGATCGTATAGTATTTTCCTTCTAACACATAGTGTCACCGTCTAGTGTCGGAAGAAACTACACGATCGCTTAGTGTCTAACACTATCACGCAGTTCCATCATTTAACACGGACAATTTATTACACGATCACTTAGCGTCATCGTCTAACGCTTGAAGTTGATCATTTAGTGCATGCACAAGGTAAACGATCGCTTAATGCTACCACATAGTATTCGACGCATCACCCAACTGCCGCACATAGGTAAGGGATCGCGTAGTGCTATTGCTTAGCTGCCACATAGAGGTAAATGATCGCGTAGTGCTATCGCTTAGCATCTCAACGCATCGTTTAGCTTTCGATCAAAGGTAAACGATCTTACAGCACTATCGCATAACTCTTCACCACATCGTTTAGTTCCCACCTGAAGCTACACGATCGTGTAGTGCCATTGTATAGCAATATAACGCATCACTTAGCTCCCGCAGGTACACCATCGTCTAGTGCACAACACCTCAATGATCAATGCCTGAAGCTACACGATTGTTTAGATTTTCTTCACATCGTCTAACGCATGAAACTAAACGATCGTTTAGCTACTAAAGCTTAACGACTATATACAGAGGCTGATTTTTTGGAATCTGCAACTCGGCCTCTTCGCTTGTTTCTTCGATTTACAGCTTAATTTCAACTCTAATGACTCCAAATATATTACAGACTCTTGGGAACACATATAAGCTCATCAAGCAAGAGTCAATTACAAATTTAATTAAGAAATCAAAGAGAAATTAAAAGTCAAAACTCAAAGAACCATATCAGTACGACATCATATTTCTCATATAAAACACCCACCAAACCAAATTAAACCGAATTGAATGCTTAAAAGATGCTCTGATACCAGTTGTTGGAAGGTACCAATGCGCAACGAAAGTTACCAGGATCCATAAGCACTCTAATTCATTGATTTTGGCAGAAATGAAAGCATGCTTCAGTAGAAATAAATGGGTTTCAAAACATACCTTTGAAGAACTTCCTCTAAGCTCGAATCCAACTGCAAATCTCCTCTGAATCTTGTTGTAGACCACCGCAAGATCTTTCCTACTATCCTTTTGGTGCTCTAGATTAAGTAGTAGGACTCAAAATAAGCTCGAATTAAGGGAATAGGAAACAAACTCACAGCAGCAACCCAGCAGAAGAACAACTTCTTCTCTTACAAATTTTTCAAAAAATTGATCGATTGCCTAATATTCAAAACACTCTAATCTCTTCAATATATTGCAGACACTCATGCAAAGAGATTTACTGTATGAGATGCAACTCGTGTTTAGAGTTAATGAAGATTTAAAATGGGTTGTTTGTAAATTAGTTCATGAAGTAAATGGAAAATCAAATTTTCCAACTTTGTGTTTTTCTTTTCTTTTTATATTTTATTAAAATGATTTCAAAAATCAATTTTTATTTAATAAAACTGAAAATATTATTAATTTTACAAAATTAATTTTCTTAATAAATTAATAAATAATTATTTAAACAATTTAAATAATTCTAATTAATTTAATATCAAATATTAAATTAATTTTACGCAATACCATCTTCAAATATTTAAATCATATTTAAATATTATTTCTCCAAATTCATTTAATTCTAATTTGAACATTTCAAATTAACTTATTACGCTATTCTAGAGCTAATCCATTTACGAGCTAGTAGGGGGACCTCGTAGACCTATATCATGGACTCCAACGATCCGATATTAATCGACTAAACTCATTAGACTAATCTAACCCCCATTCATTAACTAATGGGTGATTCCACTAAAGCCCATAGCTGAACTCTCCTCACTGTAGATATATTATGTCCACTCGATATAATCATGATTAGTAATTTAACTCTTCACAGGTTGCTCGTAACAACGGCTAGGTCGAATCTCTGTTTTACTCCCCGAAATTACCTTTTGCTCCTTAAGTTCCATTGATCCCCTAATGAACAATTGATTTGTGATTCAATCAACAAATCGAATCCCTCTCAAGCCAATGAGAGGGTGAGGCCTCTTGTTCAAGACCCAGAATCAACACTTGAAGGGAACAACCTCTCTACTAACCCTAATCAGGTAGGAGTGAATTTCGTCTTATACTCTATATTCCGAGCTATTCATCCGATCTTATCCTCAAAATGGTAAGCTTATTGAGCAGAGGCAGTTGGTCTATTCTCACCGTTTGCAGATCAAAGGATAATCCCGAACAAACAGGAGTTCATAGTTAGCTCAGGATTAAGGTCAAGTTACCTAGGTCATCAATTTGAAATAGTTAGTTTTAAACAGTAAACAGCGTTATAAAGTAAGAGTGACTGGTTTCGTGGTCTGATCTTGTACAAAACTCATTTGCACAGGACACCCCCGCTCCTCATGTCCCAACATGAACGAATTAGGATCACTTCGTTTGTAGCACTTTACAACTCTTTGTAACAACTACAGAGTCGGTCGCATCCAATAATGTTACTAGAATAAGACACCCAACCTTATTCATATACTATAGATCATTTTGACTATTTACTCGAACTTGATCCACTTGTATGTCTCCACATAAAGTTCAGTACTCATATAATAGTCAAGGGACTTAGGTTTTGTTGGATTTCTAAAAAATAATATATTCAATAACAACTTTATTGAATTTTCAGAATAAGTTCTATTGTTTATAAACCACGAGTTTTAGGACATAAAACCCAACACCTTGGATGTTAGTTTATTGGTTTGTGGTTAATGCAACTAAAATATCATATATATTATAGACAATGAGTTTGAATAAAATGTCATATATTTTATTAAATAAACAATGAGTTTGTTCAATAATATTTACAAACTATAGGACTCTAAGAGATTTAGGACATCAACCCCAATAAATACGATGAAGAGATCAAAGCAGGTAGAACACTGATTTTGACATTGATGGAATGTTTGAGTCAAAGACTGAAGCCAAAATGGATGGAATCCTCAGGTCACCCACTAATATTGAAACCAATAGAATGCGGAGATAAAAGTTAGTAGAGCATTGAGTTTGAAACTGATGGAATGCTCAAGCAAAAGACTGAAGCCAAAACCTACGGAACTCAGGTCGCACACTGAGATCGAAGCTAATAGAATGCAGAGACCAAAACCATTAGAGCATTGAGTTTGAAACTGACTGAAGCCAAAACCAACAGAATCCTCAGGTTGTGCACTAAGATCGAAGCCAATAGAATGCAGAGATCAAAGTCGGTAGAGCATTGAGTTTGAAATTGAAGGAATGCTCGAGTCAAAGATTGAAGCCAAAATCGACGGAATCCTCAGGTCGCGCACTAATATTGAAGCTAATAGAATGCGGAGATCAAATCCGGTAGAGCACGGAGTGTGAAACCGATGAAATGCTCGAGTCAAAGACTGAAGCCAAAACCGATGGAATCCTCAGGTCGTGCATTAAGATTGAAGCCAATAGAATGCGGGGATCAAAGTCAGTAGAGCACTGAGTTTGAAACCGACAGAATTCTCGAGTCAAAGACTGAAGCAAAAACCGACGAAATCCACAGGTCTTGTACTAAGATCGAAGTTGATAGAATACAAAGATCAAAGCCGGTAGAGCACCGAGTTTGAAACCGATGAAATTCTCAAGTCAAATACTGAGGCCAAAACCAAAGGAATCCTTAGGTCGCGCACTAAGATCAAAGCTAATAGTATGTGGAGTTCAAAACAAGTAGAGCACTGAGTTTGAAATCGACAGAATGCTCAAGTCAAAGACTGAAGCCAAAACCGACAGAATCCTCAGGTTGCACACTATGATCAAAGGCAATAGAACGTCGAGATCCCCAAGGACTTAAGACGAAATTCTCAAGTTGCGGATTGAGATCGTGCTTACATAAACCCAAAACTACCTCATGCTCTGTTTGTTGCTACAAAAAAAAAAAAAGGAAAAAACTCACCCTTTGCAAGGATATCTAGAAGTTGGTGAGTTACGCCCTTGAATGCAAGTTACGTGTAGCTTTAATTCTTGTAAAATAAAGCAGTGTAAAGAAATTAGTAAAAAAAATTAATTTCAAATAATGGAGAAAGGAAATTAAAAATATATATATAATAAAAGAAAGAAAGAAAAAAAATAGGAAAAGAAAAGACACACCAATGTCTTTCTCTCTTAACGATGGCGACGAACCTATACCATCATCGTCCGCGACAAGCGTCGTCAATCTCAGTAGTCGGTGCCTATGTTCATCGACGACGACCCTCGACCAGGGCATCAAAGGCCACGACTACAAAGATGAAAAAAAACCATACCGTCACTCAACCAACAAACCGATGTCTCCAACCTCGAACATGATGCATTCTGGTGGTTCCAACGACGTCTAAAGTTGCCCCTTTCTTTCCAAGATTGCGGGCGGAGGCGATCCGATCGTCACCTTGGATGGTAGAGATCACTTAGGGAGGGAGGTGACAGTTGTGTACATGAAAAAGAAAATTAAAAAAAAAAAAAAGACTTGAAACATGTTTGATTACCTTGCCGTTGATTGAAGCTTTTTTTTAAAAAAAAAGGGTTCAACCAATTTATAGAAAGAATTTAAACCCTAATTGATTTATATCCTTAAGTAAAATCTTATCAAATTAGGAAATCCAATATCTAAGTTCCATTATCTTATCTTTTTATTTACTTTTTTTGAAAATGTTTGATAATGTACCTGGATTAAGCTACTCAAATTTTATCGCAAATTCAAATTATTCAATTTTGACTCTTTATCCAAGTAAAAATAAATAAATCGTGAGTAGAGCCTCCAAATTCATCCCAAATTAAAATTTGGTCATATTCCAAATTTCATACTAAATTCAAATTTTTACGCTTTTATCCCAAATCAAATTAAATTAGGGATACAACATGAAATTTCTCTTAAATTAAAATTTTGGCCATATTCCAAAATTTACCCAAATTCAAATCATTCATTTTTATCTTTTATCAAATTTAAATTTAAGGTAAAATCTCCAAATTTTTCTCAAATTAAAATTTGGCCATATTCAACAAATTCAAATCATTCCAATTTGTTTTCGATTTAATTCAAGCAAAGAATAAAATCTCAAATTTATCCCCAACCAAAATTTGGCCATATTCCAAGTATTATCCCATAATCCAAGTTTGAATTCTCAAGTTAAGTTAAAATTGAGGACTTTTATTTGTGTCAAGTTAAAATTTGGGCGTTTTCCAAATTTTGTCTCAAGTTCAAATTATTGAGTTTTTATCTTCAAATCAAAATAGATTGTAAATAAAGTTTAAAATTTGGTCAAAATTTACCATAAATTTGAATCAAACTTATGTACCAAATTCATAGTTTGATTAATTCACATGTCAAATAGAGTCAAACCCAAGAACATAAAACTTGTAGTCTGACTTAAACTTTGTTTCGAGATTCACCCACCTATATAGATGCATAAATCTCAAAAGGAGGGCATTTGTTGAATAAGAAATTTTTGGACCAATTAGAAATTGCCACGTCATTTCTCAAATTAATGACAAAATTGCCAAATCATCAAATTAGGTCAAACTAGAGGTTGACATGTGTCCCAAATTGAAATTGAAGACATAAATTGGCAAATCCCGATGGTGCTACGTGTTTTCATCATGACTTTTAGATTGAATCAAATAATTTGATCTAATTTGATATTATTATTTGAGCTAAAACCAATTGAACTAAAAAATAGGCTTAATTTGACCTAAACGTCAAATAAAGCCCAAATTCAATTAGTTAGGTCCAAAGACCAAGTCCATGGATCAACCAAACTTCAGCCCACAAAGCCCATCTGAGAACTCTATAAATAGAGGAGTTCTCTTCATTTGTGAGGATCATAAATTTTAGAATCCAGAGAGCCTAGAGAGAATTCTCTACAATCAGAAGACTCCTTGAATCCTGAAACTAACCACACTTGGAGACTGAAGTCTTATGGAGATACAAGCATTCTTCTAAGACTCCAAGCTCAAGAACATCCACTCGCTCCGCTTCCATACATCAAGCGTACGCATTCAACTGAGAGAGAATCAGAGGATCAACTATTGTAGATCGAACCACATTCGCATCAAATCAATATCAATACATACACAAGTTCAACTCCACGAAACAAGTTTCTTTAGAAACCTCGTATAAACATTGATCCTCCAAGAAGATCATCAAACCTAAAGGCTGATCATCCAAGAAGATTAATAAGCCCAAAGGTCGATCATCTAAGAAGATCATCAAGCCTAATGGCCGAGCATCCAAGAAGATCAACAAGCCCAAAATTCGATCATCCAAGAAGATCAACAAGCCCAAAGGCTGATCATCTAAGAAGATCAACCAGTTTAAAGATTAAAGTTTATTTTGAAAGCATCAAAGGGTTGTGTATTAGAGATTGTACTCGCTATACTGAAAATAATACAAATACAAAAGTTCAAATTCCACGAACCATGTTTTTCCGAAGACCTCGTGCGAACAATATCTATCACCTCTGTCATAGACCTCGTACGAACAAACTTGATTCAAATTCCACGAACTAAGTTTTTCCGGAGACCAAAGCCAATGACAAAGAAAAGACTGTCTTACAAGAAAACGAACTACAACAATCAACCTCTGTCACCTCCCTATCAGTTTAATAGCTACAAAATATGATTACAAACTCCATAAGGGCTCAATATGGAAGACCATCGCAATCTTTTTTATGTACTCCAAATCATGCACCAAGTGAATCGACAATCTGAGAATGCTAGCTGGATACCAACCTCCAAAGTTTCAACTATTCGATGGAAAGGGCAATTCGAAACAACACATTGCTCACTTTGTTGAAACCTGTGAAAAGGCAAGAACAAAAGGAGACCTGCTAGTCAAGCAATTTTTCCGAACCTTAAAAGGAAATGCTTTTAATTAGTATACCAATTTGGAGCTGAAAGTGATTGACAGCTGGGTGAAGAAATCGAATCCTACAATGGAAGCGTTTGTTTGAGAACACATTTCATCTCGCAATTTAATTTTTACATAAAGAAATTCATTATACTAAAATAGAATATTAACATGTAAATTGGCATGTTTTGGGAAAATATTAGAACCATTCATGTAGATTCCTAAGCTTTACAAACAATCCTCTCGAAGTTCCAACGAACGACTCTTCCAACGATCTTGATCACGAATGATTTCTTGAACAATTTCGAACACTACCAGTTATTCTCTAGGATTCCAATAGAGGGATAGGTAGTATTCAAATATTGAGAGAAGGAGAGGAGCAAAGAGTTTTGGAGAGTAGAGAGGATTCTCTTTATGGCTTAGGACAAATTTTGCAAAATAACACTTGTGTGTTGTGTATTGTCAGTATCTTGTCTCCCAAAGGGGCCACGAGGAGGCCTTTATATAGAGAAGGACCAAGCCGTCTTCCTCATTTTCCTATTTTTCTTTTCCACAATCAATTAATTAATTAACACTTATTTAATTCATTTAACACAATTGAATAACACTTATTGAATTTAATTTGTACATTAATTAAATAACTGTTTATACATTAAATCTAATTTAATGTATATATATTTAATTATCATAAACATCATATATATGTGTGTGTAATCTCTATTAATTAATTCTTTGTGAATTTAATTTACTTAAATTAATTAATCGAATCTTATTCAAATATTACTTTCTAATTTAATTTGAATTATAAATCATATCCATAATCAATTATATATTAATCACATTAATATATGGTTTCCTCAAATTAATTTGAACAATTCAAATCGTCCCCCTTAAATATCCTTCAGTGAGATAACAAGGGGACTTAGTGGACTTGTAGATCAGAAGCTCCAACGATATGAGATTAATTGGCTAAACTCATTAACTAAGTTAATCAATATTTGTTAACTGTGGGTACACTCCACTAAAAACCTACAGCTGCACTTTTCTCACTACAAATATATTTCTGTGTATGCGGATATAGATCAATAATAGCAAGTTAGTCCTTCACGAGTGTTCGTGACTCCAACTGGATCAAATTATTGTTTTACCCTTGGGTTACCTCAATCTGTTTATGGTCTAACCAATAAACAGAAACCCTCTCGAGTCAATGAGAGGGTAGGGTCCTTTGCTCAAGTTCCGGACACACCGCTCAAGGGAACACTCACTTACTTACCCTTAAGGTGGGAAAGAGTGAATTCCATCTTATATTATTATGTTTCCAACTCCCCACTCAGTCTTGTCCCTAAAATGGTAGGCATATTGGGTCAACAAACTAGCCATCCTCGCCTATATAAATCAAAGGACAATCCCTCGTGAACAGGAGTTCATAATATACTCAGGATTAAGACTAAGTTGCGTAGGTCATCCTATTGAAGTAGGAATCTAACTAGTTAACGGTGTTACATTTAGTGGTTACTATTTTACGGTCCAGTCTTATGAAAACTCATTATATATGATACTTTCACTCGCATGTCAACTACACGAACGCGTTGGATCATTGCATTTGTATCAAATACAAAGTGGGTCGTATCCATAGTGTTACCAAGATAAGATACCTAACCTTGTCCCTATACTATAGATCCTTTAGGTTGTATCTTGAACATTGATCCTTATATGTCTCCACATATAATTCAAGACTCATAAGAAAGCCTTGAATGTTAGTTTATCAGATTTAGGGTTATTAAGATAAAAAGAGACAAACAACATAAACAATAACATTTATTGAATTAACATCTATAACTTTTTATTGATGATGGTCAATTAATAACATTTACTATCTACGAGTTTTAGGATATCAAATCCAACAAACTCCCACTTGAACTAAAACTCTAGTAAGTGGGTTGTACACAATATTAGAATCCAAAAAGCGGGATTATTGTAAATAAATATAATAAATTAGGGCATCCATATACCCATTACTCTCCCACTTGTCCTAGATTATATAATATACATGTCTCGTAGATCTAAACTCTCTAGATAACCCTCAAACACTTTAGCCAAGAGTGTAACGATTCGAGTTCATGAGGGGTACATGAATGAACTGATATCACATCTGAATGAGAGGATTCCTGAGGACATAAAAGTATGGTTAAGAAAGGTTTAAAAGAATTGAAAGTTACTACCTATACCAATAAGGTGCACCTTCCTTTTCGGTGGCTCAATCATAAGAACTCCAAAGTTAAACGTGCTTAGCTTGGAGCAATCCTTTGTTGGGTGACCTCTTGGGAGTTTTCCTAGGATGCATGTGAGTGAGGACAAAGCATACTGAAAGGACCCGTGTTGGTTTGTGGGGACAACTTTCACTTCTAAAAAGCATTCAAGGCAATGGAGGATGACATAGCTAGGTCGCAGGAGAATATTGGGGCCATCAGAGGCCGAATCTGGATTCATAAGCAAATATCGTCCACATAAAGTGTTAGAAAAGCTATTTTATCGTTGATGGATTTCTTGTAGATACAAGGTTCATCAACGTTTTGATCAAAACCCTTTAACTCATAAATGGATCAATTCAGCTTGTAAACTTTTTACTCCTGACGTTGGGCTATGAATCCCTCAGGCTGAGACATAAGGATATTCTCTTCAAGATTTCCATTTAGAAAAGCAGTCTTGACATCCATTTGTAGCTATCGACAAGAGAATTCTTATAGACTTAAGCATAGTAACAAGGGAAAAAGTTTCCTCATAGCCAATCTCTTCCCTCTGGGTATAATACTTTGCTACTAGTCTAACTTTGAAGTTTTATACCTTTCCAGCTACGTCTTTCTTTCTTTTATAGATCTATTTGTACCCTATGAGTTTTACCCCTTCAGTGGATCTACAAGATCCCATACTGAATTGGAGTACATAGATCACATTTCATGGTCCATGACTTTGACTCATTGGTCCTTGTCTACATCATTCATTGTCTGTTTATAGGACAATGAATCCTCAAAATCATCATCTGGTATGAAAACCTAAGTTTCAGTTAAACCCAAGTAACGGTCAGGTTGTATCACAACTCTCCCACTGCGTCGAGGTATTCTCAACGATTGAGAAGAACGAGACTGACCTGAAGTATTGGTTTCTTCTAGGGGTGTTCAAAAAACCCGATCAACCCAACCCAACCCATGCGGTTTGGGTTGGGTTATCAACTCATTTGAGTTGGGTTGGGTTTAAATAAATGAAAATTTTATAGGTTGGGTTGGTTCATGGGTTCACCTAATATAATCCAAACCAACTTGAACCAACCCGAATTTATTATTAATTTTAAAATATATTTTTTTTGTTACTTATAAAACAATTATTTATACATATATTGATTTTAATTTTATTTAATTCCAATATTTTTTTGAATAATTTATTCTTCAACAACTCTTAAAAGTAGTTTTTGCACTTTTGAAAGAAAATATTCACTATATAAATTGAAATTGAGTAGTTAATCTTAATTCAATATATGAAAATAATTAAATTAGATTTTTACATATTTACGCTTTGTTTCTTTTTAGAACAAGATTTTAAATAAATGACCCGATGAAACCGAACCAACCCAACCCAAATATTTCATGGTTGGGTTGAGTGGGTTCATTTTTTAATAAGAGTTATTGGGTTGAAGAAATTTACAACCCGAACAATTGGGTTGAGTCTAAAAAGTCTTTCAACCCAACCCAACCCAACTCATGAATACCCCTAGTTTCTTCATTAACTCTTGATGAAGAACCAGCTGCATCAATAACCCTTGTTGATTCTTCAGTAGCTTCACTCAATACAATTTTGCTTCATGGTTTATGATCACTCATGTGGTCTTCTTAAAAAGATAGCATTTGTCGATATAAACACTTTATTTTCTTGAGGGTCATAAAATGAACCACCTCTGGTTTCCTTAGGGTAACCAACAAATTAGCATAATCTTGAACGAGGTTCCAACTTCTTAGGATTTGTCACTAACACATGTGTAGGACAACCTCAGATTCCAAAGTAACGTAAACTCAGTTTACGCCTCCTTCATAACTCAAAAGATGTTCCAAAAACACTCTTTGAGGGAACATTGTTCAAGACGTGAATTGTGGTCTCTACCGCATACTCCCAAAACGAGTTAGGCAATTAAGCATAACTCATCATAGAACGAACCATATCTAGTAAGGTTCTATTTCTCCTTTTTGATACACCATTCTGCTGAGGTGCACCAGGTGCTGAGAGTTAGGATTGAATTCCATGTTCTATCATATAGTCCTGGAATTCTAAATACATGTATTCTCCACTCCATCATATTGAAGTGTTTTAATTGTTTTTCCTAATAGGTTTTCAACTTCATGTCTTATACTCTTTGAACTTTTCAAAGGCTTCAGACTTATGTTCCATTAGGTATAAGTAACCATACCTTAAATAATCATCTATGAAAGAAATGAAGTATTTGTACCCTTCTCTAGCCTTTACATTCATTGGACCATAAAGATTTGAATGTATAAGCTCTAAGGGCTCTTTGACTCTATAACATTTTCCACTAAAAGGTCTTTTAGTCATTTTACCTTAGAGACAAGATTCACATGGAGATAATGAATCATCTTCTACCCATCTCCCGATTCTATCGAGATTTATGTGGTCTAATCTCAAATGTCAAAGATAGTATCATTGTTACTTGGAGAAATTCTTTGTCTTTTTTTTAGTATTAGCAATTTTAAACATCTCATGATTTAAAAGTGTCTTTGATTCAGTTGGTCTTAACACGTATAAGTTGTTTTCTAGTTTAGCTGAATAATTAGTCATACCATTTTTCATAATGAACGCAGAGTGCAATTGTTCCATTAAATAGGAAATAGAAACAAGGTTCCTTCTCATTTTGGGAGCAATATATACGTTTTCTAAAAACAAAAAATCTACTTCTAAAAAACAACTTAGCAGCTCCCATTGCAGAGCTAAAATGGTGTCTCCCGCTCCAACCTTGAGCATCATTTCACTCAATTCGAGTTGCTAGAAGGAACTAATTCCCTATAAAGAAGAACGAACGTGATTAGTGGCTCTTGAGTCAAGTATTCAAGCATCAAGGCTTCCAACTTCATATCTTCCTTTTCCTTTGTTGTGATTATTGTTGGGAGAGTTGATGGATCTAAAAGTGCCTTGTGAACTTTTTGCTGACTAAGAATGACTCTGATTTTGACTTTCCATAAGCCAAAATCACCTTTTCCATCAAAATTTTCAATTTTGAATCTTGCTACTGCCATATTGAATCAGAATTTGAATCTTGGCTCTCCAAGAATTGATTTCTTGAAAGTCTTTGTTCTGATACCAATTTATTGGGCCCAATTGACAGGGAAAGAAAATAGGCTCAAGTTGATTCTGATTCAAATTATGAGATGTGGTAGCTGCCGAGTGTGGTTTACATAGTGCCATGTTGCATACTTAATCACACGTGAGGTAAGTCTTCTCTTTCCCTTTATTATTCAGAATTATCTTTCAGTTCTTCTCTTTCGAAAGGAAAAATTCTCTCTAACCCTCAATTTCTCTCACATGGCGATTTGGCAAGGGAAAACAAAGGCAACACATGCAAGCATAAAGAATGATGGAGAAGAAAGAGTAGAACACACGTTGTACGTGGTTCGGCGAAGGATAGCCTCCATCCACGGAAAGGAGTGAAATCTTCTTGAAGAAAACTGTAAAGATAAGTTCACTCTACACCATTTCCCTAATCTCTCTTTTTTATTTTGATCTTCTTATATACATATTTTTGAAGATCTGTTACATAAAAGTTTGTTTAAAAAAAAAGGGCCATTGGAGTCATGTTCTTCAGTGTAAAGATTTGTTAAGGTATAAAATTGATTTTTTTTAGTAGTGTGACCCACAAGCTCCTTGAGCCAAATAAGAAGTGAAGTTCACAACTCTACTTCCCAACTCATTAGCCAAATATATCCTAAAGGGTCATTTGGTTAAAGGGTTTTCTGAATGAGAATTGACACAGACATCCAAAATCCATATTTGTTTTGCAACTTTCAATACATTGCCTGGGGAATTAACTATTCCAAAGCATCCTTTTTGCCCACATATAAGAGTTTTCTTTTCCCACCCAAAACTATGGTCTCTTTATTCCATCATTTTCTATTTTTCATTTTATACCTAATTTCATTTTGAATATAGTTAACTAATTAACTAATTAATATTACTTTCACTAAATCAATATAAATATTTGTTTTAATAAATTAATAATAATCTATTAAAATATTTACTTAATTAGTTAAATTTAGTTAGTAAAAAAATTCATTATTCAATAATAATAATTGATTACTAACATTTTTTTTTTATAAATAAACGATTATTTATTGAGATCAATTTTAATTTGATCTTTCATGATGAACATATGATCATTGTTGATTATTTATAACTAGTTTATTATTTATTATTTCATTCATTATTTATATCATATTTATTTTAGAAAAAAGCAATATTCTTTATTAACATATCCTATTTTTATCTATTTTCACTTTTCGTATAACATATTTGTCTATTAAAATATATTTTTATATTATTTAATTAAAATTAAAATTACTAAGGATTGAGCTTAATTAAAACTGATTAAATATTAGATTATAATTAAGGATAATTGTTTTAAACGGTAAACCTGCTTAATTAAATGAAGGATATTATATGCCTTTTGGTTGCAACACATGCATTTTCAAATTAACAACTAAACACAATTTTTAAATTTTGAAATCGGAACAAAAAATGTTTTCAAATATAGTGAAAAAATAATTTATTTTTCGTTTTTTTAAAACAAATTTTTGGATCACAAACCAAATATGTTTAAATATTTGAATTTGTTAGAGAGTATTTTTTTTTTTAAACCTCATAACGCAAAGAAAACAAAAAAAAAATCACTATTAATTAATCATAAATCTAGTCAAAGAAATAAAAAATCTAATTTGTCCCTCGAAATAAAAAAAAAAAAGTCCAACGCCGTAACAGGCAACACAGTAAGCAACCCAATTTGCATAATGAGCACAAAAGAAAGAAAAAGAAAAAATTCTAAATGCCCACCCATCCCATCACTTACATTCTTCCCTTCAATGAAATCCAATAAGAAAATAATAGAGGGTATTGTTGGATCTAGGGCAAGCAAAAGCCCAATAAGAATAATATGAGCCCATGACCATAGAATGGAAGCCAAATTCAACACAAAATTGAAAAGTTAAGGCATCCAAAGAAGTGAGGAAGATTGTAGCTAGAAAGTACTAGAACCCTCATTCCCTCTTCTTTTATTTCCCACAACTCATACCGCCCACTTGGCTTATCTTCTGCCTTAGGGTTTCTGTTTCTTCTTCCCCTCTTCCTTTCACTTTCTCTAGGGTTTTTCACTTTCTACATCATCTTTGTATAATCCGAAGCAATGAGGTAAATTGCTGCTCTCTCTCTCTCTCTCTCAACCTTGATTTTTCCGTAGATTGCATTCTTTTGGGTGTCTTTTTGATCTGTGATTTTGTGATCTTCATTTTCCCCATTTTTACTTCTCCAACTGTACTGGGTTGTGCCAAATATATGAGATCATTGTAGATTCGTTGCTGATTTTCTCTCTTTTACTTTGGGTGTTGGGAATCAGAGTCTATCTTGTGAGTTGTTGGGTAGAAATGTCTTACCAAATGGTTTCCCCCCCCTAATTGATGTGATTTTCGGGCTTGGAATTTGTAAAGGCTTGGTTGGTTTTGAGCTGAGAATTGTGGGAATATCATGGTGGTTTATTTAGGGTTTTAAGAAGTTCCTGTTTTTCTTAGTTGGGATGGTTGTAAGTTTTGATTCTGGTATCACCCATGCTTTTTTTTTTTCTTTTTTTTTTTTTGTTGATATTTCTTCTTGTGTGCAGTGTTTTCTCACAAGGGTCCCAGTATTATTTTTCAAACATATATTTATTCAAGTTTTCTGTTGACATCATGTACTGTACATTTGGTCGGCTTGCATTTTTGTTTTTAACTTATAGGGGCTTGAAATTAATCTGTAAGTTGTTGGGTCAACTTAAAGCTGAGATTTGTTTCCAACTTGGTTAACTGAGGCCCTATCTCGTTAGCCTTTTTTTTTTTTTTTTTTTTTTTTTGCTGAATTTGATTTCAAAACAGCTTCTTGGCTTGTCGTTTCAACTTGTGATTAGGTGGCTGGCTCTTTGATATGTGGACTCATAAACACGATTTAGTTAAATTCATACTTTTGAGGATTTCCTATATGAACATACCTTTTGAGACTGTTACAACTTATTCATACATCTGTGATTGTTGATAACATTTGTTTAATAAATGTAGTCGTCATCCTGAGGTGAAATGGGCTCAGAGACTGGACAAGGTCTTTATCACTGTACAACTCCCTGACTCAAAGGATTCTAAGGTTAATCTTGAGCCGGATGGAGTATTCACTTTCTCTGGTAGTGCTGGTTCAGAGAATCACCATTATGAACTGAAGTTGGAGCTCTTCGATAAAGTTAATGTTGAGGTAAGTAGACATTACTTCTCTCATAATTCCTGCCATGGCCTTTCCATTTAGAGTAGGCTTTTATATAATGAATGGACCCTGTAGTTTGCATCTAATTTCTAGTTGTCAGGAAAATTTGAAGAAATGTATGATATACAGTTTGACAACACAGAGTTCTTGTTCTAACAGGAAAGTAAAGTTAACATTGGAGTTCGGAGCATATTCTGCATACTAGAAAAGGCAGAGAAGGGATGGTGGAAAAAGCTATTGCGTGGAGATGGAAAGCCACCCCATTATGTCAAAGTAGATTGGGACAAATGGGTGGATGAGGATGAAGATAATGGTAGTCCTGCCGTGCCTCAAGTTGTTGGGTTTTTACTGTGAACTATAATTTTTTTTAATCCTTTCTTGCGTTTCTAATGTGTATTGTCTGTCTTTTGGTTTTTCAGGAACTGCTGGTCTAGGTGACTTGGATTTGGGAGGCATGGACTTTTCGGTAAGGATGTGTTAGTTGAACTGGTTGCTTTATTCCGTATCTCTATATCTTGTTCTAATCAATGTTTTATCTTGCAGAAATTTGGCGGTATGGGTGGCATGGGTGACATGGACATGGGAGACATGGGAGATATGGGAGATGATAATGACTCCGACGAGAGCGATGATGATGGTAAGTTCCCATTTTTCTTAAGCAATGCAGAATGCTTTATTATTGTGCCTGAGGTCTGGCAATTGTATCTGAAGTGGTTGAATTATTATAGGCAATTGAAATAATGTCGACAGTATTTCGACAACATTGTTCACTCTTTTATGTTGGCTGTAGCTCGTTTGCTATATTTGGTTGAAGGGATCAATTAGCTGTTTTGTGTTGATGATAATCTGTTTTATCTTATAGAACAAGAGGTGTCAAAGCCAGAAAAAAGCGAAGCTGCGAAGCCGGAGGCTGAAATCAAAGGTGGAGTTGGGTCCTCAGAAGAGAAAAAGGAAGCTGCAGCTAGCACATGATTTTGCAGGGTTCATAAATAACCAAGCATTCTATAATGTTTTCATAGTTGTGGCTTGAATTTTTGAGCTTTATGATGTGGCCTATTTCACTGTATTTCACTGGAACTGCTATTTTTGAACTGCTTAAAATCTTTGCAATCCAGGGAAGATATTATTTCTCTAGTTTATAGATGCATTAAGAATGAGTTGAACTGAGCTGTGTGGGCCTTTTTCTCAGTTTATGATACGGTTTGCTTAGAATTGTTTATGATGCTCAGTTTATGATGTTCAGTAATTTGGAGAATTCCATGGTTCGGTTGGCTGTGAAAATTACCTAAAAATTACCTAGGAAATCAGGGATGACTTGACAAATTTTTTGAGAAAGTGCCCCTATCCAAGAATCTCAAGTTTGGTTTCTTCTCTTTAGTTTGAGTTTTATATAAAGTTCGAGTTTGTTATATGAACTTCTAAGATCTTATCTGTTTACTTTCCAACTCAATTATGCTAGATTTTAGTCGATTTCATTTTGACCAGACTTTCCTAAGTTGATGAATAAATTTTGTTTGAAATAAAGACCATGACAGACTGGGACTAAAATTGAAAACATCGACTAAAATGAAACAAAATTTTCAAAAGTACACAAGCAAAATTTATTTTTCAGAAATCCGTAAATTATTATTATTATTATTATTTTGAAAAAACAAATCGGTAAAATTTACGTCTTAGTATTGTTGGTTCTTCCTATTTGGATGGTTTTTTTTTTCCTTCCTGCAAAGACCATCTGAAGACCATTACAATGGGATTCTATTGATAGATTAATTGTAATGGACTTCAATCATAAACATAATAAAATAAAATTCTGAATATCACATATATCAAATGATGATGGTAGTAAATGTGAAAGATTCATATTTCTTATATTACTATAATAATAGTAAAGGTAGTGACTTGGCATAGTTTTAAACAGAATTCAGTTGAACACCCTCCACTTTTTAATCCGATATCTTATTTTAATTACAAATTTGGGACCGCCTCAGTTCAATACGATTATGAAACACAACTAAACAATAAACCTAATCAAATAAGGTTCGTTTTTTAGGTTATCATCGATGAATTACATGTCCCTTAGAACAAGCGTGATCTCAATTGTTTATCTTAAT
>NC_052357.1:19374940-19399183 GCF_009727055.1 Benincasa hispida | reverse complement strand
ATTTTTTTTTAAAAATATTTTTTTGATAAAGAAATTTAGCCAATGTTATTTATGAAGCAAATGTTAGATGATTGTTATCACACGCCTCTTACGACAGTAGTTAAACCAAGATCATCGCATGCACCAATACAATGGGAAAAAAAAAGAATAGAGACAAGAAGCCTATGCCAGAATAGAAGGGTCCGCATGCACCTTCTCATTAATACACCTGTTTAAATTTTACACAAGGATGGCTTAATTATATCTCCTAATTATTTACAAATTTCACAAGCAGAGGACTAAATCTCACATGGATTTCAGGTTAACCTGATAAATTAAAGCTACCCCGTAATTTGGATTCCACATTCTAAACCAAAGAGAGGAGAAGAAGAAGAATGAAAAAGAAGAAACATTCAACAATCAGCGTCACTTTCTTCAGACCTTTTAATTGTCGTAAGATCCACCAAATGTCTCATGGTTGGCCTTCCATGAGGACAGTTCCAAGGAGATTTCAGTTCTGCCAAATGCTCCAGTATCTGAAACAAACAACCATATCAGGAGGTGGCTGCTACTATTATTTACGCTCAAAGGGATTCACAGGCTTGCAAGCAATGGAAGGAACTTAATTTTTTCAAGTCAGATTCCTTAAAAGAGAGATACAGCATAGAGTGTCACCTTCTGCATTTCATTTCTCCCTAGAGGATCCCCAATCATAACAGAAGATCTACATGCCCGAGATGCTAACATTGCTCGAACTCGGGAAGGGCAGACTGAATCAGCAGTGTCCATCCGATAAGAGCCGATTATAGAACATTCACCTTCGCTATCAGCAAGTGTAGAAATCAGGTCCTTAACATCTGTTTCAGATCCACCACTATTGTTATTATAGTAATCACACTGCATGTTTTGCTGGAAAACAGCAGGAAGTATCCTATAAAATACAAGCAATTCAACCTAACAGTTCTCTGTATCTTGAATAATGAGACCTCAGCATTTACATTGTCTTATAGAATGATCAAGGCAGGAAGTCTGGAAATCAAAAAACAAGTATACTACATGCCAACAGACAACCCATTCCTTGTAACTTTTACTCGCACCATATTCGGTATTTCTCATATCTCTCTGCACATCCATACAATTATTCCCAGTTCAATTTGATGTGAATAACCATGACTTGCAACTACCATATCTAAAATTGTGAAATCGAATATGAAAGCGCTGTATCTACATGGTAAAATAAACTCTTAACTAACGGTTATGTTACTAAAGTACCATCACCGAAGCAAACGAGAACCACCTTCAACTCCGAATGTTATATTTTTACTAAAAGGGACAGCTTTTAATCTGAATCGATTGCTGGATAGAGCACGTGGATCTTCCTCTATAGTAAATCCATTTTTCCTGTCACCAGAGTATAGAATTTGATTTCAACAGATGACGAGGATAAGGTTCAGCCAAATAATCAGCAAAATTTTAATGATGGGAATGAGAAAATGGGAACTGTTTGCACCACAATGGTACCTAAAAACAAATTGATACTAGCTAGTATGAGTCATACAAAGGATGCAGAATTATTGTACAGCTCAAATATTGAACGCACTACATAGCTAGATAAATAGGTCATGACATATTTGATATTTCTGATCTGTGTTGGGAACCTAAAATGAATGAATTTCTAACTATTTGTTCTCCATAGTCCATAGAACTCTTCTATCGTAGATGCATAGAGAGAGACTACCAAATTATAGCAGACGCAGAGACAGAAATATGATTGTAGATATGTCTGTAGTATATTTGTGTTGAGATTGTATTTTAGACTTTTTTATTATATACTTCCTTTCCTTTTAAAATTAGCATCCTTTGTTGAATTATTATTATTATTATTTTAAACAAGAAACAACTTCTCATTGATGTAATGAAAAAGATTAAATGTTTAGGAGATGCAAACTCTCACAAGGAGAGAAAAAGAAAAGATACAGTCTTTCTGGTATAAAATCAATCAATTATGGGGTCCTTTCTTGAGTAAGAGAATAATTTTCCCAAAAACTACAATCACCTGAATACGTCCATGTGAATTGAAACGACAACTTCTTCTTCAGCAGATAATTCCAACCTCAACGGCCTGCAAGAATAATTAAAGAAGACCTTAGAAAAACAGAGAAGGATTTTACACCAAACTTTTTTTTTTTTTTTTTCCTCTTCTCAATCTCTGCTAACCAGTGTATCTCACGATAATTTCTCATTCTCATTCTAACAGAAACTAAAACAAAGATAAAGAACAGCAAAGCCCCTCACCGTAGTAAAGGCTGTTGGTTCAAAATTGTCGATTGTGACAGTCGCTCAAAATTGTACTTCTCATCAGCAGCATGCTAAAATTTGAATATTTCCATTAATACATTGAAATTTTGGTATAACATGAAAATAATTTAGCAAAAGAGTCCAATATGATGCAAGGAAAATCACCTGGTCAACAATGAATAGATCTTGATCTAACTTCCCAATGATAAATCCGAGGTTGAATTGTCCAATCACCTATAAAATAGATGTAAATACTAGTCCTTTCATTTTCAAGTGGAAAAAGAATCGCTGGAAAACAATTTATTCACTAATGCAATGGGATTGGACCAACTAAGTAAAACTATAGACGCTCTGCTTCATCCTTTCTGCCTACAAGAAGCCAAGATTGATGTAGATTGTATGAACATAAGGAAATACTCAACTATCAATCTTGGCTTAAGCTTCCCAAAATAAGAGAACTCATTTCTTGAGAATGCCCCAAAGAGACTATGGCCAAACATGGCTATAGACTCAAATGAGGTCTTGAGAGAAGTGAACATTAATGGAAGCAATTAAATGTCATCAATGGCATATCTTACTAGTGTAAGTCGTCAAAGCTTGTAGTAAACAGGTATTGTACGTTAAAACACATATTGAAAGATCTGGTCAACATCAACTTACGGCAAGTAATAGTTTCAACTGCAAATTCATTAGAAAGCATACAAAAGGTGGGACGAGATGACCTTCATTCTACTAAAATCTTTCTTTCTGAAGAGCCTGTCCAGCTCCCTAGCAGCTGCTTCTAAAGCTCTTGCTTTCCTGTCTTCATTATCAGGTTGGGAAAGCTTCAGGGTAGCAGCAGCATAGTGGCTTGCAAGCGACAATAAAACGTTAATCATTAATGTACACTGTAAGAGTAGATAGAATATTATTGAACAATGTTAGCATTTCAGAGACCATTTCAACTTCTTTCGTTCACATGTATAGCCATTCAATTTGTATCTCAATCGCCTCTGCGACCTCCTTTTCTTCAGCTCATGAAAATCAAAATGAAACGTTGAACATAACTTCAACAGAGGACTGGAGCTCTCTTTCATAAAACCAGAAGGAAGTACTGAACAGCCAGACAGTGGAAGATCCTCAGACATAATCTCAAGATCCTTGGTGGGTGTAGCACTAGATTCTATCACAGAAGGATGCACCTTGGCTATGGCTTCCCCTGTACATTTCTACAAGAGAAATGGCCACATGAGCCAAGAAATCTTAGTGACATCAATTTTTTGACAGAGTATAATAAATAAAATGCGTATGTCAATATTATCAAAAGGTACTAACGTGGTCACTTGCCACCAAGCATGCACTTACTCCTTTTGCTCTCAGATTAAAATACATGTTGGAAGTTACACCGAATTACACCTAAACCCGCACAATAGTCTTGAAGAAATAACTTGATGCTTCTATTAAATTATGGATATACAGTCTTTTTTTATTGGCTTCCTTCTAATACTTTGGATTTCTAGAACAATTGAGCCACTCTAAATCATCAATTATTTGGAGAACCAGATAATCGTGTTTCTAACAGAAAAATCTCGAGCATCAACAATTTTGTGTTGTATTCCAAAAGGGGGGGAAAGAGGTATCACTTATAATCTGAAGTGATGCTTAGAATTCTCAAAAGGGAGAATTAATTTATTTCTAATCAAGAAAGGAAACTATATACAAAGTTATAGCCTATATGGTTCAAAGTACTCCCAGTTGTTTCAAACCTCCCCCCACAAATGTAAAAGATTGTATACCTCTGTTGCTTCTCCATCATCACTATGGTCCGCAGAGGATAGTGGAAGACTGAGTTTACTTGAGACTCTATCTGTTTTAATTTGTATCGAGCTATCTTCATCATTCCCTACTGAAAAATCATCAAATGCCTGGCAGTTTCCATGTGTGCATTCTACATCCTTGGAAGGTTTATCAGCACAGCTTTTCTTCCATTGATTATTAAGAAATTGGTTCCTTAAGATGGGCACTTCAGTCAGCGGTGCAGATAAATTTTCATACTTTCTCTTATTTATAGTTACAAACTTGTCAAGTGAAGATTGAACACGGCTTGTATCGGTTCCTCCAACAGTCACACTTGGAGAGGAAGGAGTAACTTGTACACCTTTCTTGCTACTGAGATAAGTTTTCTTATGCTGATCACGATCCTTTATAAGAGCATCAGCGTTCTTCATGCCATGCATTCTAAGAGTGAAGTCCTTTCTGGTTATATTTTCCTCACCATCACTATTTAATACCTCAGTAGTATGAGAGGATTGTTCCGCATTTTTTATTTCCTTGAAAGAATCATCATCATCAGCCAAAGGCTGATGAGAAGAAGCAACTCTGAGATCACCTCCATCAGGTGAGAAATGTTCCAATAACATGCTCAATTTCCCATTATCAGAACACAGCTCAAGGCTATCTACTTGTTTGGTAGGTTCTTCAACTTTATTCACAGAATAACAGGCATTAGTTGGTGAATAGATCTTCAGTAATTCCTCCCTCAATGTTTGCAAAATGTGAGTTTCGTCAGAGAAAAATATTTTTCTCTTATCAGGAGTTACGTTGACATCATAAGCTTTACTTGGAAGAGTGAAATTCATGATTGCAATTGGATATTGCCGGGAGTTTGCACTTTTATATAACTCATTTACAAGCTTGCTCACTTTAGGCATATCCACAGGTCGATTATTTACAAAAAAGAATTGCCGATCTCCCAAATTCCTCCCACTTCCCTGTCCACTCTTCGATACAAATCCTTCAATTTTGCAATCATCCGATAATAATATAGATACAGACTCCAAGCAGTTGAAGGTATTCATACCAAATACTGTTATGATGTTGTCCTTAATGGAACCACTTCCTTGAGTTTTGAATACCACAGACTTTGCATTTTTCCCTGCAGAATTAGTGCAAACAAATCTAACTCCTCTTGCTATGACAGCATAAGCCTGCAATGACAAACAGAACAATTGAAGACATTAAGTTACCAGCAAAGTTCAAAAAAGAGATGCTTTTTCATATATATAAAATAAATTTAAAAATAATAATAAAATAAATAAGAAGGAAGTTTTCATTGGAGAAAATTAAAGGAGTTACGATTTATGAACGTACTAATACATATTATAAAAATATATTTACATAAGATAGTAACCAATAGAAGCCCTACCCTCTTCATCTATGATCACACCATTTTTATTACTGAAATGAGACTTGAAATCCTTCCTTATCAATATCATCATAGGAGTTCTCACAGTAAAATTGATTCTTTAACGTTATATAAGATAGTAACCAATAGAGGTCTGAACCTGTTCATCTATGATCACACAATTTTTCTTTCAGACACGAGACTTGAAATTCTTTCTTACAAATATTGTCGCAGGAATTCTCAAAGTAAAATTTATTCTTTAACCTGTTATAGTAAGGCAAGTTAACTTTCTTAATGAACCAAAAGTTACAATCAGAAGATGGGGAAAAACGCAACTCCATATTTGAGCAACTAAAGACTTCTTACAGCCCATGTTTGGCATCTCTTAACAACCTACTTAACATCCTACTTAACCCACTAATGATAGAATGTATATACAAGAAAGAAAACTTACATTCAATAATGAAATGAGCTTGCCATATTCCTTTCGAATGTTACGACTGAACTCTTTACTACGCACAGGTAGATTGGAGAATAACTTCTTAACCATGATAGTGGTTCCAACTTGGCGTGCAGTTTTCTTCTCAGCAACTAGTAGTCCTGAATGATCAAAAGTTAAGTGCGTTGCAACAGACTCATTATTTGTCCTAGTTTCAACGGTCAAAGTCCCAAGAGAACAAAGAGAACTTAGTGCCTCTCCTCTGAAACCATAGGTGGTTAAAGACTGAAGATCAGGAAAATCGGACAATTTTGACGTATGATGCTTAAGAGCAAGAACCTGCGACATTTATAAAACAAACATATCAAACACAGTGGAAAAATTATTCCTGTAAAGAATGCAATAGTATCAACCAACGCGAAATTCCAGATTCATAAAGCGTAGATATCAACTGGGTAACAATGAATTCCTTCCAACGTATCGATGGTTGAAGGTCAATAGGAGTTAGACCACAAATATAATTAAAAGGGTGGTTTGAGTACAGTATATAATCATCACTCAGAGAAAAAAAAAAAAACTTCAGCTGCATACGGTCGTAATGAGAATTCGGGAAATACCCTGAAATTGGTGGGAGAAATGCCGGACCCATTATCAATGACCTGAAACCACTCTTCTCCGTAATCTTTCAAGGCAATCTCGATGCTGGTGGCTCCGGCGTCCAAGCTGTTCTCGACTAACTCCTTGACGGCGGAAGAAAGGTCAAGAATCACTTGGCCTGCGCAAATTCGGTGGACAATACCTTTGTTAATGGGCTTAATGGTAGGGGAATCGAGAGCAATTCCTGTGTCCATTGTAATCCCAAAAATAATCCTCGCATCAATAGTGTAAAAACCCTAACTCAATGAATGATGGCAGATTTTGGCGCCAAAAAAAAAAAAAAAAACTGCGAGGGAACGAATGTCAACTCCTCAACTGTCCACGGTGAAGCTTTTCCCATTTTTTGTTCTTCCCTTTAATTTATATTTTAAATTTTAATTATAGTAGACAAATTAGAGTTAGCATTTTTTATTTATTTATTTTTTTTATTTTTAATATTAAATTACAAGTTCAGTTTTTTCTCGACTTTTTAGTTTGTGTCAATTAACTTTTGAAAGTGTATTTTATGTTTAATAAGTATCTAATTTAGATTTTGTCTTGTAGGTGTAAATTTTCTATTTTGCATCAAATACGTCCATGATATATTCAATTCTTTGAAAATTAAAGCTAGAGATATACTGAACATAAAATTGAAGTTAAAAATCTATTAGATATTTTATAAAACTCAAGGAACTATTTGAAATAAAGTAAAAAATTCAGACACATGTTTAAACATTTTGAAAATTAAAAGATCAAATAGATACAAATTTCAAAGTTCAAGAAGTAAACTTTGTTTAGGGGGGAGTCCACCCCGTCAAAAAGTAAGAACCAACCTCGTTGTCGAGAGCTTGGGTGCTTTGTTTTGACAATATTTGATCAAAATGTCCATTTGGAAGGGTGCCTTCAAAAAGGCCATTACCATCAAAAGAATTGGTTGCAAGCAGAAGAGTTGGGAGTCAATGTGACGTGTGTCATTCAAGTGCTAATTTATACATCAAATAATGCCTATATGAGCGGACATCGTGACTAAGTGTAGAGCCAGTTGAGTCAAGTGAAAAATAGCCATGTGAGTGTTCAAGTATAAGTGAGCATGCTTGCCCTTTAAATCATCCTACATGTCTAAATCAAATCATTTGTTTACTTCAAAGTTATTAAATATTACATGAGATTCATAATTCAAACTATGATCTAAAAATAGTTAACTAGATGTTAAACTTACCAAAATATTGATGACAATCTATAGTGTTAATATCATCTTATCAATAAATAATAATCCCAAAATCATTAAAAAAAAAATGAAAAGTAAAAAATATCAAGAATTTTAAGATAGGATATGATGCCTCAACTTTGAAATTTTTATTTGAAATCATTAAGAAAATATTCTTTAATAGAGTTTCCATTAAAATAAACAAATAAAAATTGATACAACAATTGATGTGCAGAAATTTGGAAGACATACAACATTATTTATATAAGTTTTGCATACTAGATAAAAAAAAACTATTTTATCTCTAATGATGTTATAGATATGCCAACAACATATTTTGAGTAAAAACGAATGTAATCGACAATCTTAATATTTCTACAATTGAAATTAAACCATAGATAGTGTCATTTATGTTTTTCAATTTTCAAACATGCTATATGCCAATATCCATTGAAACTCTCCAAAGGTACTTCTATTGAAACAATTTCAAAGTTCAGTTAAAATGAAAATTTCCAAAATTTTAGAAATATAATTGAAACATACAACTCTAACTTTCGGAATATTTTGTATAATTTATTTTAAAGAGAGAGATTAGCATCATTATTTTCAGTAATTATCGTTTGCATTCCACTAAACATTTGTAAAATTTCTCAGCATATCACCGGTTGCAATTTTTGTTCAAAAAAATGTTAAGTATAGAAATCAAAATGTCGCTGCTGATAAAGTATACTTTAGCTCTCAAAAAATAGAGAGTATTATTAAGTGTTGCAGAATACAATCGACATACATGTATAATGGCACTGATCTCCAAAATCAGGAGAGAGAAAATTTACCCATTTGCAAATACTCTTCCTAATCCTGATTATTAATTGAAGCATGGCTTTTTAATGATATCGTCCAGAGAAGATCGGAGTCAGATTGCACTGTTACTTTCTCTTCTTTAACTATATTTGATGTGCTAATCAGACCCCCAAACTTCATCTCTGTGTCACCTGGAATACACATTAATAATACCAAAAAGTTAACAGCAGGCATTAAATTCCAAAGTGTTCCATTACCCAAAAAAAAAAAAGAAAAAAAAAAGAAAAGAGAAGAAAAAGGAGAGAGAGCTCCCAATTGAGTCTAAATAGTTCAAAAAGAGCAGTGTTCCAATTGAAAAAGAAAACGGTGTCCCAAATTTTCAGTTAGTTGTGGTGTAATTAGGAACATCCCTAACTTTAGATCCAAATGATCATCTAGTAAGCTACAATTCAATGGAATATTATTCCATAGTAGTAGAGAATGATGTAATTGATATCTATTATCAGGCAAGAAATCATCAATGAGATCAGACTTCAGTTATCTTCCCAATACCACATTCTACTAGCATGAACATAACTCAACGGTAGTTGACGTCTTCCCCTACCCTTGAGGTTGGCAGTTCAAATCTTCATACCCCACATTTGTTGTACTAAATCAAAAAGTAAAAATGTCCTCTACAAAATATCACAAGATAAAAGAACTTAGATTTAGTTAAAATTGTTTGTTTTGGAGTTTCTGAAAAATCCAAGGAAATTGAGTAACAGGCTGCTCAATTGACCTAGTCCTGCGTCTTCCCAATGAAGTTGTTTTCGAAAAATGAAGCTAAGAATGAGTTCATAGCAAGAGGAATAAAACTGATGGATCATATTATGTTAGCTAATTTTTTAGAACTCAAGGACAGTTGTACAACCTATAAAACAGATCCTGTTCAAGGTTGGTTAACTAATTTGCATCTCTAAGTTGCTTGAAACATGACACAGCCAGGCATTCATTGAGAATGAGTTCATAGCAAGAGGAATAAAACTGATGGATCATATTATGTTAGCTAGTATGCATCTCAAAGTTGCTTAAAACAGCACACAACCAGCCATTCATTGAGAATAAAAACAGCATTCGATCCAGAAGGTGGGAGAACAATTTGAAAGTAGGATATAGACAGCACTTACTCAAATCCCATTGGAGACCGGTGGTTGTAGTACTTCCAGAAGGCATTCCAATTGGAATGAGACCACAATGTGGACCCTCAACAGATGAGTGAACATAGATTTCATGGTGATGAGTCCTTGGCAGAAGATGAATAAGACAATCATCAGACAGAAGGATTATGCGCGTGGTTGAGAAACGACATAGAACATTGATGTTTCCTATCTCATGATCAAACCGTCCACCTAGAGCTCCAGCAACAAGTATATACAACTGAAAATGAGCAGCTCAACATTATAATGCCAATTTGAAAAGTCAGAGCAAAGAAAAAAGTGCAGTAATTGAATCGTTGAATGCAAACAGTGAAATGAAGTCTAGCATAATTAACAAGCCACTAAAGATTTACATCATGATCCGACTTACGTTAGACTCCTCCAGATTTGGCATAGATTGAAGAATATATGCAACACATTTATGTAGGTCTGTGGTATCCTGATCTTCAGATTCATCAAATATCTTGGTTCCCTGCATCGTGTGAATATCGATATCTTAAAACCCTACTTCCACCTATCGATTCATGAATATTTGATTCTGTTTTTCTTTTTTTTTTTTTTTCCAAAAAAATAAAGCTTAAAACCCTACTTCCACCTATGGATTTCTTTAAGCCAAAATTTGAAAGAAAAAAAGAAAAGAAAAGAAAAGAAAAAGAAAAAAAAGTAGTTTTCTAGTAATAAAATTGGGAGAAGAAAAGCACACAATTTTCAAAAACAAAAAATGAAAAACCAAATGGTTATTATAAAATTCTGAACTCTTTCAAGAGAGAGAAGGTCAGAATGACATACTTGCTTAGCATAAAATTCTAGTACTTCTGTCCGAATTGAATCCATGTCTCCTCTAATAACATCTGGCTTGTAGCTGGCAATTATATAAAAAAAAATCAATAGATAGGATCAAAGTACAGTCAAGGTCATCAAAGCATAAGATATATAATTCTACAATAGTTTGTTCATTTTAAAACAATGATATCAACTATCATGAAATGCTCGAGAATGATATGTAGCCATCAAAAGCCAACAAAATAGCTTTAAATATCTTCTTCAGCCAGCCAGCCATTGGCATTGGTTTCATTTGGTATCAATCGCATATTCAAACTTGGAACATATTTGGTAGTTTCCTTTTTTTTTCCCCCAAGAATATTACTTTTAAGAATAGCAATCAAGTGATTTGTAGACGTTAACTTTATACATAACCACAAACACCAAGTCCATGATTAATAAAGAAAGAAAAATTCCAATAACAGTAAAGAAAGAACTGACCGAAATAAAGAAAGAACCGAACGAAACAAGAAAAAGAAATACCATAAAATATGTTACATAATAAGAAACAGTTAACATTTAAAAAAAAAGGAAAAATAAAAAAAAAAAAAAAAAAAAAAAAAAAAAACCCTAAGGTAAATTTCATGGAAACCTCACGAATCTGAGAGATTTCAAATAATTTTTATTGTTTGTTACTGCAATAAAGAGAATGATTGGTGATTTCAAAATCAGTTTTTACGTAAAAGAAAATTTAAAATAGTCGGGAGTTTGCATGATTTCATAGGATTTAGAGATAAATTACTTATTTAACTTTGTCATATTCTAGTTTCAATGAACAAAAATTATAATTAAAAGCCTATATTAGTAACTTCTTATCTTTTTCTTTTCTTTTTTGATTATCATCCAAACACAAAACTCTAAATATATTCATTTCATTCAGTTAAATAGTTTCTTATCCAACAACAAAGATACATATGCTCATTTTAAAATTTTCTCAGTCCGAACAAAGTAAAAAATTTAAAATCGTTTCTCGAATTTCAAAAAACAAGATTTAAAATCATTTCTTGAACTTTCTTCGACTCCAAACATAGGCTAAAAGTTTGTCATAACTTAGAAAACTGTACAGCAATATCCAGATCAGGGCATGATCCATAACATCAATAATCTGTCTCTCTAAAAAGGCTTCTATTCATTAACCATCTAAATTTCCAAAACAAACAGATAACAAAACCCCTAGGCAAGAAACTCCATTACTAAAGAGAGAAACCAATTCAGGTTAAAAAGAAGCTAATAATGGAAGAAATGTATACTAAAAGAAAACGGAAGAAAAAGACACTTAGCAAACCCAACCTATTACGAACATCCAAAGCATCTAGATGAGGAAACATCAAAGGCAATTCATCAAATACACGATTGGCGCCTCCATCGGCACACAGACGAAGTTGTGCTGCTCTACAACAACAATAACAAACATAAAATCATATCAACACAAGAAATTCATCAAAACCCTCAAGAAACCCCTCAAAAATTAAAACCCAGAACCAAAAACCGTAGCAAAAAGAGATTTGTAGATTAAACATGCTTCCACAGCAGGGGAGTGAATTTGGGGAGGCGTTGATTGAGCAGAACTAGGACGTAGGTTGAAGAATGGCGGTGGTCGGGCCGAGAAGAAGAAGGGAGGAGGAATTCTGAAGAGTGAAACAAGACACCCATGGCGGAAAAGCGAGCGATTGGCCAATTTTCTGAAAGAAAATTGGATTTAATTAGCAATTGGCTCTTGTTTTTTGTAGTCAAAATAAAAAGACTTCCAGAAACTGATTGAACACTCGAAGCAAATTACGCTGAAGAAACGAAACGAATCTTGAAGACAGATGGGCTTTTATACCGGCTCTTTCTTTCTCCACTTCGTGTGATTGGCACGTGCGACTTCTTGGCTAATGACCGGTCGGCGAAGTCAGCAGTGACGTTCGGCGGTTGCTTGGCTCCTACGGCGGCGAAACCGGCGGCAGAACCAAAGGATGGCGGCTCACGGCCCGGGCGCGAACGGCAGGTGCGTTGGTGGGCTCCGGTGTGCGGCGGCTGACGCGCGACGGACGGCGTGAGGAGGAGCGCGAAGGGACGGGGCTGGACGGACGCGTGGGTCGCGCGACTGGGCTGATCGGCTCGAGGTCTGAGGCGGCGCGCTGGGAAGACTTCGGCCGGCGAGATCTGAGGTATCGACCGGATGGCTGGCTGGACGGCGCGACGTCAAAGGGGGGGAAGGCTGGGCGGCGCTCGGCGCGAGGGACGCGCGGCTGCTAGTGCTCGAAGGGGGTCTCGGGGAGGAAGAAGCGTGGGTGGGGGGCGCGCGTGAAACGTGAGGGGGTGAGGGAAAGAATAATTAAATAAAATATTAATAAAATAAAATAAATATTTATTTTATTCTATTCTATTTGATGTTACTAAATTCTTCTCCCCATCAAGTTCCAATTCAAAAGGAATTTAATTAACCCCTTCAAAATAAAACTAATTCCTCACATTAATTTTAAACAAATTTTAAACATAAATTTCTAACTTTAAATAATTAAATTTATATTTAAAAGTCTAAAATTCTAAAAATGTCTTCTAAAGAAATTACTGAAATTACATTACTAACAAAATTTGGTGTTGTCATTATTGTTGTTGTAGAGCAGCACAACTTCGTTTGTGTGCCGATGGAAGTGCCAATCGTGTATTTGATGAATTGCTTTTGATGTTTCCTCATCTAGATGCTTTGGATGTTCATAATAGATTTGGTTTGCTAAGTGTCTTTTTCTTCCGTTTTTTTTAGTATGCATTTCTTCCATTATTAGCTTGTTTTTAACCTGAATTGGTTTCTATCTTTAGTAATGGAGTTTCTTGCCTAGGGGTTTTGTTATCTGTTTGTTTTGGAAATTTAGATGGTTAATGAATAGAAGCCTTTTTTAGAGAGATAGATTATTGATGTTATGGACGATGTCCTGATCTTGGATATTGCTGTACAGTTTTAATTACTTCCGACTGCTACGTTATGATAAACTTTTAGCCTATGTTTGGAGTCAAAGAAAGTTCAAGAAATGATTTTAAATTTTATTTTTTGAAATTCGAGAAACAATTTTAATTTTTTTCTTTGCTCGGAATGAGAAAATTTTAAAATGAGCATATGTATTTTTGTTATTGGATAAGATACTATTTAATTGAATGAAATGGATATATTTAGAGTTTTGTGTTTGGAAGATAATCAAAAAAGAAAAGAAAAAGATAAGAAGTTACTAATATAGGCTTTTAATTATAATTTTTGTTCATTGAAATTAGAATAGGATAAGGTTAAATAAGTAATTTATTAGATAAAATCATGCAAACTCCCGACTATTTTAAATTTTCTTTTACGTAAAAACTGAATTTGAAATCACCTTCTCTTTATTACAGTAACAAACAACCAAAATTGTTTGAAATCTCTCAAATTCGTGAGGTTCCCATGAAATTTACCTTAGGGTTTATTATTATTATTATTTGTTATATTTCTATTTATTTCAAATGTTAACTGTTTCTTATTATGTTACATATTTTATGGTATTTCTTTTTCTTGTTTCGATAAGTTCTTTCTTTACTTTGCATATTTGTTTCTTATTATGTTACATATTTTATGGTATTTCTTTTTCTTATTTCGGTCGGCTATTTCTTTACTTTTAGAATTTTTCTTTCTCTATTAATCATGAACTTGTTGTTTGTGATTATGTGTAAAGTTAACGTATACAAATCACTGGATCATTATTCTTAAAAGTAATATTCTTGGGGTAAAAAAAAGAAACCACCAAATATGTTCCAAGTCCGAATATGCGATTGATACCAAATGAAACCAATGCCAATGGCTGGCTGGCTTAAGAAGATATTTAAAGCTATTTTGTTGGATTTTGATGGCTACATATCATTCTCGAGCATTTCATGATAGTTGATATTATTGTTTTAAAATGAAAAAAACATTTGTAGAATTATTTATCTTATGCTTTGATGACCTTCACTTTACTTTGATCCTATCTATTGGATTTTTTTTTTTTAATTGCCAGCTACGAGCCAGATGTTATTAGAGGAGACATGATTCAATTCGGACAGAAGTGCTAGAATTTTATACTAAGCAAGTATGTTATTCCGACCTTCTCTTATCGATCTCATTGAAGTCTGATCTCATTGATGATTTCTTGCCTAATAATAGATTCAATTACATCAATTACATCTTTTTTAATTGGAACACTCTGCTCTTTCTGAACTCTTTAGACTCAATTGGGAGCTCTCTCTCCTTTTTCTTTTCTTTTTTTTTTTTTTTGGTAATGGAACACTTTGGAATTTAATGTCTGCCGTTAACTTTTTAGTATTATTAATGTATTCCAGGTGGCACAGAGATGAAGTTTGGGGGTATGATTAGCACATCAAATATAGTTAAAGAAGAGAAAGTAACAGTGCAATCTGACTTCGATCTTCTCTGGACGATATCATTAAAAAGCAATGCTTCAATTAATGTTCACCCTGTGCTTCTCAAACTAGCTGGGGACAATTTTTCTTGAAGTGTCCCACCTGCCCGCATTGGTAACAAACATTTATGTCGCCATAACATACTCCTGCATGACGCTTACCACAGTTCGCACACAGTGGCTTCCTTCCTGTACTAGCTACTGACTCGCTAGCACGACCTATTACCGATCTACTACTCGGTCCAGCTGTAGGTCTTGACCTCTTTCGACTAGAACCCTATTGGCTTGCACCTCCATGACTCCTCATACCTGACTATCCCGAGAACAGGGGTCTAAATTAAACTCTTACCTCTCGTCTCTGCTGGAGTCCTGTGCTGCTCCGCACCTGTTTGGAGTTGGTCTATCCCATCTACACTCCGTTCAACTCTAATAGTTTTCTTAACTAACTGAGTAAAATCCACCCAATTAGTTGTAGAGGTAACGAGAGTACGTATCTTCCTTCTTAGGCCATTCTCAAATCTCCTACATCTCTCTTTCTCTTCCGCAATGATCAGAAGGGCATACTGAGATAACTCTGTAAATCTCTACTCATTCTCAACGACCGTCATTGATCCTAAGTTAGCCTAAGAAACTCATCCCTCTTTGCTTATCTGAAAGAACTAGGGTAGTATTTGTCCTCAAATTCTTTTCTAAACTCAGGCCAAGACATAGCTTTTAAACTGCTTCTCCTGGCCTCTATCACTTTCCACCATTTCTTAGCCCCTTTCTGCAGCAAGAATGCCGCTAACTCGACCTTACGATCCTCAGGACATCTCATAACATTAAAGCATTTCTCAATCAAGTCCAACCAGACCTTAGCATTTGCTGGATCTGTGGCTCCATCAAACGTCGTGGCACCTAAAGCTTTTAGCCTCTCGACGTCGAATTTCTTCTCTGGATTTGTCTGGATCGATACTACACTCACTGCCATCTAGGGATATATTCCCACTCATAGGGTACTCGACTCATTTTCAGAAGTTGTCTTTGAAGGAACTCTGATACAAGAGTACATCTGACTGGAAGCGGATCTTTCCAAAGACATTGTGATAGAATTACCACATTTACATTCAGATATGCATCATACTATAAAATTACCGGCATGCTTAGAATAATAATGAATAAGAGAATGACTACATACTAGTTGAAGACTCTTTCTTCATAGAAAAGCTTATTCTCTCCAAGCGAAAGTGGGAGAAGTGCAGGGTCTATCGTATAGACAAAATGCTTGATCATTTAGTAGGGAGTACACGATCGTGTAGAAAATGGGCTACGATCGTCTATCAATCGTTTAGTAAAAGCTTGGCGCTAGACGATCATTTAGAAAAACGAAAGCGATTGTTTAAAAGATGCGCGCGCATGTATGCAATCGGGTAGTAACTTCAAGATATCGTATAGTCTCTGATTTTACTAAGTGATAGGCAACACACACTTCACTTGAGCGAATTACGTGATCTTTTGCAAATTAAAAACGATTTTCATTTATTCTTCAGTTACGAAAACATATTGGAACTTCCTACTAACACACGTTTACGGAGAAAACGGCGACCAACTATCCTATAATTGTCAAATTAAAATAATAAATATAATCATATTATATTTATTAACCTATAGTTTAATATCACATATAAACCATAATGTTTTCTCCTCCACTAGATATAAATCATATTTATATCCAATTTCCTCCAATTAATGTATCTCATACATAAAGTCAATCATATCAAATATAATTAATCAGTTCAATCATATCATATATAATCGAACTCTCTCTTGTCAATTTGAACATTTCAAACTAACTCAAAAACTAATCCTCAACTTGAATCCATTGAGCTACCAAGTGGACCTTATGGACCTATGGCTCAAAGCTCCAACGGTACATGAATAGCTACCTAAACTCTTTAGCCACGAGATCCACCATTCGTTAATTGTCAGGTATTCAACTAAAGACCGACAGCTGAACTCTCCTTACCACAGATATATTTCTGTGTCCATTGGATATAACCAAACAACAGTATAATAACCCTTCACAGACGCTCGTAAGTACAACTGGGCTAATTTACCGTTTTGCTCTTGTAGTTACATTTAACTTCTTAAGTACCACTGATCCCTTTAATGAACAATACAATATAGTCCTACTATGTGTGGACACCTCTTGGGCCTGAAAAGGTGTGTAGCGCCACATCGTTCAAGTCCCGGGATCAGCCCTTAAGGGAGCAATCTATCTATTTACCCTTGCTTCAGGGAAGGAATGAATTCCATCTTGTGTAGCTGAGTTCCCAGCTCCAAAATCAGACGAATCCCCAAAGTGGTAGGTTTGAGTCGGCGACTTGGCCACTCGCACCCATGCAAATCTAAGGACCGCCCTCAAAGGCAGGAGTTCCCAACTCACTTAGGATTGAGGTCATGTTATCTATGGTCATCCTAGTAAAGTGAAGTCTCTATCATGAACGACGTTATATAATAAGATGTTAACACTTCGTGTTCAGGTCTTATACAAACTCTTTGTATAGGACGCCTCAGCTCGCACCTCCCCACATGAATGATCAAGATCATACCATCTGTAGTAAGTTACAACACTTGTAACTATTCTACAAAGCGGGTCGCATCTGTAGAGTTACCAGGATAAGGTTTCCCTCCTATATCCATATACTACAGACCATTTTGGTTATCACTTAAGACATAATCCACTTGTATGTCACCACATACATGCTTAAGTTACATAATGACAACCAGAGATTTTAGTTTATTGGTTTATGGTAAAGCAAATAAAACATCCAATGTTCAAAGACAAGTAGTGAAGAAAATATCATATATTATACATCAAAAGTGTTCGTACAATATTGTGTTTACAAACTATAGGAGATGAGAGTTTAGGACATTATCCTCAATAGTCTCTCGCCCTATTGGGTCTCTAACTGTCTTCCCCTTAGGCTCTGGGTCCTGTCTAATTTCAGGGCCTCCGCTGGTAGGGTCAACATTCCTCTCCTTTGTCTGCCTTCTCAGCCTGCCACTTTTCCTCAGCATCTTTGCCTAATTAATAAGTACATATGTAGGGACTTACTTATGGGACTTAATCTAATGCATGAACTCTCTCTTTCACCCAAAATCTTATGCTCTGATACCAACCTGTCACGCCCCTTCCCAACTACTCTCTTAGCCTAAGAAAGGACATGACTGCAGCAGTTATCAACCCTTTTATGACACTTACTACCTACTAACTCTAGCGGAAATAATCTTATACCAACATGCAATATCATACACAACGACTGCCTCTATGGCTAAATAAACATTTAGTATTAAACACAAAACATTTACAGAGATTACATTACAAGTCTCATAATTCCCGACACCCAAATTTAGTCCCCACATGAATAACTATAACATATGTATAACTATTTATAGTAACGACCTAGCTGACGGGTTACAATAACTCTTGTCTTTTAGTGGTAGAGTAGATGCAAAGTTACCTTTTGAGGATTTGACCGCTACTTGGGGGAAAGAAAAACATTTGAAAATGGAGTGAGTGATAACCTGTAGAAATACAAGTCATTTATGCTACCTTATCTAGATATTGTGGCCAAAAAAGTTAGTAATTATGCACCGATTAAATGAAGATTAGCCCAGTTTGACAATAATTATAAATGTTTGCGCTTACACCCGCTAACGCCAAAAAGATGGAAGACAAGCCAAACTTTACTCTATTTTGCAGGAGACCAAGTCACCGCTTGCGCTCAAGGCTCATGAGAAACTAATTAACGCATCTCTGCCACATTGCACCCGTCGATCAACCATGAAGAGACGATTACGTAAGTAACGGCGTAATGCAACAGTCGGTCCAGAGCTATGCTTCAACCGCATGCGGTAATAAAAACAAACACCACATGCGAACCTATGATCGAAAGATGCAACTGAGCAATGCGAGAGTGGGGGAATGAGACAGGTGTACAACTAACGGTTGTGCAGAATTGATGGTCTGATTGTATAACAGAAGGAATATATCCCTCTGTCTGTGGATTTACCATAACCATCAAGTGGGGACCACAAGGACGGAGTCAAAGATCTGCTCCTATAAATACCCCACCGATTTCAGAGAAAAGTATGCTATTTGATACGGGGCTAAGTGCTGCAAGATTTTAGAGAGAAAAGGCTGAGCTGAGTGCTGAAGAGAAGAAATCCGGGAAGAGAACGAGATAAGGCCGAGAGGTGAATCTCAGATCCGACCTGCCATATACCCGATCGAAGCTATGTGCAGAGACCCCTTCTATCGGTGGAGCAAGCCTGAGAGGGAAACTCTTCCTGCCATCGAAACCATCCTATATGGCAATCAGATCTCCATCGAATCTGTGCCAAGACATTGGCACTTGTTTGTATCTATTCTATCTCTCTTTCATTGTATTCCATTCTTTATCTCTTTACTCACACATCATGTATCAAACGCTTAGTAGAAATATTAAATGTTTCGATAGATTCCATTTACAATTTTTTGTCTGTTTTCGTTCACCTATTAGTGACTTTCTTCATAATGTTTTTTTAATCCCCTGATGAGCAATATGAATCACCAAGAACTTAATCTGTATTAAAGTTATAAAACACATTCTCACCTGTGAGAGCAGAAGTGAAGATGTCATTCTGATCTATCGAGAGAAGGTCAGAAGAGTGCGTTAACTAAAGCGAGTTTTAATTCCAGACATGGAAGCAACCTTGCGTCCATTACGTTAGACTCTGTTTCACCACAGACATGTGGGGAACACGGCCGATCACTGAGAGTGTATGCCAAGAGAAGAGCGGAACATTATTTGTACCTTTAAATCCAATTAAGGTCTTGCACTGTTTGTAATACTTAACTTTCTCTTTCAATTCTGTTCATAAGACTTGTCGTCGAATCCCACATCTTTGGACAACCTTCACAGCCAGCCTTAATCCTAGCATCTTGTACATGAAGTCTGTATCTTGTAACATCTAGCTTAGATTTATTCTATTTTTATGTTTTATCACATCTTTACTGCTTTCCTTTATTTTACTGCAATTTACATACCTGTACAAACTCCTTTATAAAGAATTGAAAACCTGGTTGCATATACCATGAACATACCGCAATAACCGACATCATTTCCCCGTGTTCGACCTCGGATCACACCGAGAAACTTGCGGTGGAATTACACTTGGTTCCATCGTAAGGAAACTTGTGACAACACAGAGCATACTACATGAACATTCCAAATTAACGTATAAATAGAAGTAGTATCGCATCATCAGAGCACTTAATATCATACATCCCAAAAATCCGTTACAAGTTTATGGCGCCATTGCTGGGGATCTGGTTAATAGTTTATTGTTTGAGTGGTTTTTGGTATTTTATAGGACAGATCTCTTTGTACTGACTGTTCAACACAGAGAGCAGTTTGACGACTTAGGAGTGCTGGGGGTGATCTGGTAATTCTAAGTGGACCTAGAGATCAAGTATATTCTTCACATAGAGTTCATCAGGGCTGAATTAATTGGTGAAAAAGTATGGCTGAAGAGAATATGGCACCTCCTGGAAACTTTAAGGGAGATTTGCCAGTTTAAGATCCTGTTTTTCTTGCCGCTGGCTAGAACATCCCTATGAGGGAGTATGCAGCGCCAGATTTTTACAATTTTTCACCAAGGATTTCAAGACCAGTAGTTGAAAGGAATGCAAGCTTTGAAATAAAACCTATCATGCTGTAAATGATTCAGAATGAGGGACAATTCGGAGGATTACAGGGAGAAGACCCACACGCACATTTAACTAACTTCGCAGACATGTGTAGCGCATTCTCCGTGCCTGGTGTAACTCAAGAAAGTCTTAAACTGTATCTATTCCCATACACATTGCGGGATGAAGCAAAGAGGTGGGCTCAAGCATTAGAGCCGGGTGAAATTCATGGATGGGGATAGTTGGTTGATAGTTTCATAGACAGATTCTTCCCTCCATCCGTCAACGCAAAGAGGCGAAGAGAGGTGTTGAATTTCGAGCAAAAGAGTTATGAAACCTTGAGCACTGCTTGGGTGTGATTCCGGCAGTTAGTAAATAATTGTCCGTATATTAGGATTCCTAATAGTATCTTGACGGAAACCTTTTACAATGGCCTAGATCCATCAACACAAGTAGTTGCCAACTTCTCTATAGAGGGAGGATTAATGAATAAGACATATACGGAAGCAAAGGACATATTGGATTGCATATCGTGACATTCTGACGAATGGATTGATAATGGGCTTGAGGTAAGATGTCTGGAACAAGAAAGAGTAGAAAGGACTGATGTGCCAACAGACACAATGAGTGCATTGGTCGAGCAAATGACCACAATGACATCGCTCCTCCAGGTGGTGGCTGATCAGCAGAAAACTCTTTCCCAACGAATANCAATGACATCGCTCCTCCAGGTGGTGGCTGATCAGCAGAAAACTCTTTCCCAACGAATAGCGCAAGTTAATGCGGTGACTCATATGACTGCTATGGATTGCAATCAATGGGGAGAGGTACATCCAGCAGACGTCTGCCCATGGGATTAACAACCCGTATATGCTATTTTTGATGAATCATGGGGCAACGACCACAACCATGGTTGGAGGGATCACCCAATTCTCGGTTTAGATGAGAATTTCATTCATGAAGGCCATAATTTCTATCAATTTAGTTATCAAGAGGATCGAGGCAACCCTTCGGTCTTCACTACCTCAGACTGCAGTCCAAGTGATTCTCAAGGTACACAGCCATGCGACCAACTGTTTGCATATGACACCTCTTGCAGTACCTCATCTCTAGAGACGTCACTGAAGCATTACATTAAAAAGAGCGAGGCGATGAGACAGTCGTAAGATGACTCTCTCAAAGAATTAGAAGATCAAATAGATCAGCTTGTGAGAGAATTAAAGAAGAAAATGCCTGGTACACCACAGGGAAGTTTAGGAGTATTAGGGCCAAAAGGTAAAGAACAATGTCATGCCGTGACATTGCGGAGCAGCAGAACAACAGCCCCCATTGCACCGAAGGTACCAGATGCGGTAACAATACCGACTGATTTAACTGTTGATGATGACCAAGTACAAAATAACGAAAGCAACCCCAATTTAGAATCAAGATTATTTACAAAAGATGAAGCTTTTCAAGACTTGAATTCTCAATCAACGCAACCTCCAACCAACAACACACAGCAAGCACAGGACCTCACTAAGCAACAAAGTGAGCAGGAAACACGACGGGATCCTCCACCTTTCCCGTCCAGGCTGAAAAAGAAAGACGATAGTAAGCTATTTCAGAGGTTTCTAGACGTTCCTCGACAGTTGCATATTAATATCCCTTAATAGAAGCATTAGAGTAGATGTCGAGCTATGTGAAATTCCTCAAGGATATTCTCGCCAACAAGAGAAAGATCGTAGAAAATGAAACAGTTGCACTAACATATGAGTGCAACGCTTTGTTTCAAAATAATCTCCCTACTAAAATGAAGGATCCTGGGACTTTTACATTACCCTACACCATAGGAGGGAAGATGGTCGAAACGCACCGTGTGATTTGAGGGTGAGCATAAATTTGATGCCCTTGTCAATCTTTAAGAAGATGGACATCGGTGAAGCCAGGTCAACCACGATTACATTACAGTTAGCCGATAGATCAATAAAGCTTTCAGAGGGCAAGATAGAAAATGTTCTCGTGCAGGTAGACAAGTTTATCTTCCCCGTCGATTTCATTATATTGGATTATGAGGCAGATAGAAAAATCCCTATCATCCTGAGACGCCCATTTCTCGCCATAGGGCGAGCATTGATTGATGTGCAGAAACGAGAGTTGACCATCCGGGTCGATGATCAAGAGGTAAAGTTCAACGTACTCAATGCGTTGAATATCCAGGAGATATAGAAAACTACCAATATATCGAAGAACTGTAGGGATAACAGTTGCACAAACCCCTGAAGGAAATAGAGGAGGAAGATTTTGAAGACGACACAATATTGGAGGAAGATTGTGCCGCAATTCATGCTGAATCTAATTTCGAACCGCTCAAGTTATTTGAACGGACTTCGCAGTGCATTAAGCCATCTTTAGAAGAGCCACTTGTGTTAGAGTTAAAGCCGTTGCCGGTGCACTTAAAGTATGCTTACTTGGGAAGTAATGACACATTACCAGTTATCATCTTTGCATCACTAAGTAAGGAGAAAAAAGATGCTTTCATACGGATCCTAAGAAACAACGCAAAAACCTTAGGATGGACCTTAGAAGATATTCGAGGAAGGAAAGAATGGATCAGTGGAAAGGCAGCGTCGCTTAAACCCTGCCATGAAGAAGGTTGTAAAGAAGGAAATAGTGAAGTGGCTGGACGCCGGTGTCATCTACCCGATATTTGATAACAGCTGGGTGAGCCCAGTGCAATGTGTTCCAAAGAAAGGGGGGATGACAATCATCACTAATCACAAGAATGAATTGGTTCCACAAGGACAACTACGAGGTGGAGAATCTGCGTGGACTATCGTAAGCTAAATTTGGCCACTAAAAAGGACCACTTTCTACTCCCGTTCATTGACCAGATGTTGGACAAACTTGTGGGGAATGAATTTTTCTACTTTCTTGATGGCTATTCAGGGTATAACCAGATAGCAATTGCGCCAGAGGACCAAGACAAGACAACCTTCACATGCCCATTTGGTACGTTCGCATTCTGACGCATGCCATTTGGACTCTGTAATGCACCAGACACTTTTCAACGATGCATGATGGCAATATTTTTGGATTACTTGGAGGAGTCAGTCGAGGTTTTCATGGATGATTTCTCAGTTTTCGGCAGTAACTATGACTCCTGTTTGACTAACCTCGAGAAAGTCTTGAAGAGATGCATGGAAACAAATCTTGTTCTGAATTAGGAAAATGCCACTTTATGGTGGAGGAAGGAATAGTTCTGGGTCACAAAATCTCTAAGGCAGGATTGGAAGTTAATCAAGAAAAAATCGACGCAATTTCCAAATTACCCTACCAGTGAATGTAAAGACACTGAGGAGCTTTTTGGGTCACGCGGGATTTTATAGAAGATTTATTAACAATTTCTCTTAGATCGCAAGACCCCTTAATGCACTTCTCGAAGTTGACCGCGAGTACAATTTCGATGATGCCTGCACTAAAGCGTTTAACACATTAAAAGATGCACTTATCTTCGCTCCAATTTTGGTTGCGCCAGATTGGATGCAACCCTTTGCATTGATGTGTTACGCTAGTGGATATGATGTGGGCGCAGTTTTGAGTC
>NC_052357.1:19347137-19373130 GCF_009727055.1 Benincasa hispida | reverse complement strand
AGACCATCTTTCCCCACGGCGCAGTGGAATTAACAACTTTAGACGGGAGCAGTGCATTCAAAGTCAATGGTCAGCGGATCAAACCCTACTATGGAGGCGACTTCGATCGGCGCATGGACACCATTAATTTGGGCAAGCAGGATTAAAATACTTGCAGGGAAAACGATTGCGGTAATTCTGAGAATTTCTTTCAGTTGGCCTTCCCATCTATGTTTACTTGCTTTCTTTTACCGTTTGTTTCATTTTGTGATTACTGTTTAGTAGGATTAGTCTTTAATGTTCTAGAAGTTTCATATGTTTCCAAACGTTAAATGTAGTAGCGCTGGGTGCATGATTTTGTGAATGTTTGGATAAATCACCACAAGATCTTTTCAACTTGCGTTAGGAAGAGAGGAAAATAAATTGGTATATAATGAGAGGATGGGTGTAGTAAGTAGAAAGAAGAGGAGATATGCATCTAATACACCCAAATACATTGCGGTGAGGGGTGTGTTGCACATATATGCGTCCTTTGCCCGGTCTTAGTTAAATGCACTATGTTATACTCCAGAAATGTATTTAGTTAAGGGGTGTGCTGTGGGGATATATGCGTGTTGCCCGTCCTCAGCAAAAATGTATCTGCGTTTATTGGAAGCATGACATGAACTGCAAATCATGCACCCTTCCGAATCAAATTTTGTAACTTAACCGAATTCTTTGACTTTTGTACAGGCATTAGAAAACTTTCTATAATGCGTTCATTTGTAATATAGTCCCATACTTTGTTAATACTCAATATAATCAGAAATATATATTCACTCCATTCTTTGCCTGTGCCTCTTTCTTTATCTTCCTTTGATAATTTTTGCTATGTTCTTAATCCTTTATTTTTACGATCATTATTGCGTTACTATGATGTATCATATGTTTACACTTAGAAACATTTCCCATACTTAGTAAATTCTGACTAATACTTAGTTAATTCTTAGTTTAGCAGTACTTTACCTTTTATTTTTCAAAGTTCTGCTCAAACCTTCTTTTTGAAATTTTCTTCTAAGTGTCTGTCTAGTCTATCCAAACAACGCAATGAGAACCTTGCTCATCTTTAAATTTTGGGGTGAGGAAGGTCTGAGCAGATGAAATTAGAAATATGTAGTATTTAAGAAAATGCGTCCTTTTCCATTTTTTTTAAAAAAATTATGCAAAACTCCAATGTTAGTGCAAGGGAAAATTTCAAAACTGTTCCTAACCTGATAAGAGTTAGTTGTGAAAGGAGCCTGCTTGTAGTTGGATGTTCGTATGACACTCGTAGGAGCGAGCCAAAACGAAGGTGGGTTTCCAAGAACAACGTAGTATAAACCAAGAGGAGAAAAAAAAAGAATGCAAGGGACAACTCCTCTGATTATCATGAGTTAAAGTTAGAATTGACACACAACCGTAGTTGGATGTTCGCATGACACCCGTGGGGATGAGCCAAAATGAAGAGTGTAACCATGACCAATTGTCTCTAAGTGAATAAATGACGCACATTTTTCTCACCGCATGTAGATACATCAAGTTGTTTTGATAAAGAAGAGATAAGCATTCTATTTTGAAAACTAGAAAAGTGTCTTTGAGCAGAATTTTATTACATAGAAGGATAAGGTAGGGCTTGCTAAGAATTAGCAAGGATAGAAGGAAAAGTGTGATGTCAGGTAATGTGCCTAAGTGTAACATTCGGAGCAACCAATCATCGCAGAAATATAGGATAGAAATGGAGCATGATTGCCTTGGTAGAAGATATGCTTGAGGACAAGCATATATCTAAATTTGGGGGTGTGATAACTTGTAGAAATACACGTCATTTATGCCTCCTTATCTAGATATTGCGGCCAAAAAGTTAGTAACTATGCGCCAATTGTATGAAGATTAGCCCAGTATGACAATAACTATAAATGTTTGCGCTTACACCCACTAACGCCAAAAAGATGGAAGACAAACCAAACTTTACTCTGTTTTGCAGGAGACCAAGTCACTGCTTGCGCTCAAGGCACATGAGAAACTAATTAACGCATCTTTGCCACATTGTGCCCATCGATCAACCATGATGAGATGATTACCGAAGTAACGGCGCAATGCAATAGTCGGTCCAGAGCTATGCTTCAACTGCATGTGGTAATAAAAACAAACACCGCATGCGAACCTATGATCGAAAGATGAAATTGAGCAACGCGAGAGCGGGGGATTGAGAGAGGTGTACAACTAACGGTTGTGCAAAATTAATGGTCTGATTGCATAATAGAAGGAATAATATCCCTCCATCTGTGGATTTACCATAACCATCAAGTGGGGACCACAAGGCTAGAGTCAAAGATCTGCTCCTATAAATACCCCACTGATTTCAGAGAAAAATATGCTATTTGATACGGGGCTAAGTGCTGCAAGATTTTAGAGAGAAAAGGCTGAGCTAATTGCTGAAGAGAAGAAATTCGGGAAGAGAACGAGATAAGGTCGAGAGGTGAATCTCAGATCCGACCTGCCATATACCCGATCGAAGCTTTGTGCAGAGACCCCTGCTACCGGTGGAGCAAGCCTGAGAGGGAAGCTCTTCCTGCCATCGAAACCATCCTATCCGACAAGTAGATCTCCATCGAATCTGTGCCAAGACATTGGCACTTGTTTGTATCTATTCTATCTCTCTTTCATTGTATTCCATAATTTCTTTATCTCTTCACTCACACATCATGTATCGAACGCTTTGTAGAAATATTAAATGTTTCGATAGATTCCATTTACCATTTTCTGTCTGTTTCTGTTCACCTATTAGTTACTTTCTTCATGATGTTTTCTTAATCCCCTGATGAGCAATATGAATCACCAAGAACTTAATCTGTATTAAAGTTATAAAATACGTTTAGCTAAAGCATGCTAGACGACATCCTCACCTGTGAAAGCAAAAGTGAAGATGTCATTCTGATCTATCGAGAGAAGGTCAGAAGAGTGCATTAACTAAAGCGAGTAGTACGTCCAGACATGGAAGCAACCTTGCATTCATTATGTTAGACTCTGTTTCACCACACACATGTGGGGAACATGGCTGATCATTTAGAGGTGTACGCCAAGAGAAGAGCAGAATGGTATTTGTACCTTCAAATCCAATTAAGGTCTTGCATTGTTTGTAATACTTATCTTTCTCTTTCTATTCTGTTTATAAGACTTGTCGCCGAATCCCACATCTTTGCACAACCTTCACAGCCAGCCTTAATCCTAGCATCTTGTACATGAAGTCTGTATCTTGTAACATCTAGCCTAGGTTTATTGTATTTTTATGTTTTATCGTATCTTTACTGCTTTCCTTTATTTTATTGAAATTTACATACCTGTACAAACTCCTTTATAAAGAATTGAAAACCTGGTCACATATACCATGAACATACCGCAATAACCGACACCATTTTCCCGTGTTCGACCTCGGATCACACCGAGAAACTTGCGGTGGAATTACACTTGGTTCCATCGTAAGGAAACTTGTGACAATGCAGAGCATACTACATGAACATTCCAAATTAACGCATAAATAGAAGTAGTATCGCATCATCATGAGCATTTAATATCATACATCCCAACCCTGTTATAGTGAGCTTGCTAGCCCAGTGAATGACTTAAGAAAGAAAATTGATTCTCATGCATAAGTCTCAATAAAGAGATCATATTGAAATTATAAATCTTCACAGTAACCTTGTACTGAAATATAAATATTTTCCAAGCTTAAAACATGTAAAGTTGTTTTCATCATAAAACATTAAACTGTTCCTTAGTTGAGAATACCAACGTCAACCGCTTAGTCAAGAGAGAACCATTTTTCTCAATCTCTGACTTTAATTACCTATTTGTACGTGGTTATAAGTACCGCCATACCTTAGGTACTACTTCTCCGATACCTTCTCAATGTCCTTCAGTATTGAGCTGTTCAGATACCTTCTCAATGTCCCTCAGTATCGAGCTTAAAGTAATACTAGTCATACTATGACTTTCTTTTTAAAGCATGTAAAGCAGAACACATAGAAAACATATCTTTAAAGGTACTAATGCATGCTTTGTGTATTTAAACACAAATAGTTTTTCCAGTAAACTTTCATACATGGTATGCGTCTACAACATAACTCATAGTTTGCTTGGAAACTACTTTGTAAAATAGCTAGCTTAAGAATAATATTTCTTAAAATCATAGTTTCTTTAAAAACATTATAAATATTTAGTCACTCACAAATTTTAGGACTATTCCTCAAAGGTTGATATGCTTCTAATACTGGTGTCAATCCTGTGGACACAAAAACATATATTTAGCTACTAGCATTGGTCTCCCTTTTGAGACTAACTCTTAAATAAGCTTTGTGTTTAGCCTTCACCTAGAAAACCTTCACTCAAACACACCTTGCTGTAGGTATAGTACTTATAAATTTCCTTGAGACATTGGCTCTTGCTATGCATCCAACCACACCTCACAAATGCATCCCACTTGTGCAACCAACACTTGCTCTAAGTGTTCCTTCTGCTGCACATGGTCATCCAAAAAGGCTGCTATACATCCAAGACTTTAATGCAAGCTTCCCTCAGCCCACACAACAAGTCTAACGCATAGGAGTGCTCAGCCCTTGGTCTACCCGAGCGCTTACTTTGAGCTGCCAACTCACTCAACCCAAGTAGCTGCCTGCTTGTTCATAGAATTCTATATTCAAATTACTGAATTAATAACTCGACTTCTAAAGCTCATCTCAAGAATTTTCCTTCTACAAACTTGTTTAGCATTGTCTCAGAAAGCTTATCTTAAACTTTTAGCTTCAAAATTTTCATGGTTCATCCTGGATCCTCAATTCTTCATCAATGGCTCGGATTCACACGTGAATTGAACCTCTTGTCACTTTTTCCCTTCTTCGGCCTTATTCTGGTGAGACCTTCTTCCGACAGCATCACCTCTGAAACTAAACTCTCAGGGCTTTTCAACAACACAAGATCTCTCAATTTGCACGAAGGAATTGTTCAAACTGAGCTTTTGAATTCAACCTCCTTTTTATACTGCTTCCCACCGTTTACCGTTAAAGTCCAACATGAAACCTCCAGCTTAAATGGAGTTAAATCTGGTGCTTAAGATAACTATTGCCCCTTAATCGGTGATTAAGACTGATTACTTCATCCACTATCAATGCATGCTTCAACTAGGTTCAACACACACCTTAGTTCTCACGCAAACCTAGTCCAACACATATGTTTTGTGCCTTGGTCTCCTCTCGGCCTCAAGCTTCAACACAACTCCAGCTCTTTCAGCTTTGCAAAGCCTAGCCTACGCAAGCACTACTCATCACATGACAAGCTTGACCAATTCACAACCAGCCTTACTCCAGCATATAGCTCTAACGCACACTGAGTAGCCAACGCTCAACGCCTATCGCACGCATAGCTCTCATTGTCACTCACCGTTTAGCTCTGCACCCATCGCATAGCTCTAGCTGCCGCTCACCGTGTAACACTGACCCTATCGTCTAATGCATCATGCCCATTGTCTTGCGCTCACGCCTATCTGAAGGAACTCTTATACAAGAGTACCTCTGAGCGGAATAGAGATCGTTCCAAACTCATTGTGACAGAATTACCGCATTTACAATCTACCCGATTAGATATGCATTATACTACAAATTACTGGCATGCTATGAAACTTAAACAACAAGAGAACAAATACGTACCAATTGAAGAACTCTTCTTCACCAAAATCTCACTCTCGAATAGGGACTTCTCCTCTCGCTCTCACTGAGATGTCTAAGCAATCATCCACCAAAACCCAGTCGTCTACTCACAAACAGCCTCCACACGAACACAACAATAGGGAGGACACCATCACTTAGAACCCTCGGTATTCTTGGTGTGAAAATCCAGGAGGTGTGGGCTCTGTTGGATTTGGTAGAGGGCAGGAGGAAGAGAAGATCGTATACCACGACAAGTAAGTGGGAAAAGGCTGATGTCTATCGTATAGATGATGCTTGATCGTTTAGGAAGTGGTACACGATCGTTTAGTAAATAGGCTGCGATCGTATAGACGATCGTTTAGTAAACGCTCAAGTGTGTGATCGTTTAGGAAAGAGCTAGACGATTGTTTAGCAAATCCTATGCGATCATTTAGAAAGAAGCGTTCATGTATACGATCGTGTAGAAACGTTGAGCTATCGTGTAGGCTCTCACTTTGCTATGCGATAGGCAGTATACAACTCGTGAGAAAATTCTTTGATCTCTTGCAAAATGAAAACAAATTTCATTTTATTCTTCAGTTAGAAAACTGAAAGCAACCTCCCACTATCACACGGTTATGGAGAAAATGCCGACACAATTATCCTATAATTGTCCAATTAAAAAATAATAAATATAATCATATTATATTCATTAACCTATGGTTTAATATCATATCATATGCAATACATTAATCAGTTTTTTCTCCTCCACTAGATATAAATCATATTTACAAGTTATCAACCATTATTAGTGTCCATTGGCCATGTGTCACTTATCCATTACCCCATGCATTGTTCATGTGTCTCAAGATTATACACTATTAATGTCCATGTAATCCACCTTCTACTTGCCAAATTGCCTATAAATAGTGTCATTTGGTGAGTTTTGGAAGACACATACATATTAGTGATCAATCCAAAAAGATTGGAAAAAGTGGAGAAATCCATTCTCTGTTATTTTATTTACCTTTTGTTATTTATTTATTTATTTATATATTGCATTATATTTATTTATTTTATTATTATATTATATTTTCTCCATATCCGTATTCTCATTTTGGGTCGTTTTGCTCCTCGAATTCACAACAGTTTTATATTTTTTATTTTTAGAATTTAAACTTTTTTCTCCTAAATCTCATACTATATACTTTAAGTGTAAGTCAATATATCAAAAACTACTTTTTTTTTTCTAGTCTTCAAATGTTGGCTTATTATTTTTAAGAACATTAGAGGAAATTGGTTAACAAAAGAAAGAAAATTATAGATTTTACCCTTGTATTTAAATTACAAGTTCACTATTTGAGCTTTCAAGTTGTATTTATTTTGTTTATTAATTTTTAAAAGTGTCTAATGAATCTCTTAACTTTCAATTTTGTGTAACAAATTTGAAATTTTTAAAAATTATTTGATTTTTTTTATATAAACTTGAATCTTTTGTTTAATGGAACTTTTTAACTTTTAATTTTGTGACTAGTAAAAACAATGGATTTTAAAATATTTTATAGTTCTTAGACTAAATTTATAGTTTTTGTTATGGGTGATTTTGGAACGAAAGGTATAATTAACCTCTAGCACAAGTAGGGTCACCATAATCAAGATGAAAGTATGATACAGATCGAAAGTGACAACTTAGAACCAAAATGAGCCTAAGAAAAGAGGATGACTTAGGCCAAGGGCAAGGTTGAGCCTTATCAAATGCCTAACCAAGCATGCTTTAGCATGTCTAAACCCAATAAATTATTTTAGGCCAAGAATATGGCCTAAAGAAGATGTTCAGCTTTAGTTAGGCTGACTTTGACCCTAGCCAAACATAAAACCAGGCACGATCCTTGGCCCGATAGGTTATCGAATTATTTTGAGGCAACTTCAAAACTCTAGGGAACAACCTAGGTTAACTTTCCATATAGATATATTAATATAGCTTCATATGAGGTAACTTGAGCCCTATTCTTAAACTCTCGAACTTCCACACTTTTTCACTCTCTAACTTAAGGATTGGAGTATCTGTGCCAAGCACTAGCGGCGTTCGTGAAAAAATTAAATTCCTCAGTGGAAGCGCGTGAACGCATGTGTCAATGCAATTCATTTTTGCAACAGTGAAAAACAGAGAAAGCACATGATATATAGGATAAACATATTTAATTTACAACATGCATTTAGGGAAAGAGAAGACTTACCCTTTAAAGACTATCTTCAACAATTATTCTCTGCAAACCCACGAATAGCAACGAACTCCTCGTACTGCAAGTGTCTCCCTTGAACTTGAACAATCTTGAACAAGGACACTACCACTTGGAAATCTTGCTATTCTCTAAACCAAATCAGGATGGTGGGATCATTTGGAGGGGAAGAGAATTTAAAGAACATATAGGATTGCTTTAGTTTTTTCCCTAATCAATTTTCCCTATGGTTGGCTCATTGGGGCGAAACTCTAGAATCTAAAATGAAGGATACACTTACGAGAAATTGTTAAGCAAGTTAATGATTTCTTGACCAAACAATGGTGACTAATCATTATAGGAATAAAAGTTATTTTGATATAATAATTAGTTGAGAATGTCTCAATTCGGTGAAAGGGTGACTATCCACCCTACAGTGGCTTTCATCTTGACTCACTGAAGCATCATTGCAAAATTAGATGTCACATAGGGTACATTAAAATTTTGCTAAAATTGATTGGTTTTCATGGGTATTGCTTAATAACTAATATAAGTAATTTGTATGTTTCATCAAACTTCAAACATGAATAGCGCTACATTGAATCTCTTAAGTGTTAATAAATTAAATGGTGACAACTATACAAGTTGGAAAAACACAATTAATACTATACTGATCATCGATGTCCTGCAATTTGTCCTACTTAAGGAGTGTTCTCAAGTATCTGCTCAAAATGCATCTCAAAATGCTCAGGATGCAGATGAAAGGTGGGCAAAGGCAAATGAAAAGGCTCGAGCATACATACTTGCCAACTTATATGAAGTCTTGGCAAAAATGCATGAATCCATGGTCACTGCAAACGAGATCATGGAAGCAATGTTTGGACAATCGTCCTTATAGCTCAAATATGACACTCTTAAGTACATTTTCAATGCCTGTATGAAAGAAGAGAAATTTGTCAAAGAACACGTTCTCAACATGGTGGTCGACTTTAATGTGGCTGAAATGAATGGGATCGTCATCAATGAGGCTAGTCATGTTAGCTTTATTTTGGAGACTTTGCCAGAGAATTTCCTATAGTTCCGTATTAACGCTGTTATGAACAAACTAGACTACAACCTGACCACCTTTGTCAACGAACTACAAACTTACTAATCCTTGAGGAAAGTCAAGGAGCAGAAGGGAGAAGCAAATATTACCACTTCCTCAAAGAAGTTCTACAGAGGTTCAACCTCTGGAACTAAGTTTATGTCCTTTTCATTTGACACCAAAAAGTGGAAGAAGAAGAAGAGACGTCAGAGGAATAAAGCTAACCCTGTTGCAGCCCAAAGGAGCAAGGAGGCTAAGGTTGCCAAATGAACCTCCATCCATTGCAACCAAAAGGGACACTAGAAATGGAACTGTCCCAAGTACTTGACAAAGAAAAAGAAGGCCAAACAAAGTAAATATGATTTACTAGTTTTGAAAATCCTTTTAGTGAAGAATGATGATTCGACTTGGATAATTGATTCACGAGCCACTAACCATGTTTATTATTCTTTTCAAGGAATTAGTTCCCGACAGCAGCACAGGACTGGCGAGATGCCTATGTGGTTTGTGTTGGGTTTTATGTCCTAAATCTCGTGGTATGTAAACAATGGAACTTATTCAGAAAATTCAATAAAGGTGTTATTGAATAGATTTATTGCTTGATAGAAATCCAATAAACCTAAAAGTCCTTTGGCTATTGGATGAGTACTTGAACTTTGTGTGGAGATATAAAGGTGGATCAGGTTCGAGTAAATAGTCAAAATGATCTATAGTATAAGAATAAGATTGGGTACCTTATTCTGGTAACATTATTGAATGCGGCCCGCTCTGTAGTTGTTACAAGGAGTTGTAAAGTGCTACAAACGAAGTGATCCTAATTCATTCATGTTGGACATGAGGAGTGGGGGTGTCCTTATGTAAAAGGGTTTGTACAAGATCGGACTACGAAATGAGTCACTCTTACTTTATAACGTTTTTTACTGTTTAAGACTGACTATTTCAAAGCGATGACCTAGGTAACTTGACCTTAATACTGAGTTAACTATGAACTCCTATTTATTCGGGATTACCCTTAGATATTCATAGGTGAGGGTTGGCTCAACAGTGCTAGATCAATAAGGCTCCCATTTCAAGGGTAAGACTGGATAGATAGCTAGGGACATAGGGTGCAAGAGGGAATTCACTCCTACCCGTTTTAGGGATAGTAGAGAGGTTGTTCCCTTAAGTGCTGATTCTGGGTCTTGAACAAGGGGCTCCGCCCTCTCATTGGCCCGAGAGGGACTCGGTTTTGTTGATTGGATCACAATACACTTGTTCATTAGGGGATCAGTGGGGACTTAAGGAACAAGGGGGTAAAATAGAGATTTGACCTAGTCGTTATTACGAACAACCTGTGAAGGGTTGACTTACTAATCATGGTTATATCGATTGGACATAATATATCTACAGTGAGGGGAGTTCAACTATGGGCTTTAGTGGAGTGACCCATTAGTTAACGAATGAGGGTTAGGTCGGTCTAACGAGTTTAGTCGATTAATCTCGGATCGTTGGAGTCCATGATCTGTAGATCCACGAGGTCTCTCTACTAGCTCGAAAATGGATTAGCTCTAGAGTAGCATGATAAGTTAATTTGAAACGTTCAAATTAGAATCAGACGGAATTGGAAAATGTATATTTAAATATATGAAGATGAATTTGTGTAAGAATTAATTTAATATTGGATATTAAATTAATTAGAATTATTTAAATTGTTTAAATAATTATTTATTAATCTTATTATAAAATTAATTTATGAAATTAATTTGTAAAATTAATAAAATTTTGATTTTAAAAATAAAATATGATNATGAAGGTGATCTTGTGTAAAATTAATTTAATATTTGATATTAAATTAATTAGAATTATTTAAATTATTTAAATTATTATTTATTAATCTTATTATAAAATTAATTTATGAAATTAATTTGTAAAATTAATAAAATTTTGATTTTAAAAATAAAATATGATTTTAAATCAAAATAGATTTTGAAAATAGAAAATTACACAAAAATCGAAAATTGGTTTTTCATCTTCATCTTCAAAGTAGCTTACAATGAAACTCATTTCTTCAACCTTCAATTACTCCAAGCATGAGCTGCATCCCACGCAGCAAATCTCTTTGCATGATAGTCTGCAATATATTGAAGAGATTGGAGTGAAGTTGAAATGATGCAACCGATTGAATTTTTCTGAAAAATTCAGATGAAGAAGATGTTATTCATTTTGGATTGTTGCAGTGAGCTATCTCCAAATTCCCTTTTGTTCCAGCTTATTTTGAGTCCCACAACTTAATCTAGAGCAACAAGAGAATAGTAGGGAAGATATTGTGGTGGTCTACACAAAGATTTGGAGGAATTTGCAGCTGAAAATAGAGATTTCAACGGTTCTTCAAAGGTATGTTCTTGAAACCCAGTAAACTCTGTTTAAGCATGTTTTCTTTTCTGCCAAAATTAATGAATTAGAGTGCTTATGGATCCTGTTTGCTTCCGCTGTGTGCTGGTACCTCTCCAACAGTTTGCAACTGGGAAAGTCAAATGGAACTGGTGAAGGTCCAGTGTGGAAGCAAGGATTGGTCTCAAATACCAATTCTTTTCAAAACATACAATTTCACAGAATAATATAGAAAAATTATGCATTAAATTTAAAATTATAGCATGAAATTATAATTGAGAAAAGAGAAGATAAAAGGCTAACCCTTGAATATCCGATCTTCTTCGTGTATCATCTTCTCCAAAATTTCATGTACTGCAACGTACTCGAAACCCTAATTGGCCACTACCAATCAGAACCTCCTATATTCTCTATAAAGAAAGAGAATCTGCATCTATATGGGCTTTGCAGTATTTTGGGTGAGGGAGTGAGATTGAGAGAAGGAGGGGGTGAGAACCAGAGAAATTTTTTTCCCAGAAAAACTTTTTGTGTTATTCTCTGTAAAACTCAAGAGGAGGAAGAAGATAACAACTTCTCTGCACTCTCACCCACACACACATAGTAGAAAGAAAAAGGGGAAGGTAGTTACAACTCCCTCCCAAAAATATTTTTCAAAAATAAATTATTTAAAAAAATTTATTTTAATAAAACATTTAATATATATTTATATAATAACCACTTTATCATATAATATATACTAAACTTTATGTTATATCAAATATAACATATAACCTATAGTTTAATATTATATCAAATACAATATAACCTATAGTTTTCATTCTCTCATTAAATATATGGTATTTAATATAAATCCCATTTAAATTTAATTTAATTATATGAATCAAATTCACATAATTAATATTTAACCATATTCAAATATTTATTTCCTCTTAAATAAACTTTATATTATAATGTATCATATACATTAAAGTAATTATATCATAAATAATTAAATTAAATTAATAATATCACATATCACTAATTCCTTAATTAATTTAAACAATTCAAATTAATCCAAAATTGATTCTCATTTAATCCCTGTTGAGCTACAGAGGGGACCTCATGGTCTAATGGTACTTGAATAATTAATTAAACTCCTTTAATTAAATTATTTAAGATCCTTTAACTGTCAGGCACTCCATTAAAGACCGACAGCTTCGCATAATAGATATATTTATGTATCCATTGGATATAACCAGTCAGGGCGATGACCCTCCACAAATTGCTCATAAGTACAATTAAGCCAAAATTATCGTTTTGCCCTTGTAGTTACATCTAACTTCTTAAATACCATTGATCCCTCTAATGAACAATAAATCATAGTCCAATTATGACCATACCCCTCTCGGACCAGGAGAGGGCGTGGCGCACATTGTTCAAGCCTTAGAATCAATCCTTAAGGGAGCAATTTATCTACTTACCCCGACCTCTGGGAAGGAGTGAACTCTGTCTTGTGTAGCTATGTTCCCAGCTCCTCATCAGACGAATCCTCAAAATGGTAGGCTTATTGGGTCGATGATCTGACCACTTTCACCCATACAAATCAAAGGATCGCCTTCATAGGCAAGAGTTTATAACTCACTTAAGATTCAGGTCATGTCACCTATGGTCATTCTGGTGAAATGTAAGTTCTATTATGAATGGTGTTATATAATGAGACTAGTCATTTCGTGGTTTGGTCTTATATAAATTCCTTTGTATAGAATACTCCTGCTCACAAGTCTCCACATGAATGATTAGGATTAGATCATTTATAACACTTTACAACAATTGTAACATCTACAAAGTGGGCCATATTCGTAGTGTCACCAGGATAAGGTATCCAGCCTTATCCATCTACTACAAACCATTTAGGTTATCACTTAAACATGATCCACCCGTATGTCTCTACATACATGTTTAAGCTACAGATGATGACCTTATATGTTAGTTTTTTGGTTTGTGGGTTTAACGCTACTAAATTTCAAATAAAACATCTAATATTTTATTAAATAAATAAAATATTTGTATAATACAATTACAAACTACAGAACCCTACGAGATTTAGAACATCAATTCCAACAATCTCTCACTTGTCCTAAAGCTAATGGGGTGTACAATATACAAGTACACAAATCAATAAACTAGGGCATAAAACGCGCCTAGTACAAAATCTCCCATTAGCCCTAGACTATATGTGGTTTATCACGTAGACCCATACTCTGCAGGTGACCCTCAAACTCCTTAGCCATGAGGGCTTTTGTAAACGGATTAGTAATATTGTGCTCCGAACCTATCTGCGTGATGATTACATCCCCTCAATGCACAATCTCTCGGATGAGATGATACTTCCGCTCTATATGTTTCCTATGCTTGTGACTCCAAGGCTCTCGGGAATTAGCCACAACACCACTATTATCACAATAAAGGGTGATGGGCTTTGACATGTTTGAAACAACTTCTAGATCAATAAGAAATTTCCTGAGCCACACAACTTCCTTAGCAGCTTCACAAGTTACTATGTACTCAACCTTCATGGTGGAGTCAGCAATGCACCCTCTGTTAAGAGTAAATACTGATCCTGATTTGGATTTCCTAAAATCTTTATCAGTCTGGAAATTGGAGTCCATGTATCCTGTAAGGATCAAATCCTTAGAACCTTACACAAACATGTAGTCCCTCATTCTCCGTAGATACTTAAAGATGTTCTTAACGGCATTCTAGTAATCAAATCCGGGATTAGACTATATCTATTGACTATCCCCGCCGCATAGTAGATGTCAGGTCTAGTACATAACATCGCATATATCAGGTTGCCAACAGCCGATGCATAAGGGATCCGTCTCATTTCCTCAAGTTCTTGAGGTGTCTTAGGAAACTGTTCTTTAGACAATATAACTCCATGTATGAAAGGGAGTGAACCCCTCTTAGAGTTCTACATCGAAAATCTAACAAGCATTTTGTCAATATACGATGCTTGAGACAGAGCTAGCGTTTTGTTCTTTCGATCTCTAAAAATTTGAATGCCCAGAACAAACCGCGCCTCTCCCAAATCTTTCATTTGGAATTGGGTCATTAATAAATTCTTAATTTCAGTCAGCAGACCTACATCATTCCCAATGAGTAGGATATCATCTACATATAACACTAGAAAAGCTATTGAACTGTTGATGATTCTCTTGTAAACACAAGGCTCCTCAACATTTTGATCAAAGTCATAAGATTTGATTGCAGTATCAAATCTTATGTTCCAAGATCGAGAAGTTTGCTTCAATCCATAAATGGACCAATTAAGCTTGCAAACATTTTTCTTTTGACCTTGGGTTATGAATCCCTCAAGTTGCTCTATATAAATGGTCTCCTCAAGATTGTCACTTAGAAAGGTAGTCTTGATGTCCCTTTGCCAGATCTTATAGCCATAATATAAGGTAATAGACATGAGGATCTGGATAGACTTCAACATGGCAATAGGTGAGAAAGTCTCCTCATAGTCGACTCCCTCAAATTGGGTATAACTCTTTTCTGCAAGTCTAGCCTTAAAGGTTTGCACCTTTCGATCAACACCCCGTTTTCTCTTGTAGATCCATTTGCAACCTATAGGTTTTACCCCATCAAGTTGATCTACAAGATCCCAAACAGAATTAAATTACATAGACTCCATTTCAAGATCCATAGCTTTGATCCACTCATCTTTGTCGACATCCTCCATTGTCTTCTTGTAAGATAATGGATCCTCAACATCTTCGTTAGCTACCATAGCTAGGATTTTTGTTAAACCATATAATAGACAGGGGAGTTTGCAACCCTCCCACTATGTCGAGTTCCCTCAACACTAGAGGTGGACATGACCTACTAGATGAACTAACTTCAAAAACTCTTATTGAGGTGTTGGGTTCTTCAACAACTCTTGTTGACGATTCAGTAGTTTCCTTGAAAATTTCATTCAACATAATCTTATGACAGGGCTTGTGCTCCTTTATGTGGTCCTCCTCTAGAAATGTAGCATTTTTTTTTTTACACAAACACTTTATTTTTTTAGGATCATAGAAGTAACCACCTCTTGTTCCTTTAGGGTAGCCTACAAATAGGCACAATTTTGAACGAGGTTCCAGTTTCTTAAGATTTGTCTCAAGCACATGTGTTGGGCAACCTCAAATCCTGAAATGGCGTAAACTACCTTTACGATCATTCCATAATTCTAGAGGTGTTCTCGTAACACTCTTGGATGGAATACAATTCAAAATATAAGTTGCAGTTGTACTGCATAACCCTGAAACGAGTCAGGTAAGGAAGCATAACTCATCATAGACCGAACCATGTTCAACAGGGTTCGATTTCTCCTTCTGATACACTATTCTACTGAGGTGTACCAGGTACTAAGAGTTGGGATGAATTCCATGTTCCATCAAATAGTTTTGGAATGTAAGATCCAAAAACTCTCTATCTCGATCAAATCAAAATGTCTTAATTGTTTTTATTTAATGCATTTTCAACTTCAGCCTTAAACTCTTTGAACTTTTCAAAAGTTTTAGACTTCTGTTGCATTAAATAAACATACCCACATCTTGAATAATCATCAGTAAAATTGATGAAATATTTAAACCCTCCTCTTGCTCTAACATTCATTGGATCACAGAGGTCTGAATGTACAAGCTCTAAGGGTTCTTTGGCCCTATGACCTTTTCTAGTAAAAGATCTTTTAGTTATTTTGCCTTGAAGCCATTGAAGGAACTCTTATACAAAGTACCTCTGAGGGGAAGTGGATCTTTCTAAAGACATTGTGATAGAATTACCACATTTACATTCAAACATACAGATATGCATCATACTGAAAATTACCGGCATGCTTTAAGATTAAACAACCAAGAGAACAAGGAAACTTACCAGTTGAAGACTCTTTCTTCTCAGCAAATCTCGCTTTCTCCAAGGAACGGGTGCTCTCGCTCTAGCTGGAATGTCTGACAATCGTTCACCAACACCCGGTCGTCTACCACGAACGGTCTTCACATGAAAAGGAAGATGAGGACGACACCACCATTTGGAACCCTTAGTATTCTTGGTGTGAGAATCCAAAGAGTGGGCTCTGTTCGGATTTGGTAGAGGGGAGGAGGAAAAGAGATCATATACAACGATCAAGTAAGTGGGAGAAGGCTGCGTCTATCGTATAGACAAAATGCTTGATTGTTTAGGTGAAGTACACGATCGGGTAGGAAAAGGGCAGCGATCATCTATACAATCATTTAGTAAATGCTTGGCACTAGATGATCGTTTAGTAAAAGGTAAGAGATCGTTTAGAAAGATGACGCGCACGTGTATGTGATCTTGTAGTAAATTCGAGTTATCATATAGTCTCTAATTTTACTAAGCGACAGGCAGCACACTACTCTTGAGCAAATAACCGTGTTCTTTGCAAAATGAAAATTTTCATTTTATTCTTTAGTTACGAAAATTGAATGGAACTTCCCACTAATGCACAATTACGGAGAAAACGGCGTGCACAATTATCCCATAATTGTCAAAATAAAATAATAAATATAATTATATTATATTCATTAACCTATAGTTTAATATCATATATCAATCATAATGTTTTCTCCTCCACTATATATAAATCATATTTACATCCATTATCCTCCAATTAATGTATCTCACACATAAAATTAATCATATCACATACAATTAACCAGTTCAATCATATCATATATAATCAAACTCCCTCTTGTCAATTTGAACATTTCAAACTGACCCAAAAACTGATTCTCAACTTGAATCCATTGAGCTACCAAGGAGACCTTATGGACTTATGGCTCAAAGCTCCAACGGTACGTGAATAGCTGACTAAACTCTTTAGCTACGAGATCCACCATCAGTTAATTGCTAGGCATTCCACTAAAGACCGACAGCTGAACTCTCCTTACCACAAATATATTTCTGTGTCCATCAAATATAACTAATCAATAGTACGATAACCTTTCAGCGATGCTCGTAAGTACAGCTAGGCCAATTTACCACTGATCCCTCTAATGAACAATACAACATAGTCCCACTATGTGTGGACACCTCTCGAGCCATGAGAAGGTGTGTGGCGCCACATCGTTTAAAGCCCTGGGATCAGCCCTTAAGGGAGCAATCTATCTACTTACCCCTGCTTTGGGGAAGGAGTGAATTCTATCTTTTGTAATTGAGTTCCCAGCTCCCAAATCAAACGAATCCCCAAAATGGTAGGTTTGACTCGGCGACCTAGCCACTCGCACCCATGCAAATCAAAGGACCGCCCTCAAAGGCAGGAGTTCCCAACTCACTCAGGATTGAGGTCATGTTACCTTTAGTCATCCTAGTGAAGTGAAGTCTCTATCATGAACGACGTTATATAACGAGACGTTAACACTTCGTGGTCAGGTCTTATACAAACTCTTTGTATAGGAAGACCCCGCTCCCATGTCCCAACATGAATGATCAGGATCGGACCATCTGTAGCAACTCACAACGTTTGTAACTATTCCACAAAGCGGGCTACATCCGTAGCATTACCAGGATAAGGTTTCCCTCCTATATCCATATACTACAGACCATTTTGGTTATCACTTAAGAAATGATCCACTTGTATGTCAGCACATACATGCTTAAGTTACATAATGACAACCAGATATTTTAGTTTATTGGTTTGTGGTAAAGCAAATAAAACATCCAATGTGCAAAGTCAAGCCGTAAAGAAAAGATCATATATTATACTTCACAAGCGTTCGTACAAAAGTGTGTTTATAAACTACAGGACACGAGACTTTAGGTCATCATTCCCAACAATCTCCCACTTGTCCTAAAGAGAATGAGGTGTATAAAAACTAGTACAAAACAATAAACTAGGGCACTAAGGCCTAGTATATAAAATCTCCCACTTGCCCTAGTCCAGCTGCGGGCGATCCCGTAGACCCATGCTCTGAAGGTGACCTTCAAACACTATAGCCGTGAGAGCCTTCGTAAATGGGTCAACAATGTTGTGCTCCAAAGAGATCTTCGTGATGATCACGTCCCTTCGATGCACTATCTCGTGGATCATGTGATACTTCCGCTCTATGTGTTTGTCGCGCCTGTGACTCCTGGGCTCCTTGGAGTTCACCACAACACCACTATTATCACAATAGAGGGTGATGGGCCTAGACATATCTGGAACAACTTCCAGCTCTGTCAGTAACTTCCTAAGCCAGACAGCCTCCTTAGCAGCTTCACAAGCCGCTACGTACCCGGCCTCCATCGTGGAGTCAGCGATGCACCCCTCCTTAGTTCTTCGCCACACTACAACTCCTTCGTTAAGAGTAAAAACTGACCTTGAAGTGGACTTTCGAGAGTCCTTATTAGTCTGAAAATCAGAATCTGTGTAAGTAAGGATCAAATCCCTAGATCCATACACGAGCAAGTAGTCCCTCATTCTCCTAAGATACTTGAAGATGTTTTTAAATGCGGTCCAGTGACCCTGACCTGGGTTAGACTTATACCTGTCTCTTATACACATCTAGATGTGTATAAGAGACAGATGCAGAGAAGATTCATTGCTCCAGTTGATTGTGTCACATCACCACTTGCAAGTATTGGCACCTGCAGCAGGCGTTGTCTGAAAAGCTTCCAAGAGTCAGTTGGCTAACCAGGGCATGGAGTTTAAGGCTGACCAGGACATGGACTTTAATGTTGCCCATTCACCAAGTGGACGTGACCAATTCCTATAAATAGATGAAGTCCCTCCAGAGTTAAGAAGTTCGAAAATTATAAAGATCCTTACTCTTTGTATATTGTAGTCATAATTCTAGTTCTATAGAGGCTATGCTGTGGTGCTAGACGACCAGAAGGGTTGAGAACCACGACCACCGCCAGTCAGGGAGCGGAGAAAACCACTCTTGAGAAAGATATTCCATCCAATTACTAAACAAGTGATTGTACACAACGAGATTGAGCCAAAGAAATACAAGAGATTGTATTCTTTGGCTTGACTCAGTTTCCTTCTTCTCATTTATCACTTTCATTTCATTTGATTAAATATTGCTTTTGTAAAGACACTCTATTTCTTTATAAAATTCATATGTTTGATCCATCATACTTGCCATTGTTTATTTCTTGTTTATATTGAATGCATTAATACTTTATGCACAAATTCATCCTAAAGCTCAAGCCAACTTGACAAATTGGTAAAAGCATCTTTTAACTTAGATTGTTCGAAAGAATAACTAAGCTGCATTAAGTAGGACGCCTAGTACAACTAGAGATAGACTTACTGGTGTCTATTGCATTTTGTGTTAGACACTTGCATCCTAGAGATAGGCTTTGTATGTTATTCGCATTGAGAAATATTGAATGAAGTCTGACGCATAAACAAAAGATAAGCAAACCATCCCATCTCATTCACACCACATCCTAGTTGTGTACAATCGTCTTAGACCGATGCATCCACTTACCTTAAACTCTATTTTTGTATGATCCATCATTCACTACTCAAATTTTTTGCATCTGTTGCACAAGCACAACAATTTAGTGTAAATAAAACATTTCTCATAGTTATTTAGGAAAAAACCCCTACAGTAGATACAACGCAAGGTCTGCGTTTGAATCCCTGAGTTCGACCCTGGACTTACCAGGAACCTAAAATTAGATTTATACTTGGGTCTAGTTTAGGAAAACTTGAACGTCATTAGAAGAAGTTGTGTGCGTTCTGCTGCAAATATCTGACGCCCCAACGCGTTACATTTACTTAAATGCATCGAAGCATAAACGCATCACTTATACTTAGAACTTATTTTTCCAATTTATTTTACACAATACACTCCTAGAGCAAATCACGATAGCAACGAACAAGTTTTTGGCACCGTTGCTGGGGATTCAGAAACAAAACTAACCAAAAATTTCGTTTGTATCTGTTGTAGGAACACTTTGGTCGAGGGAGTATTACAAGGTAAGCCTAAGCTTGTGAACTTTTATGAGAAGGGAGAGCACTCATGAAGTGACATACGACCCCAAGATTGAAAGGACCTTCTGGTGTAGGAACCGATCTAACTGTCGTCGAAGGTTGAGGCAGTAATTTCTCAGACAATAGAACAAGCAACAAGCAATGGCGGAAGAATAGGAAAATCAGCAATTAGCTCATGCTGCACAGAATCCAATCTTGATGGTGAATAGTAGCACGCGTCCCATGAGGGAGTACGCGTCCCCTGTATTGTATGATTTCTCTCCAGGAATCATATACCCAATGCCGGATGGAACCAGGTTCGAGATGAAATCTGGTATGCTCCAAATGCTCCAGTTTGCTGGACAATTTGAGGGTGGTCGTGGTGAAGATCCTCACGCCCACATGAAGTGTTTCCTGGAAACGTGTGAATCATTTGTGATCCCTGGAATCACCCCAGAGGCAATCAGGCTGTCCTTGTTTCCTAATTCTTTGCGTGATGACTTTGAATGCACCATTTCATAGGCGTCTGATGAAGAAGAATGATGAACAACAATTCAAGCGATTTCTTGAGCTCCTAAAGTAGCTGTATATCAACATTCCACTGATAGAGGCTTTAGAGCAGATGCCAACATATGTCAAATTTTTGAAGGACATTTTGACAAAGAAGAGAAGAGTCAACAAGAAGGAAGTAATAGCTCTAAGCAGGAGTGTAACGCGTTAGTAAGCAACAGTCTACCAAAAAAGCAGAAGAACCTTGGGAGCTTCACAGTTCCTTGTTCGATAGGAGATTGGATGTGGGTCATGCGTTGTGCGATCTAGAAGCCAACATTAATCTCATGCCACTTTCAATTTTTAAGAAATTTGGGATTGGCGAAGCACAACCCACTTTTGTTACTCTTCAGCTTGCTGACAAAACAATTAAGTACCCAGAAGGGAAGATTGAAGATGTTCTGGTGAAGGTTGACAATCTCATATTCCCAACAGACTTTATTATCTTGGACTATGAAGCAGATAGGGAGGTACTAATTATCCTTGGACGCCCCTTCTTAGCTACTGGGAAAGTTTTAATTGACGTGCATAAAGGAAAATTAACTATGCACGTGGACAATGAGGAGGTGAAGTTTAATGTGCTCAATGCATTAAAATTCCCAGATAGTGAAGATTGTCAACTAAACAGTATTGAGTTGCCTAAAGAAGAGACTCATGTATGTGAGGTCCTTGTGTTGGAGGAGAACTTGAAAGAATCAGAGCCGCCAAGTCTGAGTGAGCGACAGACAAAACCAACGCGTCCATCACTTGAAGAACCACCAGAACTCGAGTTGAAATAGTTACCTGGACACTTGAAATATGCATTCCTTGGAACCAACAACACTTTACTTGTGATCATTTCCACAAATCTCACAGAGGCTAATGTGCAATCTCTCTTACAGATGTTGAAAAAGCACAAGCATGCAATAGGTTGGACACTTGCAGATAACTGTGGCATTAGTCCATCTTATTGCATGTATAATATTAGGCTGGAAGAAGGGAAGTCGGGGTCAATCGAGCCTCAAAGAAGGATGAACCCCATAATGAAAGAAGTGGTTAAGAAAGAAATTCTAAAATGGTTGGACGCTGGAGTTATTTATCCTATATCTGACAGTAGTTGGGTAAGTCCAATCGAATGTGTTCCCAAGAAAGGGGGAACGACCGTGATAAACAACAGCAATAATGAACTTACACCCTCGAGGATTGTCACGAGCTGGCACATCTGTATGGATTACAGTAAACTCAACGCAAAAACTAAGAAAGACCACTTCCCCCTTCCTTTCATTGATCAAATGCTTGACAGACTTGCGGGCAAAGAGTTTTATTTCTTTCTCAATGGATACTTTGGTGACAACCAGATTCTGATAGATCCAGAAGATCAGGAGAAGACTATGTTTACTTGTCCCTTTGGAACATTTGCATTCAGATGCATGCCCTTTGGGCTATGTAACGCACTTGGGACATTTCAAAGATGTATGGTGGCTATCTTTTTTGACTTCCTAGAAAAGACCGTTGAAGTCTTCATGGACGACTTTTCAGTCTTTGGAGACTCGTTCCAGTCATGCCTAGATAATTTAGAGGCCGTCCTCGCGCGATGCGAGGAAACAAACTTGGTGCTGAATTGAGAGAAATGTCACTTCATAGTGACTGAAGGAATTGTCTTAGGTCACAAAGTATCTAAGGCTGGCTTGGAAGTAGATGAAGCCAAAATAGATGTCATAGCAAAACTTCCACCACCATCAAATGTTAAAACTTTACGAAGTTTTCTAGGGCATGTCGGCTTCTATAGACGGTTCGTTAGAGGATTCTCTCAGATTGCACGACCTCTGAGCGCATTACTAGAGGCAAACTGGCCCTATGACTTTAATGAAGACTGCATTGACGAGTTTGAAACCCTGAAGTATATGTTGACGACAGCCCCAGTACTGATAGCACCGAACTGGACGGAGCACTTTATTCTCATGTGCGACGCGAGTGATGTGGCAGTAGGAACAATGTTAGGGCAAAAGAAGGGTAATTTGATACACTCCATCTCCTACGCGTCCAAAACATTAAATGACTCTCAGGAACACTACACAATTACTGAAAAAGAAATGTTGGCTGTAGTGTTTGGCATTGAAAAGTTTCGATCTTACTTAGTTGTGCGTCAGCCACCATATACACCGACCATTCAGCCATAAAATTCCTGATGAGCAAAAAGGACGTGAAGCCAAGGTTGATAAGATGGGTGCTGCTGCTACAGGAGTTTGATATTGATATCCAGGACAGAAAGGGAACATAAAATCAGGTGGCTGACCACCTGTCCAGGCTAGAGAATCAAGAAATGCAAGCCCAAGAAGGTGAAATCAAGGACGCATTTCCTGATGAAAGCCTTTTAGAGTTGAAGGCAGGGAACCTTAGTATGAAGACATAGTCAATTATTTAACCACCAAGCAATTCCCTGGAAACTTCAACTCTCAGCAAAAGAAGCGGTTAATTCATGATAGCAAATTTTATTTTTGGGATGAATCATTTCTATATAAACAAGGCCCTGACTCCATAATGCGTCGATGTGTTCCAGAGGAGGAGACATAATGCATATTAGCTCAGTGTCATAACTCTCCATACGGAGGGCATTTCGGTGGGCAAAGAACTGCAGCGAAGGTCCTTCAAAGCGGATACTTTTGGCCCACCCTCTTTAAAGATGAGAGGGAGTTTGTTCGAAAATGTGACCTCCATCAAAGCACCGGGAATATTTCTTCAAGGGACGCAATGTCCTTGAACAATATTCTCGAAGTTGAGCTATTTGATGTTTGGGGCATAGATTTTATGGGACCTTTTCCCCTATCCTGTGACCAACAGTACATCCTGCTTGCAGTAGATTATCTATCTAAGTGGGTAGAAGCAGTAACCTGTGCTAGGAATGATGCGTCCACTATATCTAAGTTTCTTACCAGGAACATCTTTACATGCTATGGAACGCCAAGAGCCCTGATAAGCGACGAAGGTACGCACTTCATTAATCGCATCATTTCCAAATTACTTGCAAAATATAATGTTAGGCACAAGATCGCCATTGCTTACCACCCACAACCAAACGGTCAAGCGGAAGTATCAAATCGAGAAATCAAGTCTATCCTAGAGAAAGTCGTCAATGCAACGCAGAAGGATTGGGCACAAAGGCTGGATGAAGCGCTCTGGGCCTACAGGACTGCTTACGAAACTCCTATAAGTTTGTCTCCATACCCTCTTATATTTGGAAAAGCTTGTCATTTACCTTTAGAGTTGGAGCACAAGGTGTTTTAGGCAGTTAAGAAGTTAAACATGAACTTGGACGCCGCCGGCGCTTAACGTAAACTTCAGCTCAACGAGCTCGAGGAGTGGCGATTGAACGCATACGAGAACAACAAGCTGTACAAAGAAAAGACAAAGCGTTGGCATGACCAACCCATCAGTAAGAAAGAACTTGTTGTTGGCCAAAAAGTTCTATTGTTCAATTCACGTTTGCGTTTGTTTCCAAGAAAACTAAAATCCAGGTGGTCAGGACCTTTTATCATTAAGACAATCTTTCCATATGGAGCTGTGGAAATAACGCGAGAAGATGGCAGCAACGCATTCAAAGTAAACGACTAGAGAGTGAAGCCTTACTTTGAAGATGGACTGAAACGCCAAAAGTCATCTCTCGCATTAACCGAAGCCAATTGAGGCCCACGTGGAAGTATCCTTGCGTTTGCATCGCCATATATTCCAGGGATGCTTCCTCTATCCTTATCTTTTTGCATTCTGTATTTTACGATGCGTTTGAGTTAGTTGATTTATTTGTTTGGTTGTTTTAAGATTGTTCTTTGCTTTTTCTTTTATAAAAATTGGAAACTTGTTTGTTTTTCTTTAAAAGTTGGGTATAATCGAGTTAGGAATAACGAATGCATTAGGTGCAAGTCTAACGCATGGCCCAGTTGAAGGGACGCATCTCGAGAACACAAAAACACTTGAGTATTTAGATATCCAAGCCGTCCTTTCAGCTTTACATTTATTGCAGAACAGTATGCATAGATCTGAAGAGGGAATAGAGAAAAAAAAGGAGAAAGAAAATAAAGAAGGAGAATTGACACCATGATTGCGTCTCCAACCACACCTACCGACGCGAATGAAGGCCTTTAAAATCAAAAAGAGTAACAAGAAAAAGAAGATTGAAATTAGAGAAGAAAAATAGCAATCTGCAACGACTTGAGGGTGCAACGCATGAAAACACTCAAGGCATGACGTACAGAGCAGGAATGGAAAACTACCAGCCTGCAAGGCAAGGGCGAAAAGACAGATCTCCAAAAAGAAATTGGAGAATGAACTGAGGAGAAACTGGCAAGGAAGCAAAAGAGCATATCGTAGAAAACCAAAAAGGTAACCGATGCCTACCTAGAAGACCTCACGAAAAAGCGTCAATTAGTGACATACTCGTAAGAAAAGGCTTCTTTCCCGAATGCCACCACTGCCAATTTACAATAACTGAGAAATAAACGCAATGGGTGGAATCACTTCACTTGGCACACCCGTATTTGGCCCAACCTCGTCCGTATGTTCTTTCAATATGAGTTTGATATTGAGAAAACACACATTTTTGTTGAGGTTATTGCGTCTTCAGCTGACAAAAAAAACGAGTGTTCAACATTGATAGAATCGGATGCGGAAGGAAATGCATCTTGGAGCACCTACCCAAGCCAATTAGAAGATGCTAAGACAGTAGCCAAACTGCTGAAGCAAATGCCAAACATCGAAAACAGGGAAAAAAATGTAGCGTTCCAGGAATTTTAACTCCAATGCAAAATTGTATGGATTACTTGATCACGGAGCATCATGCCTATAACGCATGATGAGACATTATCAAAAGAACGCTCTTGGCTACCTATTACGTCATACAGTGCATCTCTTTGGACGTTGGAAGAATTATAAGGATCAGATCAAGGCCATTAAGACTAAGCCACGAGGCAACTTTACTTTCCATGGCTCGACTGTTCTCACTGTGCAACGTGGGGCATCCTCTGGGCGATTCAAGAAGTTATCGATGCGTTGATAGACATAAAGTTAGTGAGGCGTCTACTTTGCGTATGCGCACCAACCTGCCTTAGCTGCCAAGGAAGTGGAAACCAAGCCTCGATCATCCAAACGCTCCAACAAGAAGCGTGTC
>NC_052357.1:19299021-19341349 GCF_009727055.1 Benincasa hispida | reverse complement strand
CAGATTGTTGAACACAGCGATGAAGCTTCAGAGCATAAAGAACATGAAGCTGAGCTTGAACTTCCGGCTGAAGAAGCACAACTACCCCTCAATCTTACTTTCCATGACTCACCATTGGCCCTGCCAAAAGGGAGTCCTGATCAAACGCACCAATAACCAACTCATATAGATTAAGACATCCCGTATTCCCTTCCTTCGCCCCAACCAAGTCCAATTCCCAACTTTGTGCCTCCTCCAATAATTTTTAAGCCAACTGGACTAGGGTCAAGCAACGCAGCAAATTTTGAAGACCCAGTTGGAAGAAATGAAGAACCAACACCACCTTAATGCAGTGCAGACTTAGAAGAGTTGAAAACTTTTATCAGTGATCAGCTCAGACCACTGGCCGCGTCTATCGAAGGTCTTCAGCAACAGAATCGGGTTCTAATGGATTATCTAAGGCAGCAAACAAGACGTATGCAAGACTAATTTGTTTACACAATGCAATACATCAATCAGGTCTTGGTTGGAATGTTTGCTTTGCCTCCACTACCTGCCCATCTTAGAAACCCCTTGCGTTTCATGGATGAAGACCCTGAGGAAGAACGCAGAGATGATGCTTCAGCACAATAGAGTTTTTGGGTGTTCGGTTATTTTTGTATTTTGATTTAATTTTTCTTTTGTATCTGTTTGACTTGTTTGTTTACTTCATGTGAATTTATGAAAATGAATGAGAAATTCCTATCATTTTGTTCTTGCATTTGACCTTGGCATACTTGATTTTTGTTCTTTAGATATTTTCTAAGTCTTGTGCTCTGTCTGACCTCAATGATATCAACTATATGAAATCTATAAGTATAGAGTAGGCGTTAGGAAAATCAACAAGATCTGAACTTCTCTAAAAAGGTTATGTTTACCTTCGAATGCGTGTAAGCTTTAAGTCTTAAACTCCTTTCAAACTCTCAAAGCCTTTTTGAAATTTTGTTTCTCTTTTAGCAATGAAGATTTAGCTCATCTCCAAAATTGGGGAATGAGAGAAATCTGAGCTAAGATGCATCAAACGAATACATCATAAATAAAAGGGAACAAAATAAGAAAAATATTAAATGCGACTCCTCTGTCATTACTTCAAAAGAAAAACCTTAAAATGGCATGAGTTTAGTTGGAACAGGCACTTAGCCGTAGTTGGATGCTCGCATGACACCCGTAAGGGCAAGCCAAAGCGAAGTTAAGTCTCCTAGACCAATGCATCCCATATAACTCCTCTATCTAGTATGAAGAAATTACATCTTGAAATGCATGAATATTAGATATGAGTTTAGTTGTGAAGGGTTCTCACCCGTAGTTGGATGCTCGCATGACACCCGTGGAGGCAAGCCAAATTGAAAGTGGGATACCTGGAACAACGCATGGGTAAGTAAGTTCAATTTTTTTTCTTTTTATCCGGCATCTGAAAAGCTTCTGAGAGTCAGGCGGCTAATCAGGGTATGAAGTTTAATGCTGACCAGGAGATGGACTTTAATGCTGCCCCTTCACCAAGTGGACGTGACCAACGCCTATAAATAGATGAAGTCCCTCCAGAGTTAAGAAGTTCAAAAATTATAAAGATCCTTACTCTTTGTATATTGTAGTCATAATTCTAGTTCTGTAGAGGCTGTGCTGTGGTGCTAGACGATCAGAAGGGTTGAGAACCACCACCACCGCCAGTTAGGGAGCGGAGGAAGCCACTCTTGAGAAAGATATTCCATCCAATTACTAAACAAGTGATTGTACACAACGAGTTGAGCCAAAGAAATACAAAAGATTGTATTCTTTGGCTTGACTCAGTTTCCTTCTTCTCATTTATCACTTTCATTCCATTTGATTAAATATTGCTTTTGTAAAGACTCTCTGTTTCTTTATAAAATTCATATGTTTGATCCATCATACTTTCCATTGTTTATTTCTTGTTTATGTTGAATGCATTAATACTTTATGCACAACTTCATTCTAAAGCTCAAGCCAACTTGACAAATTGGTAAAAGCATCTTTTAACTTAGATTGTTCGAAAGAATAACTAAGCTGCATTAAGTAGGACGCCTAGTACAACTAGAGATAGACTTACTGGTGTCTATTGCATTTTGTGTTAGATGCATGCATCCTAGAGATAGGCTTTGTATGTTATTCACATTGAGAAATGTTAAATGAAGTCTGACGCATAAACAAAAGAAAAGCAAACCATCCCATCTCATTCACACCACATCCTAGTTGTGTACAATCTTCTTAGACCGACGCGTCCACTTACCTTAAACTCCATTTTTGCATGATCCATCATTCACTACTCAAATCTTTTGCATCTCTTGCATAGGCACAGCAATTTAGTGTAAATAACACATTTCTCACATTTATTTAGAAAAACCCCTACAGTAGATACAATGCAAGGTCTGCATTTGAATCCCTGAGTTCGACCCTGGACTTACCAGGAACCTAAAATTAGATTTATACTTGGGTCTAGTTTAGGAAAACTTGAACGTCATTAGAAGGATTTATTACCGGCATACAGATATGCATCATACTGAAAATTACCGGCATGCTTTAAGATTAATCTGACGCCCCAACGCGTTACATTTACTTGAACGCATCGAAGCATAAACACATCACTTATACTTAGAACTTATTTCTCCAATTTATTTTACATAATACACTCATAGAGAAAATCGCGATAGCAACAAACATAGGCACAAGGTTCATCAACGTTTTGGTCAAAGCCATACGATTTGATAGCAGTATCAAACCGAATGTTCCAAGATCAAGATGCCTGTTTCAGCCCATAAATGGACCGATTCAGTTTGCAAACTTTTTGCTCTTGACCTTGGGCAATGAATCCTTTGGGTTGCTGATGCTTATATTTATGAAGTGGAAATATGGATGCTATACATTGATGGAATTGCGTTGTGCACTCAAGTTTCCCTAGCGGAATTCAAGTGTAAATTCCTCTGAGTTTCCTGGTAAGTCCAGGGTCGAACACAGGGACTTGTGAAAACAGATTGCATTGGTAATTTTTATAAAGACTTTGCGGTAACTGGATAAATAAATAAAGTGTTGGGTTTGTTGTTTGGTTGATGAAAAGTAAATAAATACGGTGGAGTTTGAAAAGAATTGGTAAACGGGAGATGTGATGAATATGCAGTGAACGGGTTGAGAAGGGTTTCAGCTAACACTCTCTAGAATGCGTTCATGCTATCTGATCATGCAACATGTATATAACAGTAAACCACCTTTCGGTGCGAATACCACGGCTTCTAAGGCTAAAACGCATGCGATATATGCGATAAGTCTATAAGGTCTACACATAAACCTCTATTTCTATTTATGCCATGACAACATGACATCCACACAAATATGCGACCACATAATATCATTCCCATCTCTAGGATGCATGTGATGCAGGTTGACAAACAGAGCTTATCTCTAAGTCCCTATCTCTTGTTTATGTAGTTCTAATCTTGCTCTCTCGAGTCCAGATTCTAACCTAGCTCTCTCGAGACATTAGGTTCTTTCTTTAGACTCTCTCTCAAGTAACCCTAAAGGGTATTTTGCACAACATAAAACAAGACAATCGCAAGCAAAGAACTTCCTAGGTCATGTTAGCTTAGTTCTTCTCAACCCATTCGACTAGTTTAGTTACTCATGCATATTAAGAGAGTGAACAGATGTAGAAGTAGAACTTCCATTGTATAAGTATAAAGATGAAGTAAAGAATAACAATGCAAGTATAGAATAAAGAGCCTGGTAGCAATCTCTTGCTGCCAGGCGTTTACACTGTTTCTACTCGTGCTCAAAATATAATCTCGCTCTCGCGAGAGTCAGCCCGCTCTTTGCCCTTACGCCCCAAGGTTCTCTCTCGAGTTGCCCTAAGCGATCTCCGGTGCCACCACTCTTCTCTTGCTCTGCCTTAAAATGGAAAAGAAACTATGAACAGAAGCATGAACTAAACGGTGAACTAATCAACTGGTTAACCCCTTCTCTGAAGAATGCCCTTGGTATTTATAGAGCATCCATGGTGAAAGGCGACTTCTCTCTCCTGGTTGTTCAGATGGAACAACTTTAATTCCTGACTGATGCGCCAGATAATTGTCACCGATAAAGCTGAATGTACTTTGTGACCGTTATCGGCTGTCAACTTAATTTGGATTCGACTGTCATCAGCTTTCTGTCCCATCGCTTTTAATTATCCTTTTACCCGGATGCGCCCATCATGTTGCGTTGACCAAGTTGCGACAGTTCTTCTCGGGCGAATGTTTGCGAGCACGATCAACGCAAAGCCTTGCGGTGAAGTTGCGCTCGACCAATGAATTCCTATGATCGCAATCTTTGCATTACGTTAACACATATTCTGCACAAAAATACAAAAATCAACTGTTCTAAGACGCTGAATGCATGCGATCGCAATATTACAAAATTGATGCTTAATGGATGCAAAGTAACATATTTCATCAACGCAATCCAACATTGTTTAAGAACTTAGCACTATGATAATGTGCATTTCTGCCCGTTATCACACCCCCAAGTTTAAAAAATGCTTGTCCTCAAGCATAAGCTAAAGATTTATTTAGCAAGTCAACCGTACAGTTCTTTTCCTAGATTTCTCAATGATACTTCATTCAAATCCTATATACCAGAATTTCCTTAAGTCTTATTCAAGTATCTTCTTAAAATATTTCTAAGACCTAGGGACTGCAAGCTTACCTTTCAAAAGGACTTTACTAAATTCCAGAACATCGCATGATTTATTTCAAAAAAAAGAGAAAATTTTCTACCGGGGGTGTCAAATGATTTTATCCTTGCACAAAAATTTTCTTCATTGATATTTTTTTTCTGATCTTGCGCTGATCTGAGTGCCTTGCCTTCGTTTTGGCTTGCCCCCACGGGTGCCATGAGGACATCCCACTACGAGCAATGCACTCTTTCTCAGACTAAACTCACACCAATTTGGCAGTGGAGTTACTGTCATTTGTTTATGCGTTGATCCTGGTGACTTACTTTCATTTTGGCTTGCCTCTACGTGTGTCATGCGGACATCCAACTACGGGTAAGTGCCTTTCACAACTTAACTCTTATCAACATGGGTTTCTCATTGCGTTGACAGTGGAGTTGTTATTCTCAAAATATATTATTTATTATTATTATTATTTTGTAGCAAGGTCGAAAATAAATACCTCACCCCCAAATTTAAAATACGGCAATGTCCTCATTGCCAAAAGATTAAAATAAGTCATGCGATGGTCATAGAATGCGTTATAAAGAAAGTTTGAAAGAAAGCTAGCAAACTCCTAACTTCTAGAAATATTTCATGAGGTGACTATCTTAAGTTTGAAAGAAATAGAAGCATATTTTTCATCATTGAAATCATACTTGGCAAAGAAACAGAATGCGATAACTCACTAAATTTATCTATGTCAACTGATTTCGGTGATTAAAGAGGATGCGGTGATAAAACGTTGAAAACTAAAATGCAACGTGATAGCACAAAATTTGAAATAAAGATAAGGAAGAATACACCCCCAAATTTTTTCGCTGTCGCCCGCATTGTATTGACGCATCCATTTTTGCGGCGATCTCTCTTCTTTGGGTTACGGTGATGGAGTAAGATAAGTACTTTGTCGCGTAATATCCCCGCAATCCAGTGCCTCGATCGTTGCAAGAAAAACAAAGAGAGGGTCAAATTATTTTCAACAATAAAACTCGTTATCGCATTTTTTTTCAAAAATAAAATAAGGATAGGTAAAGATTGAAAGAATAAAGTGAAAATTTCGATTAGTGAAGAATTGATGTTTCCCAAAACTTGCGTCCATGATAGATTGCGATCATTTGATAACGCAGGGACCACCTACTTCTGTCTTTATTCAAAGTTCTTTAGTTCCATAGAGTCGACTCGGTGATGCCAGCCTTCTCCATGATATGCCTTTACTCTCTGCCCATTGACTTTGAATATGTTGGTTCTGTCATCATTTGATAACTCAACCATGCCATGCGGAAATACTTTTCTAATTATGAACGGTCTGGACCAACGTGACTTTAGCTTTCCCGGGAAGAGTCGTAAACGTGAATTGAAGAACAAGACCTTTTGCCCGACTTGGAGGTTCTTACTGCATATGCGTTGATCATGCCAGCGCTTGGTGCGCTCTTTATAAATCTTCACATTATATGCGTTGTTCCTCCATTCTTCTAGCTCGACCAGTTGCATTTTTTGCGCTTCCCCTGCCTTCTTCAAATCAAAATTCAGCTTCTTTACCGTCCACAGTGCCTTATATTCCAGCTCTAAAGGCAAGTGACACGCCTTACCAAATACCAGCGCATATGAGGACATACCTATGGGTGTTTTAAATGTAGTCCGGTATGCCCAAAACGCATCGTCAAGCTTTGTCACCCAGTCTTTTCGTGAAGGCTTTACTACCTTCTCAAGTATCGACTTAATTTCTCGATTGGATACTTCAGCCTGACCATTCGTTTACGGATGCTATGTGGTGGCCACTTTGTGAAGGATATTATACTTGTGCAGCAGCTCCTTGATATTGTGATTGATAAAGTGGGATCCTTCATCATTTATGATGGCACGAGGAGTGCCAAAACGAGTGAAAATATATTTCTTCAGGAACTGGGAGACTACCGCCGCATCACTTGCAGCACATGCTATTTCCTCTACCCACTTGGAGACATAATCAACGGCTAATAAAATATAGTCTTTACCATTCAAATGAGGGAATGGTCCCATGAAATCAATCCCTCATACGTCGAATAATTCTAGCTCCAAGATAGTGTTCATTGGCATTGCGTTTTTCCATAAAATGTTGCCTATGCGTTGACACCGATCACATTTCATTGCGTAGTCAGCAACATCCTTGAATAATGTAGGCCAAAAGAATCCACTTTGCAAAACTTTGGCTATAGTGTGCTGCCCTCCGAAGTGCCCACCATATGGTGAGTCGTGGCATTGTAACAATATGCATTGTTGAGCATCATTTGGTACGCATAATCGAATAATCTGGTCTGCACCTTTTTTATACAGATTTAGCTCATCCCAATAATAATATTTGCATTCGTGCTTGAGCTTCTTCTGTTGGTGGTAGGTGTAGTCTTCAGGGAATTGCTTGCAAACCAAATAATTAACGATGTCCGCATACCAGGGCAATTCTTCTATGTGGAACAGCTGCTCGTCCGGGAACATGGCGCTCACCTCAGTCTCATTGCAGTCAACTTCAGGATTCCATTCTAGAAAAATGATCCGCAAGCTGATTCTCTGTCCCCTTCCAGTCAATTATTTTGATATCAAATTCTTGAAGGAGGAGAACCCATCTGATCAACCTCGGCTTTGTGTCCTTCTTTGTCATTAAGTATTTGATTGCCGAGTGATCAGTGTGAATGAGTACCTTGGTTCCCAACAGATATGCCCAGAATTTCTCCAATGCAAAAATCACAGCCAGGAGTTCTTTCTCTATACTGGTATAATTTGTTTGAGCAGTGTTTAAATTTTTACTCGCATATGCGATGGGATGCAAAATTGTTTTTCTATTTTGCGCTAAAGTTGCTCCCATCGCATACCCGCTTGTGTCGCATATGATTTCAAATGGCAGTGTCTAGTCCGACGCAATCAACACGGGTGCGATAATCAGCGCATTTTTTAAAACTCTGAATGCGTTGAGGCAGTTGTTGTCAAATTCAAATTTTCTGTCTGCCTCTAACAATGCACTCAGTGGTCGTGCTATCTTATAAAAGTTCTTGACAAATTGTCTATAGAATCCAGCATGCCCCAAGAAGTTCGCACAGCTTTCACGCTGGTTAGAGGTGGAAGTTTTTCAATTGCTTCAATCTTTGCTTTGTCCACCTCCAATCCATCCTGGGAGACCTTATGTCCCAACACTATGCCCTCTTTAACCATGAAATGACATTTTTCCCAATTGAGCATCAGATTCGTCTCTTCACATCTTTTCATAATCTTCTCCAAATTGGCTAAGCAGACTTCATTAGTGTTCCCATAAATGGAGAAGTCATCCATAAATATTTCTATAAAGTCCTCGAGATAATTTGAAAAGATCGTCATCATGCACCTTTGGAACATGCTTGGCGCATTGCAGAGGCCAAACGGCATGCGGCGAAAAGCAAACATCCCATATGGCATGCGGTGAATGTGGTCTTGTCTTGATCTTCAGAAGCTATTATGATTTGATTATATCCAGCATACCCATCCAGGAAGCAGTAAAAATCATTCCCTGCTAGTTGGTCCAACATTTGATCAATGAAAGGCAGAGGGAAATGATCTTTCTTTGTGGTCGCATTCAACTTGCGGTAGTCCATGCATATGCGCCATCCAGTGATGATCCTTTGTGGTATTAATTCGTTGTTCTCATTTGGGACTACCATCATTCCATCCTTCTTCGGCACATATTGCACGTGGCTGACCCACGTGCTATCTGCTATGGGATAGATAATGCCCGCATCTAGCCATTTGATAATCTTCTTCTTGACGACCTCCTTCATCGCAGGATTGAGTCTGCATTGATGTTCAATTGTTGCTTTGTGATCGTCTTTAAGACGAATGCGGTGCATGCAGTACACAGGACTAATTCCTCTAATGTTGGCGAGCGTCCAGCCAATTGCTCGCACATGTTTCTTGAGAATACTCATCAACGCATTCTTCTGATCTTTGTTGAGCGTAGAGGAAATGATCACCGACAGCTTCTCATTCTGGCCTAAAAATACATACTTCAAATGGGTTGGTAGGGTTTTTAATTCAAGTGTTGGTGGCTCCACTAGGGAAGGTTGCGTTATTTTTCATTCTTCTTTTTTAGTTGGCTCTACTTCTTGCTTTGCGATCATTTCTTCTTCCTTGTTTGTTTTTGTTGTGATCGCATTGCAGGCAGCAATGGATGCACTGACATCCTCTTCTTCATACTCTTCATCAAACTTTTCTTCTTCAATCAAATTCAGGTCATCATTAGAATCTTGCAAGTCTTCTTCATCCGAAAACTTCATGGCATGAATTGTATTAAATTTGAGCTTCTATTCGTTGATACTCAGAGTGATTTCCCCTTGTGCATATCAATTTGAGCACGACTCGTTGATAAAAAAGGTCGCCCCAGAATGATGGGCACATCTTTGTCGACCTCATAGTCTAAGATGATGATGTTAGTTGGCAGGATAAATTTGTCAATTGTTATCAGTACATCCTTCACCTTACCTTCTGGATGAATCAGAGATCTATCGGCCAGTTGGAGAGTCACTGATGTGAGCATAAGTTCCCCCACATTTATCTGTCTAAAGATTGACAGAGGCATCAAATTTATGTTGGCCCCCAAGTCACATAGGGCTTGCCCAATGTAGAGTCCTCTTATGGAGCATGGAATGGTAAAGCTCCCAGGATCGCTCATCTTCGGTGGAATTATGGATTTGGAACTTTGCGTTAATGTCACCGTGGCAAATTTTCCAACTCCACTCTTCTTAGTTACCATATCCTTCAGAAACTTGGCGTATGCAGACATTTCCTCAATCGCTTCACTGAAAGGAATATTAACATGTAATTGCTTTAACATAGAAAGAAATTTTTTTACTGTACCTCTTCGTTTTTCTTTTTCCTTAGTCTCTGTGGGAAAGAGGGTAACTGAACTTTCATGGTTCCCATTTCAGTTGGCTTTGAGGTCGATCCAACCTCCGATTCCACTACTTCATTTTCTCTTTCTTCTTCTTGCATTACCGCAAGCTCCTTCTTTTCTCCCTTCACAGTCTTCCTACTGCGCAATGTCACAACCTGACATTACTCCTTACCTGATCCCCCTGGTTGCGTGGAAGTTCAGTTGAACTTAACAGTGCCCCTTGCGGTCTACTTTTAGCTCACTCGCAATCTGGCTCATCTGTAATTCGAGGTTGCAGATGGACGTGGCCTGACTTTGAAGCACAGTTTCGGTTTTCTCTATGTATTACTTCAATAAGCTCTCCAAAGAAGAGGATTGTAGTGGTTGTTGTGAGCCACTTGCTTGATTACTCGGTTGATCGTTGTTGCAAGGGAAGAATCCTGGTGGCCCTTCTTTTTGTGCCACAGGTTGGAAATTTTGTTGTTGATTCTTCCAGGCAAAATTAGGGTGGTTTCTCCACCCGAGGTTGTAGGTGTTTGAAAAGGGGTTATTCTTTACAAAGTATACAGATTGTGGATTTTGCGGGCAATCTTCCATCACATGCCCATCACCGCAAGTCGCTTGATTTGCCCACCTTGTGATGTTGGGCTGCTGATCGCCATTCCTTGGATCAAATTCATCATTGCAGTCATTTGGTTTTGTAATGAAACAATCGCACCATTGTTTGCGTCAGATTTTTTAGTCTCAATCTCTGGTCACTCTCTCTCTAATCTTCATGGTTCTTAGAGATGCGATCCAGGATATTTTTCGCCTCATCATAAGTTTTATCAAGCAGACCACCAGCGGCTGCCACATTGGCAGCAGTCTGTGACTGTCTCTTATACACATCTAGATGTGTATAAGAGACAGCCTCATGATTCCCGAAGAGAAATCATAGAGGTTTGGCAATGCATAGTCTCTAATCGGCCTATTCCGATCCTGTCTCTTATACACATCTAGATGTGTATAAGACTGCCGCATTGGGAGCGGTCTGCGAAGCGGGATTCAAACCATGATAGAAAATCTCCATTTGAAGGCAGTCTGGTAACCCATTATGTGGACAATCCCGAACCAACCTTTTAAACCTCGCCCAAGCATCGCTGAGCGATTCGTCCATGTCTTGTTCAAAATTTGTAATAAGCTTCCTTCGTCTTGCATTCTCGGTAGGTTTAAAATACTTCTTCATAAATTTCTCCACTACCTGCTCCCAAGAAGTGATCTCTCCCGGCTCGAGAGAATATGCCCATTTCCTAGCCTGATCACAGAGAGAAAATGGGAATAACGTTAGTCGAACTTATTCAGCAGAGATTTTTGGGAATACAAAAGTATTGCAGATTTCAATAAAACTTCGGAGGTGAGGTGCGGGTCGTCGCCATGCCTTCCTCTGAATTGTCCTGTAGTCTAGATCATCTGCAGCATCACCGGCTTCATTTCGAATCTGCTTCCGTCGAGGGCAGGCCTCATGATTCCCGAAGAGAAATCATAGAGGTTTGGCAATGCATAGTCCCTAATGGGCCTATTACGATCGTTTGCCAACAGAATTGGATTTGACATGACATTATTATCGTTTGGTGCTCCATTTCTAGGCTGCTCTGCCATCTCTTCTATGTCTGATTGTGGTTGTTATTGGCGGTCTCTCAATCTTCTTCTAAATGTCCTCTTAATCTTCGAGTCGTAATTCGCCAGAGATTGAGAGTCTGCAAAGAAATAAAAAAATTACCATTAACAAACTATCTTGCCGAAGTCCCAGGCAATGGCGCCAAAAACTTGATGCTTGTAGTTATGAAGTGGAAATATGGATGCTATGCGTTGATGAAATTGCATTGTGCACTCAAGTTTCCCCAGCGGAATTCAAGTGTAAATTTCTCTGAGTTTCCTAGTACGTCCAGGGTCGAACACAGGGACTTGTGAAAACAGATTGCGTTGGTAATTTTTATAAAGACTTTGCGGTAACTGGATAAATAAATAAAGTGTTGGGTTTGTTGTTTGCGTTGATGAAAAGTAAATAAATGCAGCGGAGTTTGAAAAGAGTTGGTAAACGGGAGATGTGATGAATATGCGGTGAATGGGTTGAGAAGGGTTTCGGCTAACACTCATTAGAATCCGTTCATGCTATGCGATCATGCAACATGCATACAACAGTAAACCACCTCTCAGTGCGACTACCACAGCTTCTAAGGCTAGAACGCATGCGATATATGCGATAAGCCTATAGGGTCTACACATAAACCTCTATTTCTATTTATGCAATAACAACATGACATTCACACAAATATTCGACCACATAATATCATTCCAATCTCTAGGATGTATGCGATGCAAGTTAACAAACAGAGCTTATCTCTAAGTCCCTATCTCTTGTTTATGCAGTTCTAATCTTTCTCTCTCGAGTCCAGATTCTAACCTAGCTCTCTCGAGACATTAGGTTCTTTCTTTAGGCTCTCTCTTGAGTAACTCTATAGGGTATTTTGCAAAACATAAAACAAGACAATCACAAGTAAAGAACTTCCTAGGTCATGTTAGCTTAGTTTTTCTCAACCCATTCGACTAGTTTAGTTACTCATGTATATTAAGAGGAGTGAACAGATGTAGAAATAGAACTTCCATTATATAAGTATGAAGATGAAGTACAGAATAACAATGCAAGTATAGAATAAAGAGCCTGGTAGCAATCTCTTGCTACCAGGCATTTACACTGTTTCTACTCGTGCTCAAAATATAATCTCGCTCTCGCGAGAGTCGGCCCGCTCTCTGCCCTTACGCCCCAAGGTTCTCTCTCGAGTTGCCCTAAGCAATCTTCTCTTGCTCCACCTTAAAATGGAAAAGAAACTATGAACAGAAGCGTGAACTAATCAACTGGTTAACCCCTTCTCTGAAGAATGCGCTTGGTATTTATAGAGCATCCATGGTGAAAGGCGGCTTCTCTTTCCTGGTTGTTTAGATGGGACAACTTTAATTCCTGACTGATGCGCCGAATAATTGTCACCGATAAAGTTGAATGTACTTTGTGATCGTTATCGGCTGTCAACTTAATTTGGATTCGAATCATCAGCTTTCTGTCCCATCGCTCTTAATTATCCTTTCACCCGGATGTGCCTACCATATTGCGTTGACCAAGTTGTGGCAATCCTTCTCGGGCGAATGTTTGTGAGCACGATCAACGTAAAGCCTTGCGGTGGAGTTGCGCTCGACCAATGAATTCCTATGATCGCAATTTTTGCATTGCGTTAACATATATTCTACACAAAAATACAAAAATCAACTGTTCTAATGTGCTGAATGCATGCGACCGCAATATTACAAAATTGATGCTTAATAGACGCAAAGTAACATAGTTCATCAATGCAATCCAACATTGTTTAAAAAATTAGCACTATGATAACATGCATTTCTGCCCGTTATCAGTTGCACCATGTAAATGGTCTCCTCAAGATTGTCATTCAGAAAAGCCGTCTCGATGTCCATTTGCCAGATCTTATAATTATAATAAGTGACAATGGATAGAGGATGCAGATCGACTTTAACATGGCAACAGGCGAGAAAGTCTTTGCTTTTTCCCGCAATGTGTACAGGAATAGGTATAGTTTAAGACTTTCTTGAGTTACACCAGGCACGGAGAATGCACTACATATGTCTACAAAATTTTTCAAATGAACGTGTTCTTCTCCCTGTAATCCACCGAATTGTCCCACATTCTGAATCATTTGAGCATGATAGGTTTTATTTCAAATCTTGCATTCCCCTCAACTACTGGTCTTGAAATTCCTGGTGAAAAATTATAGAAATCTGGCGCCGCATATTCCCTCATAAGGATGTTCTAGTCAGCAGCAAGAAAAACGGGATCTTGCACTAGTAAATCTCCCCTCTGTTTTCCAGCAGGTGCCACATTCTCATCAGCCATACTTCTTCACCAATTAATTTAGCCATGATGAACTTTGCGCGAAGAATACACTTGATCTCTAGGTCCGCTTAGAATTACCAGATCACTCTAGCACTCATAAGTCGTCAGACTACTCTCCGTGTTGAACAGTCAGTACAAAGAGATCTATCCTGCACATAACATAAAAATATTCAACACTAACCGTAACCAAGTCCCCGACAATGGCGCCATAAACTTGTAATGCAGATTTTGATAGGTATGATTGGTGATGTTATATGCTCGAAATGATGCAATACTACTTCTAAATATGCGTTAATTATGGATGTTCATGTAGTATGTCGTGCGTTGTCACAAGTTTCCTTACGATAGAACCAAGTGTAATTCCACCACAAGTTTCTCGATGTGATTCGAGGTCGAACACGGGGACTGATTTAGGTTATTGTGGTATGTTTATGATATATGCGACCAAGTTTTCAATCTTTAAAAATGTGTTTGTACAGGTATATAAATTGCGATAAAATAAACTAAAGCAGTAAAGATGCAATAATAAAATGAAATACAATAAACCTAAGCAAGATGATACAAGATACAGACTTCATGTACAAGATGCTGGGGTCAAGGCTGGCTGTGAAAGTTGTGCAAAGATGTGGAATGCGGTGGCAAGTCTTATGAAGAGGATAGAAAGAAAAAGACAAAGAATATAACAACGCAAGTTCTCAAATGCGTTGAAGCTACAAATATTGTTTCGCTCTTCTCTTGGCATACACCTTTCGGTGATCGGCCGTGCTCCCACATGTCTGTGGTGAAACAGAGACTAACGTAATGAATGCAAGGTTGCTTCCATATCTGGAAGTACTACTTGCTTTAGTTAACGTATTCTTCTGACCTTCTCTCGGTAGATCAGAATGGCATCATCACTTCTGCTCTCACAGGTGAAGATGTCGTCAGCATGCCTTAGCTAAATGCATTTTATATCTTTAACACGGATTAAGTACTTAGTTAATTCATATTGCTTTCAGGGAATTAAGAAGACATCATGAAGAAAGTGATTGACAGGTGAACGAAAATAGACAGAAAATGATAAATGAAATCTATCAAAACATTTAATATCTCTATTAAGCATTTGGTACATGGTGTGTGAATGAAGAGATAAAGGAAACATGAAATACAACGATGAAAGAGATAAAACAGATACAAACAAGTGCCAATGTTTTGGCACTGATTCGATGGAGATCTGCTTGCCGGATAGGATGGATTTGATGGTAGGAAGAGCTTCCCTCTCAGGCTTGCTCCACCGGTAGTAGGGATCTTTGCACAAAGCTTTCAATCGGGTGTTTGGAAAGTTAAATCTAAGATTCACCTCTCGGCCTTATCTCATCTTCTTCCCAGATTTCTTCACTTAAGCACTCAGCTTAGCCTTTTCTCTCAACAGTTTTGCAGCATTTACCCCGTATCCCGTAGCATTCGTTTTCTCTGAAATCTATGGGGTATTTATAGGTGCAGATCTTTGACTCCGGCCTTGTGGTCCTCACTGATGGTTATGGTAATTCCGAAGATGGAGGGATATTACTCCTTTTGTTATGCAATCAGGTTGTCAATTCTGCACAACCGTTTGTTGTACACGTGTCTCAATCCTCCGCTTTTGCGTTGCTCAGCTGCATCTTTCGATCATGGATTCGCATGCGGTGTTGTTTTTATTACCGCATGCAGTTGAAACACAACTCTGGATTGACTATCGTATTGCGCCGTCATTGTGGTAATCGTCTCTTCATTGTTGATTGACGGGCGCAATGTGACAGAGATGCGTTGATCAATTTCTCGTGAGTCTTGAGCGCAAGCGGTGACTTGGTCTCCTGTAAAACAGAGTAAAATTCGGCTTGTCTTCCATCTTTATGGTGTTAGTGGGTGTAATTGCAAACATTTATAATTATTGTAATACTAGGCTAATTTTCATACAATCGCCGCATATTCCCCGTCCTTTAACACCTGTTGCATTGCAAAACATGGGCATGGGCATCCCTAAACAGTGTTGGCCAAAAGTAGCCGCATTGTAAGACTTTTGCTGCGGTTCTTTGCCCTCCAAAATATCCTCCATATGGGGACTCATGATAGAGCTCTAAAATGTGCTTGGCTTTATGCTCAGGAACACATCGACTTATTATATGATCAGGTCCTTGTCGATATAAGAAGGATCGTCCTAGAAATAAAATTTGGCATCATGTCTTAGCTTTTTCTTCTGCTAGTATGTATAATCATCCGGTAGTTGACCGCAAACTATGAAGTTTACTATGTCCGCATACTAGGGAACGTCAATGTCTACTGCCATCAGCAGCTCATCAAGGAATCTTTCCTCAATATCTTTTTCTGTCCCTTGAACCTCGCAGTTTTCCAATCTTGACAAATGATCTGCGACTCGGTTCTTAGTGCCCTTCCGGTCTTTGATTTCTAAGTCGAACTCTTGCAGGAGCAACACCCACCATATCAGCCTCGATTTTGCATCCTTCTTCGTCATTAAATACTTAATCGCAGAATGATCGTATACACCACCACGTTCGTTCCAATTAAGTACTGTTGGAACTTCTCCAGTGCAAACACCACTGCGAGCATTTCCTTTTTAGTGGTCGTATAGTTCTCCTGCGCATCGTTCAGTGTTTTTCTTGCATAATAAATAGGATGCAACACCTTATCCTTGCGTTGACTCAAAACTGTGCCCACAGCATATCTGCTGGCATCGCACATCAGGGTGAATGGTTGCGTCCAATCGGGCGCAATCAAAATGGGTGCGGAGATGAGTGCATCTTTCAATGTGTTAAATGCTTTGGTGTCGGCATCATCAAAATTATACTTGCGGTCAGCTTCAAGAAGTGCACTTAGGGGTCTTGCGATCTGGGAGAAGTTGCGAATAAATCTTCTATAAATCCCCGCGTGTCCCAGAAAGCTCCTAAGTGTTTATACGTTCACAGGTGGGGGTAATTTGGAAATTTCGTCAATTTTTGCCTAGTCAACTTCCAATCAGGCCTTGGAGATTTTGTGACCTAGAACTATTCCTTCTTCCACTATAAAGTGGCATATTTCCTTGTTCAAAACAAGATTTGTTGCCATACATCTCTTCAAAACTTTTTCAAGGTTAGACAAACAGGAGTCATAATTACTGCCGAAGGCTGAGAAATCATCCATGAATACCTCGACTAACTCCTCAAAGTAATCTGAGAATATTGCCATCATGCATCATTAAAAAATGCTTGGTGCATACAGAGTCCAAATAGCATGCGTCGGAATGCAAACGTACCAAATGGGCACGTGAAGATTGTCTTGTCTTGGTCTTCCAGTGCAATTGCTATTTGGTTATACCCTGAATAGCCATCAAGAAAGCAGAAAAATTCATTCCCCACAAGTCTGTCTAACATCTGATCAATGAATGGGAGTGGAAAGTGGTTCTTTTTAGTGGCCAAATTCAGCTTGCAATACTCCATGCAGATTCTCCACCCCGTAGTTGTCCTTGTGGGAACCAATTCATTCTTGTCATTAGTGATGATTGTCATCTCCCCTTTCTTCGGAACACATTGCACTGGGCTCACCTAACTGCTATCAGATATCGGGTAGATGACACCTGCGTCCAGCCACTTTACTATTTCCTTCTTTACAACCTTCTTCATGGCAGGGTTCAAGCGGCGTTGCCTTTCTACTGATCCATTCTTTCCTTCTTCCAGGCGGATCTTGTGCATACAATACGAGGGACTGATTCTTCGAATGTCTGCCAAGGTCCATCCTAATGCTTTTGCGTTATCTCTTCGGATCCGTATGAGAGCATCTTCTTTCTCCTTACTCAGTGATATAGAAATGATAACCGGAACGAGTCGTTACTTCCTAAGTAAGCATACTTTAGGTGTACTGGCAAAGACTTTAACTCTAACACAGGTGGCTCTTCTAAAGATGGCTTAATGCGCTGCGATGTCTGTTCAGATAACTTGAGCGGTTCAAAATTAGATTCAGTATGAATTGCGGCACAGTCCTCCTCCAACATTGCGCCGACTTCAAAATCCTCCTCCTCCATGTCCTTCAGGGGTTCGTGCCACTGTTCTTCCTGTAGCTCTCAATATATTGGCAGTTCTCTATATCTACTGGGTACTTCAACGTATTAAGTACGTTGAATTTTACTTCTTGATCATCGACCCGGATGGTCAACTCTCCTCTCTGCACATCGATTAACGCTCGCCCTGTGGTGAGAAATGGGCATCCCAGGATGATAGGAATGACTCTATCGACCTCATAATCCAATATAACAAAGTTTGCTGGGAAGATAAACTTGTCCACTTGCCCTTCTATCTTCTTAAAAATGGGCATCCCAGGACGAGAACATCTTCTATCTTGCCCTTCGGAAGCTTTATTGATCTATCGGCTAGCTGTAATGTGATCGTGGTTGGCCTTGCTTCACCGATGTCCAGCTTCTTAAAAATTGACAAGGGCATCAAATTTATGCTTGCCCCTAAATCATACAGCACATTCCCGACCATCTTCCCTCCTATGGTGCAGGGCAATGTAAAAGTCCCAGGGTCCTTCATTTTAGTAGGGAGATTGTTTTGAAACAGAGCGCTGCACTCATATGTTAGTGCAACTGTTTCATTTTCCCCAATCTTTCTCTTGTTGGCGAGAATATCCTCGAGAAATTTCATATAACTCGACATCTGCTCTAATGCTCTAATGCTTCTATCAAGGGAATATTAATGTGTAGCTGTCGAAGAACATCCAGAAACCTCTGAAATTGCTTGCTATCGTCTTTCTTTTTCAGACTAGACAGGAAAGGTGGAGGATCCCGCCGTGTTTCTTGTTCACTTTGCTACTTGGTGAGGTCCTGTGCTTGTTGTGTGTCATTGGTTGGAGGTTGCGTTGATTGAGAATTCAAGTCCTGAGGAGCTTCATGTTTTATAGATGGTCTTACTTCTGAATGGGTGCTGCTTCCATTATTAAGTAACTGGTCATCATCAATAGTCAAATTTGCTGGTACTTTTGTTACCGCATCTGGTACTTTTGGAATAATAGGGGTCGTCGTTCTGCCACTCCTCAATGTCACTGCATGACATTGTTCTTTTCCTCTTGGCCCCGGTACTCCTGAGTTTCCATGCTGCGTACCAGGCACTTTCTTCTTTAATTCCCTTGCAAGCTGATCTATCTGATCTTCTAATTCTTTAAGAGAGTCAGCTTGCGATTGTCTCATTGCCTCGCTCTTTTCAATGTAATGTTTTAATGATGTCTCTAAAGACGAGGTACTGAAAGAGGTATCATATGCGAACAGTTGGTCACAGGTTGGCGTACCTTGAGAATTACTTGGGTTGCATTTTGGATTAATGAAGATCGGAGGGTTGCCTCGATCCTCTTGATAACTAAATTGATAGAAACTATGGCCCTCCTGATTGAGATTCTCATCCAAACCGAAAATTGGGTGACCCCCCTAACCAGGGTTGTGGTTGTTGCCCCATGATTTATCATACATAGCATATACGAGTTGTTGATTCCCTAGGCAGATGTCTATCGAATGTACCTCTCTCCATTGAGTGCAATCCATCGCGGACTCATGAGTGGTGCCTTAACCTGTGTTGTTCCTTGAGAGAGAGTTCTCTGCTAATTAGCCACCGTCTGGAGAAGCGAGGTCATTGTGGTCATTTTTTTGACCAATGCACTCATTGTGTCCATTGGCACATCGACCCTTTCTAGTCTTTCTTGCTCCAGACCTCTTATCTCAAGCCCGGTATCAATCCATTCGTCAAAATGTCGCGAGATGCGATCCAATATGTTCTTCGCCTCCATATATGACTTATTCATTAATCCTCCTTCTGTGGAGGCATCGGCAACTGCTTGCGTTGATTGGTCGAGGCCATTGTAAAAGGTTTCCATCAAAATACCGTCAGGAATCCCGATATGCGGACAATTCTTCACTAACTGCCAAAATCGCACCCAGGTGGTGCTCAAGGTTTCATAACCCTTTTGTTCGAAATTCAAAACCTCCCTCCGCCTCCTTGCGTTGACAGACGGAGGGAAGAATCTGTTCATGAACCTATCAACCAACTGCTCCCATCCATTAATTTCGCCTGGCTCTATTGCTTAAGCCCACCTCTTTGCTTCTTCCTGCAATGTGTATGGGAATAGGTATAGTTTAAGACTTTCTTGAGTTACACCAGGCACGGAGAATGCACTACATATGTCTACAAAATTTTTCAAATGAACGTGTGGGTCTTCTCCCTGTAATCCACTTAATTGTCCCATATTCTGAATCATTTGAAGCATGATAGGTTTTATTTCAAATCTCGCATTCCCCTCAACTACTGGTCTTGAAATTCCTGGTGAAAAATTATAGAAATCTGGCGCTGCATATTCCCTCATAGGGATGTTCTAGTCAGCAGCAAGAAAAACGGGATCTTGCACTAGCAAATCTCCCCTCTATTTTCCAGCAGGTGCCACATTCTCATCAGCCATACTTCTTCACCAATTAATTTAGCCATGATGAACTTTGCGCGAAGAATACACTTGATCTCTAGGTCCGCTTAGAATTACCAAATCACTCTAGCACTCATAAGCTGTCAGACTGCTCTCCGTGTTGAACAGTCAATACAAAGAGATCTTCTATCTAAACATAACATAAAAATATTCAACACTAACCGTTAACCAAGTCCCTGGCAACGGCACCATAAAACTTGTAACGCAGATTTGTAGGTATGATTGGTGATGTTATATGCTCGAAATGATGCGATACTACTTCTAATTATGCGTTAATTATGGATGTTCATGTAGTATGTCATGCGTTGTCACAAGTTTCCTTACGATAGAACCAAGTGTAATTCCACCGCAAGTTTCTCGGTGTGATTCGAGGTCGAACACGGGGACTGATTTAGGTTATTGTGGTATGTTCATGATATATGCGACCAGGTTTTCAATCTTTAAAAATGTGTTTGTACAGGTATATAAATTGCGATAAAATAAAGTAAAGCAGTAAAGATGCGATAATAAAATGAAATACAATAAACCTAAGCTAGATGAACAAGATACAGGATTTATGTACAAGATGTTGGGGTCAAGGCTGGCTGTGAAAGTTGTGCAAAGATGTGGAATGCGACGGCAAGTCTTATGAACAGGATAGAAAGACAAAGACAAAGAATATAACAACGCAAGTTCTCAAATGCGTTGAAGCTACAAATACTGTTCCGCTCTTCTCTTGGCGTACACCTTTCAGTGATCGGCCGTGCTCCCACATGTCTGTGGTGAAATAGAGACTAACGTAATGAACGAAAGGTTGCTTCCATGTCTAGAAGTACTACTTGCTTTAGTTAACACATTCTTCTGACCGTCTCTTGATAGATCACAATGGCATCTTCACTTTTGCTCTCACAAGTGAAGATGCCATCTAACATGCCTTAGCTAAATGCATTTTATATCGTTAACACAGATTAAGTACTTAGTTTATTCATATTGCTTTTCAGGGAATTAAGAAGACAACATGAAGAAAGTGATTGACGGGTGAATGGAAATAGACAGAAAATGATAAATGAAAGCTATCGAAACATTTAATATCTCTATTAAGCGTTTGATACATAGTGTGTGAATGAAGAGATAAAGAAAACATGAAATACAACGATGAAAGAGATAAAATAGATACAACAAGTGCCAATGTCTTGGCACTGATTCGATGGAGATCTGTTTGCCGGATAGGATGGATTTGATGGTAGGAAAAGCTTCCCTCTCAGGATTGCTCCACTGGTAGCAGGGATCTTTGCACAAAGCTTTTAGTCGGGTGTTTGGCAGGTTAGATCTGAGATTCACCTCTTGGCCTTATCTCATCTTCTTCCCGGATTTCTTCACTTAAGCATTTAGCTTAGCCTTTTCTCTCAACAGTTTTGCAGCATTTACCCCATATCCTGTAGCATTCATTTTCTCTGAAATCTATGAGGTATTTATAGGTTCAGATCTTTGACTCCGGCCTTGTGGTCCCCACTGATGGTTATGGTAATTTCGAAGATGGAGGGATATTATTCCTTTTGTTATGCAATCAGACCGTCAATTCTGCACAACCGTTAGTTGTACACGTGTCTCAATCCTCCGCTTTTGTGTTGCTCAGCTGCATCTTTCGATCATGGATTCGCATGCGGTGTTATTTTTATTACCGCATGCGGTTGAAACACAGCTCTGGATCGACTATCGTATTGCACTGTCATTGTGGTAATCATTTCTTCATTGTTGATTGACGAGTGCAATGTGACAGAGATACGTTGATCAATTTCTCGTGAGCCTTGAGCGCAAGCAGTGACTTGGTCTCCTGCAAAACAGAGTAAAATTCGGCTTGTCTTCCATCTTTATGGTGTTAGTGGGTGTAATTGCAAACAGTTATAATTATTGTAATACTAGGCTAATTTTCATACAATCTCCGCATATTCACTAACTCTTGGCCGCAATATCTAGATAAGGTGACATAAATAATTTGTATTTCTACAAGTTATCAGTGGTTCAAGACCCAGTTTGCTTGTGAACCGGTTTACTCAGTGGAAAAATGTAACAGATAGAATTTTTTTCATTATGGTTTTGAGGTGGTTCATCCCGATCCATTAATCTGTGTTAATATACATAGGTTGTAAGTTTTATTTATATGTCATATGGTATGCCATATAGAAAAATCTCACCTTAGGTTATGCATTGGTCATGCATCATCTCTTTAGTATAAGTGATATGATTTAGAGAAGCATGATTTAAATTACGTAAGAGCATGCTCATGCATCATATAATATAAAAGTTATATTTATGCATGCATAAAGCATTGACATGCATCATCTTTATATTATAATTGTTATTGTATAAGGGTGTATGGAAAGTATGTGTGCTTGGTTGTTACTCGTATATAAAAGTTATGTATAGTAATGACTGGACATTGCATGAAGTATGATACATAGGTTAATTTATAAGCGTTATAAATACCTCGTTGTGTGGCAATGTATGTTTTAGTTGTTTCTTTTATAAAGGTTATAAAAAGAAATTAGAACTAAAATTAATAAGAAAGACATGCATGCCAACTTAGGTTTAAATTAAGGTTTTAAAAGTGTTTTAAAACTTGGATGAGATAGACCTAAGATCACGATTCTAAATGATTAGCAACCTTAGGCTTGAATCTTTTAATCAGTTTAATAGGATTAAATTGACTAATAAAAGGTTAAAGTGTAGCAAATCTATCTATAAGGGACCTTTTGTCTAAGGCGGGTTCTATCTAGGCTGGGGTTTTTAAGGTGATGGAAATGGAACACCTCTACCTGGGAACCTACTTGGGAAGATGAATTAGATAGATTTGATGCATGCATGCAAGGTTAAGGACAATCTATTAAAGAGTTTAATGTGACTACTTGAACTTGTTTTATTTCAAAGAAAAAGTTGTTTTTGATCGGTTTAAAAATGACTTAGATTAAAACCAGTAGTCGGATTGTCTAGGTTAATGAACCCCTAGGTAGAACATTTAGTGGGAGGTACTTGGGGCATTTGATGCTTCATTTAAACCTCTCGCGTTTCTCCCTTTATAGTCCACACCATGAGATCTACCCTCAGCCTCGTGGCACCTTGGGAGTGTCCCCCCAAAAGATGGTGTTTGAGTAGGTCAATATCAGGGTGGATGGAGAGAATGTCCATTTCATTATTAACCATATATAACACTTATATAATTAAAGTAATGATATAATTAATAGCATACATCCATACATACATTCAACTATATATTATAACACTTATAATATAATTGATGCATGACTATATTATTAATACATACAAACATATACTATAACATTTCTATTATATGATGCATGACATGCTATAAAATTAAATCATTCAACTATATATTATAACATGTATAATATAAATAATGATGCATGAATAATGCATAACCTATGGTGGGATTTTTATTATATGGCATACATTATGATATATATAAAATTAAAAATAAATCATATATCAAATGCATAATTTAAAACAATTATTGGACCGAGATTGGACTCCTAAATAGTTAATTAAATTAATATAATATTTATATTAATTTAATTAATAAAAAGTAACTACCTATTACAACAATAATGGTCAACTGGTTCAAAACAAGCGAACCGGGTCTTGAACCACACGAATTGAACCGCCTAGCACTCAAACTATCCATGAACTGCTCAAACTAATCGAATCGGACACAAACCAACTGATCCACGAACTGAACCGGGCACGAACCGGTTTGTTCTTTCCGTCTCGCAGCATTGCAACGCTATGGATAGAACACTCCGTTCGCCTAATCGCACCGTTGCAACGCTAGGACACAGCTTTGCAGTGCTACTGTACAGTAGTCACTATACAATTGCGATCTCCTTCGAAATTCCTCCAATTTTGGCCTCGCCTTCTCAAGATTTTTTACCAGAAAAACCACGAACAACTCAACACAGACCAAATACAAACTCTATAACACAATTATGCTCAAAACATGGGCCCTTACAAATCATATATGTAAAATTAAAGGCTGTAAAACAAGAGTCCGATCCTGTAAACATCTAAATTGTAAACTAAACATTCCATACATTCATCAATCATGAATTATATATAGAATGCAAAAGCCCAACATGAATTGTAAAATTAATTCTAGAAAAAAATTAATTGGTATCAGACCGGATGTTTTGGTCCCAAATCCCAATTTTTACAGAACATACAATTTTACAAAATAATATAGAAAAATTATGCAATTTAAAATTATAGTATGCATTTAGAAATTGAGAAAAGGATTAGGAACTCACCTTTGAAGATCAACCTTCTTCACGTAATTCCTTCTCCAAAATGTCACGAACTGCAATGTACTCAAAACCCTAGTTGGCCACCACCAATCAAAACCTTCTGTATTCTCTAGGATGAAAATCCAAGGAGTTTTGTGGGCTCTTGGTATTTTGGGAGAGAAGGAAATTGAGATTGAGAGAAGGAGAGGGTGAGATTCGGAAAACTATTTCTCAAAGAATTTTTCTGTCAGTCTCATTGTAAAACTCAAGAGGAAGAAGAAGATAACGACTCCTCTGTACTCTCACCCACACACGCACATAGTAGAATTTATATTATAATGTGTATTAAACTTTATGGTATATCAAAATATAATATATAACCTATAGTTCAATACTATATCAAATATAATATAACCTATAATTTTCATTCTCTCATTAATGTACGATATTTAATATAAAACTCATTTATACTAAATTTAATTATATGAATCCAATTTATATAATTAATATTTGAATCATATTCAAATGTTTACTCCTCTCACATAAAATTTATATTATAATGTATCATATACATTATAGTAATTATATCAGATATAATTAAATTAAATGAATTATATCACATTAATTAATTTGAACAATTCAAATTAATCCAAAATTGAATTCCCTCAATTAATTTGAACAATTCAAATAATCCAAAATTAATTCTCATTTAATCCCTATTGAGTTATAGAAAGGACTTCATGGACCTGTAGCTTGAAGCTTCAATGCTACTTGAATACTTAATTAAATTATTCAATATCCATTAACTGTCAGGCACTCTACTAAAGACCGACAGCTGCATTATTCGCACTATAGATATATTTCTGTGTCCATTGAATATAGCCAGTCAATAGTGCGATGATCCTTCATAAATTGTCTGTAAGTATAGCTAGGACAAAATTATCGTTTTTCCCCTGTAATTGCATTTAACTCCTTAAGTACCCCTGATCCCTCTAATGAATAATAAGTCATAGTCCAACTATGACCATACCCATCTCGGGCTAAGAGAGGGTGTGGCGCCACATTATTCAGCCCTAAAATCAACCCTTAAGAGAGAAATTTATCTACTTTCCTCGACCTCAAGGAATGAGTGAATTCTATCTTGTGTAGCTGTGTTCCCAGCTCCCCAATTAGACGAGTCCCTAAAATGGTAAGCTTATTGAGTCGACGATCTGATAACTCTCACCCATACAAATCAAAGGATCGCCTTCATAGACAGGAGATCACAACTCACTCAGGATTCAGGTCATGTCACATATGGTCATCCTAGTGAAATGTAAGTCTCTATTATGAACGGTGTTATATAATGAGACTAGTCATTTTGTGGTCTAGTCTTATACAAACTCCTTTGTATAGAATACCTTTACTCGCATATCTCGTATAGAATACCTTTACTCGCATATCTCCACGTCAATGATCAGGATCAGATCATTTATAACATTTTGCAACAATTGTAAAATCTACAAAGCAGGCCATATTCGTAGTGTCACCAGGATAAGGTATTCAACCTTATCCATCTATTACAAACCATTTAGGTTATCACTTAAACATGACCCACTTGTATATCTCTCCATACATGTTTAAGCACATATGATAACCTTGGATGTTAGTTTATTGGTTTGTGGGTTTAATGCTACTAAATATCAAATAAAACATCTCATATTTTATTAAATAAATAAAATGTTTGTACAATACAATTACAAACTATAAGACCCTATGAGATTTAGGGCATCAATCTCAAAAAAGTCGTCTCAGCAGTAGCAATGGGAGGCCTTAGATTACAGTTACATAAATCATTTTGTTATTGAATAATGTGTATACAGTTCCTAGCTTGAAGAGGAACTTGATTTCTGTAAAGTATTTGTTGGAACAACATTATTCTATTAATTTTATTGTAGATAAAAAGTTTATTTACAAGGATGATGCAATTATGTTCTGCAAACTTAGAAGGTAATCTTTATGTGCTAAGAACGTTAGCAACTAAGACACTTCTTAATACTGAAATGTTCAGAACTGCAACAATTCAACATAAAAGACAATATTTCTCCTAAAGAAAATGTCTAACTTTGACACCTAAGATCAGATCACATAAATCTCAATAGGATTGAAAGATTGGTTAAGAGTGGACTTCTAAGTGAGATAGAGAATACTCTTCACTAGTATGTGAGTCATACTTTAAAGGCAAAATGACTAAACATTACTACAAAATCTAAATTACTTAACACTTGTAGCTTTTAATTACTTGACGTTTCTTTGGAAAAACGTCAAGTAATGACCTTTTAGAAAAGAAAATGTCAAGTAAAAGGGTTAAAAACGCGGAGATTGACGAAATTTTTTGGATATTTTCACGCGAACCATTACTTGACACGTTTTTCGTGTCAAGTATATGAAGCTCTTACTTGACATATTTTTCGTGTCAAGTAAAATATAAAAATTAATATTTTTTTAATCTTTACTTTTTGTTTCCTTCCCTCCTCCATTTTCATTTTCCTCTCAAATTTGGTTTCCCTCCAACCAAAATTATCAAATAAAATATAAAAAACAGTTGACTTATTATTTTAAACAAATAAAAAAACTTTTCCCCTTCCTTATTTTTTCTCTTGCAAACCCCTCCCCGCCCCAAAAGCCCTCTCTTCGCAGCAGCCGACTTTTCCTCCCCCTCTGCTCACCGACTCTCCCTCTCCCCACCGCCGACAGTCGTAAGCCAACCTTCGCCAACTCTCCCTCTCCCTCAGCCCGCCGACTCTCCCTCATTATCTCTCTATATATCTCCCTCGTTCACGTTGTAGTTTGAGGTACCCACACCCTGCTGCCTGCCATTCTCAGTATGTTGCTGCTCGCAACTCACCTCCGCGTTTTCGGCTAGTACTGCCAACTTCCATTTTGTGCGCTAGTAAGTGGTTTTGGCCTTTTTTGGGTTTTTCTTGAAAGATGTTGAATGGTCATTGAATCTTGGACTAAGTTTGATATATTGTCAATGTATTGATGTTAGATTTGGGTTTTGAAGATCATTAACTCACTGTTCAGCCAATTATAGGTTGTTTGAGAAACATTTTAGTGAATATCAAGACCTTGAAAGTCTCTTTGATAATATTAGTGGTTGATGGAATTTGGAATTTTGATTCTTAGTTTTACCGTAGGCTTAGATTCGAGCCTTTATTGGAAGATCGAAGGTAATCTTGAAGCAAGGTAGAGTTGCGTAAGTATTTTAAAGACTTTTTGGAATGAGATTATGTTTGGAATTATGTTCTAGAGGTTTAATTTGAATTTGATTATGGTTTGTATTAGGAGGCCGGTTTAAGATTTCATTTGGACAGGAAGGAGATTAAATTATTTGGGCTAAATTTCGAGGTAAGTAGCTTTACTATCAAATGCCCTTGAACCCAGAATTGATTGATAATGTTTATGTTATGTATGTTTAATATGTGTGATTTTCTTTATATGATTGATTATGTAGATTTTGATTGATAAACAATGTTTTGTTTGGGTATCAATAAATATGTTGGAAGTGTTGGAATATTTTACTTAAATAACCTTCCATTTGTGCTTAGGCGAGCTCTATATTTTCTTTATCAAATATTGTTAAGGCTTCTTTAAAGCAGGATTCCTCTTGTACTTATCAAACATATTTTAATTAAATATTTTACTTAACTAACCATATGAAAAAAGATTGTTAGAAGCAAAGTTGTGTAGCCATGAAGAATTGTAACATCTTCTATAATGATTGTTTTTGAAGTGTTGGAAAAGTTAAGTTGCTGTCCAATAGGTTTGAGACTAATCTTGGCAAGGTTTTGGTAAGTTTAGAGGTTAGTATTAATAGTTATTTGATACCCATTGAAGTATTGGTCTAATAATTGAGTTATTTTCACTTTTTGATGTTCAATTCAAAGATTTCAAGGGATTGGAGCCACTGTCCAGTAAAGTTAACGATGTTTGAACATTTTGATAGGTTTTGAGGCCTTGAAACTCTTTTGGAATTGTTTCATAGTTGCTAAAATTTGTGTTTTGTAACCATTATTATTGAACTTTTCGTAGGTTGGATTACTTTGTTGTAGTTTTGAAGTAGCATTCGAATCAAGCCACACTTTGCGTAATTTATTTGGAGTTAATTGGTTATTTTGATTAATGAAATTTTGAAGAAATTTTTTATTACTTGTAGATAAGATTGGGCTTCCAATATTCTCTATTTTTTGTGAAAGTTGTGAAATTTGGGGGAAAGGTATCTGCATTCTTCTATTTTAAATTCTAGCATATGCTTGATTTGTTGATAATCTTTTTCCTCTTTATTATATTTTCTCAAATCTCTCCCATCTTCCTTTGTTTTGCAGTGAAAGGTAATTGTTCCTCCTAAGGCTGGATATGATCAAAAGAGAATGAATGAAATCCTAGTAAGTCCATAACTCTTTAAGATTTAGATATTTTTAAGTTTCGAGTATGATATTTTTCCATTGCATAAAGTAAGCCAATCATATACATTTTTCCTTGTGCGTGACTTTTTGTCATTGTTGTATCTTTACACTTATTTATATATTTTGAAATTTGATGTTATCGCCCTTTATTCTATTTTGCAGGCTGACTTGCTTAAACATGGCTTGTCTGACCCTTGGTTCTCGATTTTTGAACTTCAAAGCTCAATGTATAGATTAAATAATATACTTTATTAAGAGGATACTTATTAAACAATTTGTCACTTTTGTGTTTGTTGAAAGTTGAGTTTTGTATATAAAAGCAATAGTTGAGATTTTATTTTGTGCATGTACATGTGAAAGAGAAATATTGTTGTAATTTGTGAGAAGTGTTCATATGAAAGGTCATAGTTGAACATATGGATTTTTAGTGAATATATTGAGTTGATAGATCTTAAATGTATAATGTTTATTTAGTTGATGTCATTATATTGTTGGAATGTAATCAATGTCAAGAATCAATAAACTTGACATACCACCAATGTCAAGTGTATAATCTTTCTTGACACGAAAATTGTATCAAGAAACATTTGTCTTGACGTTTTTTCGGAGTCAAGGTATCACACTATACTTGACACTCGAATACTCGACGCTTTTATAAGTGTCAAGTATACTCTTTACTTGACATTGGAAAAGCGTCAAGTAATCTGATTTCTGTAGTAGTGAAAAGACTTTTTACTGGAAAAGGTCATAGAGCCAAAGAACCCTTAGAACTTATACATTCAAACCTCTGTGGTCCTAAGAATGTTAAAGCAAGAGGAGGACTTGAATATTTTATCTCTTTCATAGATGACTATTCTAGATATGAGTATGTTTACCTAATGCAACATAAGTCTGAGGCTCTTGAAAAGTTCAAAGAGTATAAAGCTGAGGTTGATAATTCATTAGGTAAAACCATTAAGACACTTCAAACATATCGAGTTGGGGATATATGGATTTAATATTCCAAGATTATTTGATAGAACATGGAATCGCATCCCAACTCTCATCACATGGTACACCTCAAATGAATGATGTATTAGAAAGGAGAAATAGAACCTTGTTAGACATGGTTTGGTCTATGATCAGTTATGCTCAATTACCTTATTCGTTTTGGGGTTATGCAGTAATGATTTCAATTTATATTTTGAACTATGTTCCGTCCAAAAGTGTTTCTGAAATGCCTTTGGAATTATGGAATGGTCGTAAAGGTAGTTTACGACACTTCAGAATTTTATGTTTCCTACTACATGTGCTTGAGGCAAATCCTAAGAAATTGGAATATCGTTCAAAATTATGCCTATTTTTAGGCTACCCCAAAGGAACGAGGGATTGTTTACGACACTTCTATAATCCTAAACAAAATAACGTATTTGTATCGAAAAATACTACATTTTTAAAATATGACCATATTAGGGAGCATAAGCCCCGTAATAAAATTGTATTAAGTGGACTTTCTATTAAAACTACTAACACTTCAACAAGAATTATTGATGTCGGTTCATATAGTCAAGCATATCCACCTCAATAGTTGAGGGAACCTCGACGTAATATGAGGGTTACAATCCTACCTGCTTGTTATATGAGTTTAACAAAAACCCTAACTGCCATATTAGATGGCGAAGTTGAGAATCCATTGTCCTATAGACAAACAATTGATCATATGGACAAAGATGAATGAGTTAAAGCTATGGATCACGAAATGGAGTCTATGTTCTTCAAGTCAGTCTAGGATCTTTTAGATTAACTTGATGGGAGTAAAACTTCTAGGTTGCAAATGAATCTACAAGAGAAAAAATGGTGTAGATGGGAAAGTACAGACATTTAAGGCTAGACTAGTGGCAAATGGTTATACCAGGTTGAAGGTGAAGGAATCTCAAATGATGAGATCCTTGAGCAAAAGCGGATCGTCCAAATTCCATTAATTATTGAATACAAAATTTACAGTAAACATACAAGAGATATGTATTTAACATTAAATTACAGCATGCTATTACAAAGAAACCAGGTTTCAAGATACCTCACCTTAAGAACCTTTCATCAAGTAATCCCTCGTACTAGCCACAAACAGAACTCCTTCCTCGCAGATCTCCTTCTTCACGCATTGACACTACCAATCAAGAACCCTCTGTATTCTCTTTTGGGATTAAAAGACTCAAGCAGAAGTTGTGGGCTTTGCTTGAGTCTTAGGAAGAGGGAAGGAGAAGGAGACGATGAGAGGGAAGTTTTCTTTAGATAACCTTTCTCTTTCAGAAAAAACTTCTCTGTGTCAATTTTTAGAAGGAGATGATTTCTCAAGTTCTTTTATCATAAGTTAGTTATTTAGAGAATAATGAGAGGGAGTTATAACTCCTTCCCTTTTATTAATTTTCAAATAAATTAATAAAATAGAATATATAATAAGTACTTTATTTTATATACACTATATGTTATATCAAATATAACATATAGCCTATAGTTTTATATTGCATCAAATACAACGTAAACTATAGATTTTATTCTCTCTTAACTATACATGACTTTTAATATAGAACAAGTTTATATTAAATCCACTTATATGAATCTCATTCATATAAATGATATTTGGATCATATCCAAATATTTTATTCCTCTCAATATAAATCATATTTATATTTAATTACATGAATCTCATTCATATAATTGGTATTTGAATCATATTCAAATTCCTCTCATAATGTTCAAATACATTATAATTAATTATATCATATATAATTAATTCCCTCAATTAATTTGAACACTTCAAATTAATCCAAAGATTAAATCCCTATTGAGCTATAGTGAGGACCTTATGGACCTGTAGATTGAAGCTCCAACAGTATTTAGATAATTAATTAAACCCTTTAATTAAATTACCCAACATCCGTCAACTGTCGGTCGCTCCACAAAAGACCGTCAACTGCACTCTTCGCACTATAGATAAATTTCTGTGTCCATTGGATATAACCAATCAACAGTGCATTGACCCTTCACAAATTGATCGTAAGTACAGCTGGCCAAAATAACGTTTTGCTCTTATAGTTACATCTAACTCCTTAAGTACCACTGATTCCTTTAATGAACAATAAGTCATAGTCCAACTATGACCAAGTCTTCTTGGGCCAGGAGAGGATGTGGCCACTATGTTCAAGACTCGGAATCAGCCCTTAAGGGAACAATTTATCTACTTGCCCCTGCATCGAGGAAGAAGTGAATTCCGTCTTGTGTAGCTGAGTTCCCAACCACAATCAGACGAATCCCCAGAATGGTAGGCTTGTTGAGTTGGCAATCTGGTCATTCTCACCCATACAAATCATAGACCGCTTTCATGACCAGGAGTTCACAACTCAATCAGGATTCCAGGTCATGTCACCTATGGTCATCCTAGTGAAATGTAAGTCTCTATTATGAACGGTGTTATATAAAGAGACTAATCATTTCGTGGTCTAGTCTTATACGAACTCTTTGTATAGGATATCCATGCTCGCATATCTCCAAGTGAATGATTAGGATCATATCATTTGTAGCACTTTACAACATTTGTAACACCTACAAAGCGGGTCGTATCCGTAGTGTCACCAGGATAAGGTACCCAGCCTTATCCATCTACTACAAGCCATTTAGATTATCATTTCAACAATATCCACTTGTATGTCTCTACATACTTGTTCAAATTACATGAAATAACCTTGGATTGTAGTTTATTGGATTGAGTATATGCTTATAAAATAACACTTATTTTTATTAACAACAATATGTTTATACATAGTTTACAAAGTACAAGATTACAAGAAGATTTAGGACACCATTCCCAACAATCTCCTACTTGTCCTAAAGCTTAGGGTGACTAATATACAATACAAATAAAGTACAACATACAATAAACTAGGGCATATACTATACCTCATTAACATCTCCCACTTGCACTAGACAATGTGCCGCATATCCCGTAGACCCAAACTTTCTAGATGACCCTTGAACACTTTAGCCGTGAGAGCCTTTGTAAGCGGATCAGCAACAATGTGCTCCGACGCGATCTTCGTGACAATCACAGATGCACAATCTCCCGAATCAAATGATATTTTCGTTCAATGTGCTTGCCTCTTCGGTGACTCCTAGATTCCTTAGAATTTTCCGCAGCACCACTGTTATCACAATAAAGTGTGATGGGCAAAGACATATTTGGAACAAATTCCAAATCAGTAAGGAACTTCTTAAGCCAAACAGGCTCTTTAGCAGCTTCACAAGTAGCTACATAGTCGACTTCCATAGTGGAGTCTACGGTGCATCCTTGCTTGATACTTCGCCATACTATAGCTCCTCCATTCAGAGTGAAAACTGACCCTGATGTGGATTTCCAAGAATCCCGATCAGTCTGAAAATCAGAGTTTGTGTATCTTGTAAGGATCAAATCCTTATTTCCATACACAAGCATATAGTTCTTCATTCTCATAAGATACTTGAGGATAATTTTGACTGCCATCTAGTGATCTAATCATGGATTAGACTGATATCGACTGACAATCCCTACTACATAGCAAATGTCAGGTCTAGTACATAACATTGCATACATAAGGCTACCAATAGTCGATGCATAGGGAATCCGTCTCATTTCCTCAACCTCTTGAGGAGTCTTAGGACGTTATTCCTTAGACAAAACAATTATATGTTTGAAAGGTATTAAACCCTTCTTGGAATTGTGCATCGAATATCTAACAAGCATCTTATCAATGTACGATGCCTGAGACAAGGCCAACCTTTTATTCTTACGATCCCTTATAATCTGGATCCCTAGAACAATCTGCGTCTCTCCCAAATCTTTCATTTGGAATTGGGCGGTTAGCCATTTCTTAACATCAGTCAGAAAACCTACATCATTGCCAATGAGTAGGATATCATCCACATACATCACGAGGAAAGTTGCTGAGCTATCAATGATTTTCTTACAAACACAAGGCTCATCAACATTCTGATCAAAGCCATAAGCTTTCAAACCTTTTGCTCTTGATCTTGTTCAATGAATCCTTCTGGTTGAATCTGTAGATGGCTTCTTCAAGATTACCATTCAAAAAGGCAGTCTTGACGTCCATTTGCCATATCTCATAGTCATAATATATGTCTATGGATAAGAGAATCCTGATAGACTTTAACATGACAACAGGTGAGAAATTTTCTTTATAGTTCACTTCCTCAACCTGGGTATAACCCTTTGCCACAAGTCTAACTTTAAAGATCTGTACCTTTCCATATACACCTCTTTTCCTCTTGTAGATCCATTTACAACCTATAGGTTTTACCCCATCCGGTTGATCTATAAGCTCCCAGGCAGAATTGAAGTACATGGACTCCATTTCTTGATTCATGGCTTTAATCCATTCATCTTTGTCAACATCTTCCATTGCTTGCTTATAAGACAATGGATCCTCAATACCATCATCAGTTATGATGTTTTGGGCTTATGTTAAACCCATGTAGTGTACAAGTGGGTTCATAACCCTCCCACTACATGAAGGCAATCTCAACTCTTGAGGTGGATGACTAGATGGACTGACATCAACAACCCTTGTTGATCTATCAGTCTCTTCACCAACTCTTGTTTAAGTCTCAACCATCTTATTAGAAATCTCATTTAAAACAAGTTTACTTCGTGATTTATGATTCCTCATGTGGTCTTCTTCCAAGAAGGTAGCGTTTATCGTTACAAGCACTTCATTCTCACTCGGATCATAGAAGTATCCACCTTTTGTTTCCTTGGGGTAACCTACAAATAGGCACACTTTTGAGCGAGGTTCCAACTTTTTGGGGTTTTCCATAAGCACATGGGCTGGACATCCTAACATCTTGAAGTGGCGTAAACTACCTTTACGACCTCTCCATAACTCAAAAGGTGTTTTAGAAATACTCTTTGAGGGAACTTTGTTCAAAATGTAAACTGCAGTCTCTACTGCATATCCCTAATATAAGTCTAAAAGATGAGCATAACTCATCATAGACTAAACCATGTCCAACAGGATTCTGTTTCTCCTTTCTGATACACCATTCTGTTGAGGTGTACCAAGGACTGAGAGTTAGGACGTGATTCCATGTTCTATCATATAGTTTTGGAATCTTAAATTCATATACTCTTTCCACAATCAAATTTTAATGTTTTTATCTTCTTACCTAACAAGTTTTCAACTTCAGTCTTATACTCCTTGAAATTTTCAAGAGATTCAGACTTGTGCTGAATTAGGTATAGATACCCAAATCTACAATAATCATCTATGAAAGAGATGAAATATTCATACCCGCCTCATGCTCTTACATTCATCGGACCACAGAGGTCAGAATGTATAAGCTCCAAAGTTTCTTTGGCTCAATAACCTTTTCCAATAAAAGATTGTTTGGTCATTTTGTCTTCAAGGGATGACTCACATACGGGTAAAGAGTTTTCTTCTAAACCATTTACAAGTCCACTTTTCATCAACTTCTCAACCCTATTGAGATTGATGTGCCCTAAGCTTAGATGCCAAAGATGGACATTTTCTTTAGGAGAAATTCTCGGTATTTTTACAGTTGTTGCTATTTTAAACATTTCAGTATTAAGCACAACTTTTATGACTAACGGCCTTAGTACATACAAGTTATTTTCCATTGAACCAAAACCTAACTCCACTCCATTCTTAAAAATAAACATTTTATTCTCAGAGAATGATATGGAATAATTTTGATCAATCAGACATGAAAAAGAAATTAGGTTCCTCTTGATATGAGGAACTACATATACGTCTAGTAACAAATATCGTTTCTTGTCCAAAAATAACTTAAGCATGCCTACTACAATAGCCGAAACAGCCTCACTAGTACCGATTCTAAGAGTCATCTCTCTAGCTTCCAACTGTTTCTAGGAACTAAATCCTTGATGGGAAGAACACACGTGGTTAGTAATTTCTGAATCAATTATCCAAGCAGAATTATCATTCTCTACTAAGCACGTATCCAAGACAAATCAATCATATTTATTTTCTTTGGAGTTCTTCCTTTTCTGGAGAGTAGTGGGATCAGTACCAGAACCCATATCATAAACTCCAAGTTTTATCTTAGAGGACAATCCTCGTCGATGAACTTCATCAGAGTTAACAACAATTACTTTCTCTGTTAGTCCCTTGACATTCAATGTTGACTGGAGATTATCTTGGGAATTGACACTACTGGTTTTATTGTCATCAATCTCGTTTTTCTTGAGTAGTGAGAAATTTCGTCCAAACAATTCTTGCATTGATTCCATGATCTCATGTGCAATGACCATGTTCTCAAACCTTTTGGCCAACGCATCAGGTATGCTTGCCAAAATGTGAATTCGGGCCCTCAAATTAGCCTTCATCCACACCTTTTATGCATTACGAACATTTTGTGATGCATCAGGGGTTGGGACTTGAGGACAATTCTCATTCATGGAAGCATCGAGGTCGTTTACCACAAAAAATATTTTAATGGATTCTTTCCACGTCATGTAATTAAAACCGGTCAAACTTGAAAAGGTAACTAACGGAAAATCACTATTTGACATATTTGCTTAAAAAACAAACATATTGATCTACATTAGATTTTAGCATAACTCTTTTAAAAAAAATCCAATCAATTTTAGCAAAAATTTAAATGAACCCCATTTAACATCTAATTTCGCAATGATGCTTCAGTGATTGAGGACAAAAGCCACTGAAGGGTAGTCAATTTCTTACTTCACTTAATTAAGACACTCTCAAATAATCATACACCAGAATAACTTTTACTCCTATAATGATCAGTCATCATTTATTTGGTCAAGAAATCATTAACTTGCTTAATAATTTCTCGTAAGTGTGACCATTCATTTTAGATCCTAGAGCTCCGCCTCAATGAGCCAACCGAAGGAAAAAACTGATTGGGGCAAAAACTAAAGCGACCCTGTCCATTTCTGGAGCTCGCCTTGATATTGACCAACTACACAAACCATCTGAAGAGAGATGTTCCTAGGGTGCCTCAAAGTCATGCAAGAAGGTCTCACGATGCAAACTAATGAAAGAGACCGTAGGACATGTTAACACACATCCCTCTCCCACTTACTATAAATACTCTCTCAATTCACTTTGATATTGACCATACAAACACCATCTGAAGAGGGACGCTCCCAAGGCGCCTCAAGGCTAAGCATAAGTCTCACAGTGCAAATATTAAGGGAGAAACATGAGTGAAAAATGACATATCATAACATATTTTCCTCCCACTAAGTATTTCAACAACCTAGGGTTTAATTTACTTAGGAAAAATACGACTAACTATTTTTACTTAGTGATTGTTTAAGTTTGCCTAAAAGTAACACTTACTTTGGAAAGTTAAACAATTTTGATTAATACTCGTTAAACACTTTAACAAATGTTAATCAACAATTGCATGCTTGTAGCAAATCTAATCTTTTATTTGCTACAAATTATTCTTTTATTGAAATCAATTTAATCCTATTAAACTGATTTAAAAGATTAATCTAATTTCTAATCTCATTAGAAATTTGTGAACTTAGGTCTATCTCAATCATATTTTAAAACTATTTTTTAAAAAATGATTTTACCTAAGTTTGCATGCAACTCTTGGTTATTGATTTTAATTTCTAATTTCATTTATTTATAACTCTTATAAAGTAAATGAAACAAATTAAAACCGACATTGCAAGCATAGACATACTTTATAAAAATTATAACGTTTATAAGATTACCTAAAGCAATGTCATGTATCATGCAATGTTCATTCATTACTAATATATAACATTTATATAACTAAGTAATGAACCATGCTGTAGCATACATTCCATACAACCAGTCAACCTTATATTATAATACTTATAATATAAATGATTCATGGATATGCTATAATGCATGCATACATATATTATAACTCTTATATTATGTGATGCATGAGCATACTTTATGTAATTTAAATCATGCATGTTAGTATATTTTAACCCTTATAATATAAAATGATGCATGAAAATAAACACATAACCTATGGTGGATTTTAAAGCTATATGACATACATTATGGCATATAATATAAACATACATCACATGTATATTAATATTAAAGTTGATGAACCGAGAGAGAACATCTCTAAAATGGAAATTAAAAGGCTAACTATTACAAATATGAGTTCACCGGTTCGGAACAAATGAACCAGATCTTGAACCGCTCGCCAAAGAACCCTTGCAGCATACTAGGATGACCATAGGTAACATGACCTCAATCCTGAGTGAGTTGGCAACTCCTGTCTTTGAGGGTGGTCCTTTGATTTGCATGGGTGCGATTGGCCAGATCGCCAACTCAAACCTACCACTTTGGGGATTAGTCTGATTTGGGAGTTGGGAACTATACTACACAAGATGGAATTCACTCCTTCCCCGAAGTAGGGGCAAGTAGATAGATTGTTCCCTTAAGGGCTGATTTCGAGCTTTGAACGATGTGGTGCCACACACCTTCTCATGGCTCGAGAGGTGTCCACACATAGTAGGACTATGTTGTATTGTTCATTAGAGGGATCAGTGGTACTTAAAGAGTTAGATGTAACTACCAGGGCAAAAAGGTAAATTAGTCCAACTGTACTTACGAGCATCTGTGAAGAGTTATCGTACTGTTGATTGGTTATATCCAATGGATACAAAAATATATCTATGGTGAGAAAAGTGCAGTTGTCGATCTTTAGTGGTATGTCTGACAGTTAACAGATGGTAGATCTCGTGGCTAAAGAGTTTAGTCAACTATTCACGTACCGTTGGAGCTTCGAGCCATAAGTCCATAAGGTCCCCTTGGTAGCTCAATGGATTCAAGTTAAGAATCAGTTTTTGGGTCAGTTTGAAGTGTTCAAATTGACAAGAGGAAGTTTGATTATATATGATATAATTAAATGGGTTAATTATATATGATATAGTTGGCATGATGTATGAGATACATTAATTGGATATCTAATGGAGAAGAAAAGGACTATGGTTCATATATTGCATATGATATGATATTAAACCATAGGTTATAAATATAATATGATTATATTTATTTTTTAATTAAACAATTATAAGATAATTGTTGGCGGTCTTTTCTCCGTAACCGAATGAGATTGAGAGGTTGCAATCAGTTTTCGTAACTGAAGGATAAAATGAAAATGGTTGTCATTTTGCAAGGACATCGCTTAATCGCTACACGAATTGGTACACTGCCCATCGCCTAGCAAACGAGAGCATACACGTGATGGAACACGAGACATACACAACGGAATTAGGATCTAATTACACTCTAATTGCTTTTAATTTAAAAGGAAACTAGCATGCAAATTGAATGAAAAAATAGTAAATAACTTACCTTTGAAGCTCCCGAAAACCACTTTTTCTCACTGAATCTTGACCCGAACTCTTTTGGACCACCACTAGTGTTGACCTACTATCCTCTGGACTCAGAACCGGGTTGTGGGACCCGATGGATGAAGAAAACCGAGAAAGAGAAAAGAGATGGAAAATAAGAATGAATTTTGGGTTTTGGGTTTTTAATTTTTCAGCCCATTTATGAAAACTAATTTTTTCAAAAATGGCAAAAGTCTTTAATCCAAAATTGAAAGTCCAATTTATAGAAAAAAGTCATGCAACAATTGCATGAAACGAATCCATAAAAACCCAATACCTAGAATCCACTATCTAAGTGGGCTTAATGTCTCCACTATAAGCCAACAACTAGCCCACTATTTTGTTAATGGAATTATCTAATAAAAGTCTGTACTTTCCCACTAACTTTAGTCAAAGGGCAAAATAGTCATTTGGTCAAAGTCAAACTTTAACCAAAAGTCAACATTTTGACTTTTTATGATCTTTTCAGTGTTGACTAATTTTGACCTCCCGAGCATGAATCCGCATTCATTTTCTCGAAATTCAAATCACATTTGAATATAAGGTTGGTCAAAGTTTGACTTTTCAAAGTCAAAAGTCAACTCTTTGACTTTTAACATCTTTGACCATTTCCATTATTTCCGAGCTTCCGAATATGAACATATTCATATTCTTGATATTTAAATAAAATTTAAATATTAAATCTGTATCTCTAAACTGAAAAACCCAACCACTATATCACACATACTTGTCGGTTTCTCTCTCTTCACCTAATTCGAACAATTCGAATTATTCTATCATACTGTTCTAAGTTTATTCCATATGAGCTAGTAGGGGAACCTAATGGACCTACAGATCATGGGCTTCAACAATCCGAGATTAACCGGTAAAACTCTTTAACCTAATTAAATCAACATTTTGTTAACTAACGGGTCATTCCACTAAAGTCCCGTAGTTGCACTCCCCTCACTGTAGATATATTTCTGTCCATCTGATATAACCATGATTAGTAAGCTAATTTTCACAGGTTCTTCGTAATCTCGGCTGGGTCATAAAAACCTTTTTACCCCCAAGACTACATCTTGTTTCCTTAAGTTCCATTGATCCTCTAATGAACAATTGGTTTAAGGTCCAACCTTATAAAACGAAATCCCTCTCAGGCCAAGGAGAGGGTGGGGCCTCTTGTTCAAGACCTGGATTCAGTACTAAAGGGAACAACCTATCTACTATCCCTATAACGGGTAGGAGTAAATTTCGTCTTGCACCCTATGTTCCCAACTATCGACCCGATCTTACCCCTAAAATGGGAGGCTTATTGGGCGAGCGATGATGAGCTACCCTCACCTATGCAGATCTAAGGATAATTTCAAGTGAACAGGAGTGCATAGTTAGCTCAGGATTAAGATTAAGTTACTTAGGTCATCAATTAACAAAATAGTCAGTTTTATACATAAAACGACATTTAGAACGTATAAAGTGACTATTTCATGGTTCAGTCTTATGCAAACTCATTGCATAGGATGCCCCCACTCACATATCTCTATATGAACGATTCAGGATCACATCGTTTGTACTAACTACAAAATGGGCCACATCCATAGTGTCCCCAGAACAAGGCACCCAACCTCATTCATATACTATAGACCATTTTGGCTATATATTCGAACTTGATTCGCATTTATGTCACTACATAAATTTCAAACTACATTAAATAGCCTCAGGACCTTAGTTTATTGGATTTAAGATTACAATTTCAATAACAACTTTATCAAAAAACAAAACAAAATATATTTATTAATTTACAAACTATGAGTTTTAAGACATAAAATCAAACAAAGTCCCACTTGGACTAAAACTCCTAGTGGGGTATCACAATGTTGAATTTCAGTGAGAAACATATGAGTACAATAAACATATGAATACAATAAACTAAGGCATATACCCAAAATTCTCCCACTTGTCCTAGTTTACAAACTTCGTAGACCTAAACTCTATAGGTGACCTTCAAACACTTTAGCCTTGAGGGCCTTTGTAAAAGGATCAGTAATGTTTTACTCAGAAGATATCTGGGTTACTACAACGTCTCCATGATGTACAATCTCCCGGATCAGATGGTATTTGCGGTCAATATGCTTGCCACACTTGTGGCTTCTTGGTTCTCTTGAATTTGCAACTGCACCACTATTATCACAATATAGGGTTATAGGTAGATGCATATTTGGAACGACTTCCAAATCTATCAAGAATTTCCACAACCATACTGCTTCCTTTGCTGCTTCACAAGTAACTACATATTCAGCTTCCATTGTGGAGTCCGCAATACAGTTTTGCTTCACATTTCTCCACACTACTGCTCCTCCATTCAAAATGAACACTAATCCCGATGTAGATTTTCTTACATCTTTATCGGTTTGAAAATCAGAGTCAGTGTATCCAGTAAGGATCAAATCCTTAGTACCATACATGAGCATGTAGTTCCTCATTCTCCTAAGATACTTGAGGATATTTTTAACAGTAGTCCAATGATCATATCCAAGATTGGACTGATACCTACTGACTATCCTTACTGCGTAGCATATGTCAGGTCTAGTACATAACATTTCATACATCAGGCTCCCTACTACGGAAGCATAGGGAATGCGTCTCATATCCTCAACCTCTTGAGGTGTCTTAGGACATTGATCCTTTGACAAATGAATTCCATATCTGTAAGGTAACAGACCTTTTTTGGAATTCTGCATCTTATACCTAGACAACATTTTGTCTATATAAGTTGCCTGAGACATAGCTAGTGTTCTATTCTTGTGGTTTCAAATAATCTGAATCCTGAGAACATACTGCGCATTTCCTAAATCTTTCATTTGGAACTGCGTTGTTAGCCATTTCTTGATGTCAGTTAGGTAACCTACTTCGTTCCCAATGAGTAGAATATCGTCAACATATAAAACTAAGAACACTATACTAGAATTGACGATCTTCTTGTAAACACAAGGCTCGTCAACATTCTGTTCAAAGCCATAAGATTTGATCGCAGTATCAAATCTTATATTCCAAGATCTAGAAGCTTGTTTCAATCCATAAATGGATTTTTGAAGCTTACAAACCTTTTGTTCTTGACCATGTGCAAATAAACCCCTCTAGTTGAACCATATAGATACTCTCCTCAAGATCATCGTTTAGAAAGGCTGTCTTGACAT